>NC_133326.1:474467044-474797878 GCF_042186555.1 Aquarana catesbeiana
AGATGTTTGGAGCCACTCTGGTCTCTGATCAGCTCTATGGTCAGCTGGCTGAATCACCGGCTGCATTCTCAGGTTCCCTGTTGAGACAGGAGAGCCAGAGAAAAACGCGGAAGACGGTGGGGGGGGGCATTCCCTCCCACGGCTTGTAAAAGCAGTCTAGAGGCTAATTAGCCGCTAGGATTGCTTTTACATGAAAGCCGACCGCTGGCTGAAAAGAATGATACCAAGATGATACCTAAACCTGCAGGCATCATTCTGGTATAACCATTCAAAGTCGTGAATGGCGTACCTGAAGACAAAAAAATGGTTAACAATAAAGCACAGTAAACTGTAAAGTATAAAAAATTGCATACCTGAAAAGCAAACATGTTAAAAAAAATTATAACAATAAAACATTGCAGAATAGAATACAGTAAAAAAGAGCAGAACAATAGAGAGAGAGAATAGAGAGAGAGAGAACAATGAAACGACAACTATTTTTTTTTTATTTTATATATTTTTTTTTTTTTTTTACACTTTTTTTGTAACTAACTTTTATAACTGTAACCGGTTCCAGGTTCGGGTCTCTCAAAATGCGATGGCATCTTGGGAGACCCTGTGAAAGTGTGCCTAGTCTGTGCAATGCTGTACCCTACGCTAATACTCAACTAGTGTATGGTAGCGTTCAAAACATTCACCAATGCAAAGACCAGGATTGTCAGGACAGGAGGGACAATAATAGCGGGTGTCACGCCTATATCCGCGCTTGCTGCAGACACAACATCTTTTTTGGGGGGGTTCGTTGGGTAGGGTACTCGGGAGGACATAAAGAAAATGCCTCTCATGCAGCCGACTGCATTTGGTTGGGGATGTGAATGGGGGAAGTACGGGCGCTGCAGAAGTGGTGGGTTCCCAATTAGGATTGGCGAATGCAGCAGGAAGGGCATTATGGGCACGACGGGCCTGTGTTTGTCTTTTTGGTGGCAGCGGGACACTACTTGTGCTTGCCACCTCACCAGCTTGAACTGCACTTATGGGACTCGCCACGTCACCAAGTGTTACTGCAGTGCTGGTTTGACTACGACCGGGGTGTACTAGGCCACTGGTGCTTGCCAGTTCACCAAAACGCTACCAAAAAAACTGTTAGCGATCGCAGGGATCAGGCCTGACTCTGCGAACGCTGCAGTTATGCGTTAAGTGTTTTGTAAGTGACAGTGATCGATCGATACTGCACTTGGGTGGGCTGGGCGGAGGGGCAAAATGCAGGTGCTAGCAGGTATCTGGGCTGATCCCGCTAACACTGCGTTTTTGGGAACCCTAAACTGCTGGGGACGCCAGTATAGATCTGATCGGATCAGATATTGATCCGTTCAGATACTATACCACTAAAGGAGGCGTATGCTGCGTGCGTGGGTGTTAGCGGTACTGGCGCTAATCTGACGCTGCTTGGGGCTGGTGCTTGCCAGTTCACCAAAATACTACCAAAAAAACTGTTAGCGATCGCAGGGATCAGGCCTGACTCTGCGAATGCTGCAGTTATGCATTTAGTGTTTTGTAAGTGTCAGTGATCGATCGATACTGCACTTGGGTGGGCTGGGCTGGGCCGGGCGGAGGGGCAAAACGCAGGTGCTAACAGGTATCTGGGCTGATCCCGCTAACACTGCGTTTTTGGGAACCCTAAACTGCTGGGGACGCTAGTATAGATCTGATCGGACCAGATATTGATCCGTTCAGATACTATACCACTAAGGGAGCTGTACGGTGCGTGCGTGGGTGTTAGCGCTACTGGCGCTAACCTGACGCTGCCTGGGGCTGGTGCTTGCCAGTTCACCAAAACGCTACCAAGAAAACTGTTAGCGATCGCAGGGATCAGGCCTGACTCTGCGAACGCTGCAGTTATGTGTTTAGTGTTTTGTAAGTGACAGTAATCGATCGATACTGCACTTGGGTGGGCTGGGCGGAGGGGCAAAATGCAGGTGCTAGCAGGTATCTGGGCTGATCCCGCTAACACTGCGTTTTTGGGAACCCTAAACTGCTGGGGACGCTAGTATAGATCTGATCGGATCAGATATTGATCCGTACAGATACTATACCACTAAGGGAGGCGTATGCTGCGTGCGTGGGTGTTAGCGGTACTGGCGCTAATCTGACGCTGCCTGGGGCGACGCATATCACCGCCGGGCGATCAGGGGGCTAAACCTTTATTCGGTAATAAACGGCGGGTGCCCTGACACTATAAAAAATAAACAAACTAACCAGCATCACCCGTAACAGTTATACGGTGATCAGTGGTGAAAGGGTTAACTAGGGGGCCATCAAGGGGTTAAAACATTTATTCGGTAGTATATGGGGGTCCCTGACGCTATAAAACGCTGATGGCGAACCTAAATATTTAGGTCCCTAACTATCGTCACCAGCGACACTAATACAGCGATCAGAAAAATGATCGCTTAGCGACACTGGTGACAGGGGGTGATCAAGGGGTTAAAACTTTATTGGGGGGGTTAGGGGGGTATCCTAGACCTACAGGGGGCTAATACTCACTGTCCCAACACTGTAACTGTCACAAACTGACACCAATGCAGTAATCAGAAAAAAAAAAAAAAAACTGCTGGTGTCAGTTTGTGACAGGGGGGGGGTGATTGGGGGGGGATCGGGGGGCGATCAGGGGGGGATCGGGGGGCGATCGGGGGGGGGGATCGGGGTGTTTTGTGTGCCTGGCATGTTCTACTGTGTGTGTGTGTAGTGTTGTGCACTCACATAGATGTTTTCTCTCCTGGGCCGGAACGGAAATTACCGAGCCGAGGAGAGATGACATCATTTCCTTTGCTGCTGTTTAGCATACAGCAGCAAAGGAATGTTCCCATTGGCCGGCGGCGATCGCGAGGGGGGGGCCACGAACGGATGGCCTCCCCCTCACCTCCGATCGCCGGGGGACAAAAGACGACCGCCTCGGGCACCGGGGGGGGGGGTCCGATCGGACCCCCCACCCGCGGAAGGCAAATCACGTATATGTACGTGATTTTGCCTGTCCGTGCCACCTTGCCGATGTACATCGGCGTGAGGCGGTCGTCAAGTGGTTAATCATGTCACCATGGAGAAAACCTTGACTAAGCTGCCCAACTACAGAAAATTGGACCCTGGATCTGCAGTATGCGAATGTGGAGAATGCAAACAGCTCTTCTCATCGTCTACCTTTGGGCAGATCAGATCATATTTTGGTCTATCTCAATCCTTGTTATGTACCCATGGTTAAGAGACAACCTGTGACCACCAAATCAATGAAGAGATGGTCTGAGGAGTCCTTTGAATTATTGTGGGGCTGTTTTGAGAGAACAGATTGGAATGCACTTTGTGAGTCACATGGAAGGGATGTTGATGGGCTTACTGAGTGCATAACACATTATAGTAATTTCTGTGTAGATTCTGCTGTTCCATAGGGATGGTCCCGATGTTCGAGTCGAACATCGGGTGTTCGTTTGCTCGCAAACAAACTGAAAATATGGGGCATTCGCGGCAAATTTGAGCACCGCAGAGCGCCCTATAATGCACTGCGTGATCGCAGTGCATTGATGGCTGCTAATTGGCCCAACCATGCACCTGACCTACATGCTTTGGCCAATCACAGAGCGATCTGCTGTGAGAGCCATGATTGGCCAAAGGCAGGGTTCCTTTGGCCAATCATGGCTCAGGGGGCTAACTCCACGCCCCACACTATATAAGGCTGCTTACACGGTGGCCGTGTATAGTGTGATATCAACATGGAGAGGAGAACTAGAGCTAGATTAGGCAGGTTAGTTAGTGGCGTGCAGGCAGTTTTATATATATTAATTAAGAAATATACGGCATGGGGTTCCACCCCCCCCCCCAAATCCATACCAGGCCCTTTGGGTCTAATATGGATTTTAAGGGGAACTCCACGCCAATTTAAAAAAAAAACAGTGTGGGGTCCCCCCCAAAATCCATACCAGGCCCTTTGGGTCTGGCATAGATTTTAAGGGGAACTCCATGCCAAAATGTTAAAAAAAATCCATACCAGACCCTTATCCGAGCAAGCAGCCGGCAGGCCAGGAATGGGGGGGGGGATGAGCGAGCGCCCCCCCTGAGCATACCAGCCGCTTGCCCTCAACATGGAGAGGGTGCTTTAACCGGCAGAATGGCACGGGCAGGCGAATCGCCGTGACGGAGGCCGCGGCAATCCTATTCGATCCAGAACCGATCAATCTCCAGGCCAATTAAATCTGGCCTGGACCTGGTGATCGATCCTGGCGAATGAGATCCTTCCCCTGTCGTGTAACTGTAAACACTGACGGGGAAAGTGATGTCATCTCTCCTCGTGATGGTCTTTTCCGTTCCAGACTGAGGAGAGATAACATCTAATAGTAAGTGCACCAACACTACACTGACACCAGGTCACGTATGCACATATTTCACCCCTCGATCACCCCCCAGTTAACCCTTTCACCCCCTGTCACTGTGTCACCCGGTACAGCATTCAGATTTTGTTTTTGATCGCTGTACTGGTGTCATTAGTGACAAAAATCAGCAGGGTAATTAGTCTTAGGCCCAGAAAGGTCTAGGGACCCCCCTTAACCCCCTTAATAAAGGTTTAACCTCTTGATTACCCCATCACCAGTAATCACTGTATAAGTGTCACGGGTGACGCAGTTTAGCTAGTTTATTTTTTATAGCTTCAGGGCACCCGCCGTATTTTACCCAATAAGGGTTTAACCCCCTGATCATCCGGCGTGTGATCAGAGCTAGGTTTTAGCATCAGATAGGGTCTGCGTCGCCCCAGGCAGCGTCAGATTAGTGCCAGTAGCGCACTAATACACCACACACGCACCATACACCTCCCTTGGTAGTATAGTGTCTGAACGGATCAATATCTGATCTGATCAGAACTATATTAGCGTCCCCAGCAGTTTAGGGTTCCCAAAAATGCAGTGTTAGCAGGATCAGCCCAGATACCTGCTAGCACCTGCGTTTAGCCCATCCGCCCAGCCCAGCCCAGCCCAGCCCACCCAAGTGCAGTATCAATCGATCACTGTCACTTACAAAACACAACACACATAACTGCAGCGTTCGCAAACTCAGGCCTGAACCCTGCGAACGCTAACAGTTTTTTTGGTAGCGTTTGAATCAGTCGCTGACAGTCAGGTGCTTTTTTTCTTGTGAGTCTCACTACTGTACCAGTAAATTTAGAGACCAAATTGTCAAATCGAAGGTACAGTAGTGAAGAAGCCTACACGTTTCTGAACATGACAGATAGTGAAGAGGAAGTCACTCATCTGTCCAATTCAGGCTCAGAATACGAACCTGTAGACAGCAGCGGCACCCTGACAGATAGCTCTGACAATGGAGTTGTGGTCCCTGCCAAGGTCAGGCGTACCAGACCCCGTTCTTCTTCGTTGAGGTGCTAGAACCGCAGGTACCTCG
Organism: Aquarana catesbeiana; assembly: GCF_042186555.1. NCBI lineage: Eukaryota > Metazoa > Chordata > Amphibia > Anura > Ranidae > Aquarana > Aquarana catesbeiana. The sequence goes on from NC_133326.1 coordinate 474,472,463, forward strand.
TATGGAGCAGAGAGCCAGTACTAGCGCCGCTAATCCTTCTGGTGAACTGGCAAGCACCAGCGGCCTGGTACATCCTGGTCGTACATCCAGCACTGCAGTATCGCGTGGTGACGTGGTGAGTCCCATAAGTGCAGTTCAAGTTGACGAGGTGGCTAGCACGAGTAGAGTCCCGCTGCCACCAAGAAGAAGACAAAGACAGACCCGTCGATCCCATAGTGCCCTTCCTGCTGCATTCGCCAATCCTAATTAGGAGCCCACCACTTCAGCAGCACCCGTACTTCCCCCATTCACTGGCCAACCCGGAATTCGGGTGGAGACAGTTGATTTTACGTCACTTGATTTTATTCGCTGTTTTTCACCGAAGATCTCTATAGATCTATTGTGGACCAAAGCAATTTATATGCTGGTCAATTCATCGCCGCTAATTCCCAGCTGTCCCTTGCCAGAAATTGGAAACCAATTATGGTTTCCGAATTTAAGACCTTCCTGGGCCTATCCCTCCTTATGGGCATAACTAAAAAGAGTGAGTTGCGGTCATATTGGTCCACTGACCCAATTCACCATATAAAATCTGAAAAAATAGGGGATTGGCGCTGTTCACTGGTGAAGAAAATAATAAATAAACTATAAACAGACTCCTAACACAAGGGAAACATTACACCACAATTCTGGGTGAGTGAAAAGTGTAACACAGTGTAAAATAATATATTGTAAATAAATATACGTGCTAAAAATTGTGCAATCTGCCCAAGGTGAAATATTATATAAAATAATACATGAAATAATAAATAGAACTCCAAGCAATAATAGAAGTGAATGATCAATCAGGTGTAAAAAAAAAAAAAAATTTTTTTTTTTTTTTTTTTTACAAAATCCACAAAAAATATTCAATGAAGGGAATAAGTGAATTATACCTGGGAGAGAGGACAAACCCGGTGTTGCCCACTACAAATTGGTGTGTATACTAGTGAAGCTGAATGGTGTTAGATGAAGAATGAAAAGAATGAAAAAGAGGACTACTAACATATGGTGTGCATAAAAATATTAGTGTACAAAGAAAATCAAAAAAATGAAAGAATGACGAAATTAAAAAGTCCAAGCATCCAAAAAGAAACATTTTTTCAAAAAATGCCGTGTATATTAAATCTATCGTTCAGTGTACATAAAAAGTTCTTGTGCAGCAAGCTAGTGCATCTTCAAAAGGTTGCAGATAAGTCCGTCCCAATGAATGTGTACTGTCCTGTGTGGAGTCCCCTCTAGTGCCCCCACTCACCGGAGCGCCCAACCCCTGCAGGGGTAATGGGCATGTAGATGTAAATCCGATGATCCAAGCAGTCGGTGTCCCCTTCACCATCTATTTTCCACCTGTGTCACCAGATCGCTTTCAAAAGGCATCCACCCGGACCAAATACCATGTGCAGGGAGAAGAGAAGAGCCTCATAGTGTGATTCCAAATATGAATTTATTAGGCTCAAGCTTACAACAAACGAAAAAAATATAAAAAACTAAAAGGCTAAAATCAAACAGCACTCTGCCGGCTGGCTCCACGTCAGAAGCCGCAGACAGTGTAGTGTAAGCGGCGTGCGTTCCACAGCCGTCTGCCGAAACCGGAAGTGCAAGACAAAAACAGAAAGAAAAAAGGACGTATGTGTACCAAGAGGCCACGCCTTACGCGTTTCTTTATCTGGGGGGCTGCAGTTCGGTCACAAGCCCGTCCTAAGCGCGGAATACCACTATAAACGTTTCCAATTCACCATATGCCCGTGTTCTCTGCCTCCATGACCAGGACACGATATGAGCAGATCTTGCGATTCATGCACTTTAACGATAATGAACTCTGTCGTCCTCTGGGTGACCCTGAATTTGATCGGCTCTACAAAATTCGGCCCCTCGTAAACCACTTCAACCAACGCTTTGCAGCCTTGTTTGTTCCCCATCAAGTTGTCTGCATTGATGAGTCCCCGATTAAGTTTTCTGGCCGCTTGTCATTCAAACGGTATCTTCCCAGCAAGCGTGCCAGATATGGGGTCAACATGTATAAGCTCTGTGACAGGGCCACAGGCTATATATATAGTTTTATGGTTTACAAGGGAAGAGATAGTTACGTAGAGCCGGAGAACTGCCAAGACTACATAGGAAGCGCTGGTAAGATTGTGTGGGACTTGGTGTCACCCTTATTCGGAAAGGGGTACCACTTGTATGTGGACAATTATTACACAAGCGTGCCACTTTTTAGTCACTTGTTTGATCATCAAATTGGCGCATGTGGCACCGTGCGAACTAATCGCCGGGGCTTTCCCCAGCGGCTTGTAGATACCCGTCCTAGGCTGGGGGAGAGAGCCTGCTTGAAATGTAATAATTTGCTCACTGTGAAGTGGAGGGATAATAAGAAAGTTTTTGTTCTGTCCGCCCTTCACGCAGATACGACGGTCCAAATTCCTTCGGTGACTGGTGTTGTAGAGAAACCCCTCTGTGTCCATGAATATAACCTTAATATGGGAGGGGTGGACCTCAGCGACCAGTTGTTGGCGCCGTACCTAATTGCCCGTAAGGCCAGACGCTGGTACAAAAAAAGTGTCTGTATATTTATTTCAATTGGCTCTGCTGAATGCTTTTGTGCTATACAAAGCTTCAGGACTAACTGGACCCTTCCTTAAATTCCAGGAAGAGATCATCACAGCCCTTCTGTTTTCAGACGGTGCTGTAGCCAACCTTCCCAATCCAAATGCAGTAAGCCGTCTGCATGAGAGGCATTTTCTGCATGTCCTCTCTGGTACCCCTACCCAAAGAAACCCCCAAAGAAGATGTGTCTGTAGAAAGTGTGGATAGGCGTGTAACCCGCTTATTGTCCCTCCTGTCCTGACCAACCTGGTCTTTGCATTGGTGACTGTTTTGAACGCTACCACACACTAGCCACACGTACACATGATCTCAAAAGATGTGATGGCCATCACATTTTGCAAGATCCTAATCTGCAACGTTCAGTTTACAGTTTTTTTACAGTTTTTATAAAAGTGAAAAAAAAACACACACAAAAACACAAAAGAATAAAAAAGCCAAAAATAGTGGTTGTATTTTTCTTCTCTCTCTCTCTCTCTATTGTTCTCTCTCTTATGTTTGCTCTCTACTGTCTGCTCTACTGTTCGCTCTCTATTGTTCTATATCTATCGTTCTCTCTCTGTTTTATTTTTACTATGTTTTATTGTATTTGCTTTGCAGGTATGGTATGTTATACTGTAATGTTTGTTTTATTGTTAACCATCATTTGCTTAGCAGGTACGCCATTTAGCTGCAACACAGGTTTATTTATCTTGACAGCAACAGCGTTTGCTCCCACGATACATAAAGCCGTGACTCCAGCGCTGTCGGAGGTGATTTCAGCCCACGGGCTGCATGAAAAAAAGAACATTACAATGTATGCCCAACAAGGACCAGCAATGTATTGGTATGTTGCTGGACTTTTAGTGGTTATACCAGAATGATGCCTGCAGATTTAGGTATCATGTTGGTATCATTCTTTTCAGCCAGCGGTCGGCTTTCATGTAAAAGCAATCCTAGCGGCTAATTAGCCTCTAGACTGCTTTTATAAGCAGTGGGAGTGAACATCCCCCCTCCCACCGTCTTCCATGGTTTTCTCGGGCTCTCCTGCCCCAACAGGGAATATAAAAGAAAAAAACGCGCTAGAAAGCAAACAATTATATACACTGAACTGCAGCTGCAACATAAAAACACTAAAATCAGTGTAATAAACCTAAAAGGAATAAACTAAGTGTGCTTACAGTCAAGTGATCAAAAATATATAAATTAAGTAGTGATAAAATACATAAAGTGCCTGTAAATAGTTAATGAAATACAATAATGAATAAATTCATAAAGTGCGTGTAAATAAATGATAGAGTCCAAAATTGAATCAAGTGCACATATGATTAGGTGACCAAAAATATATATTAAAAATGAAATAGTGATCAAAGTTCAAAATGGCTGGTGAATAAAAAATGAATTAAGTCCATTCATAAAGAGCTCAATGAGGACACACAAATCCCATGAAGGAGAATCACACATCCACAGTTCATCGGTCCCAGCCTGTGTGAGAGGAAAGAGGAAGGAGGGAGTGTGAAGGAAGTATCCAGGCAGACGGTGAATCCAAGTTACAATAAAATTGAGACCTTACCAAAAGTGGTGGACCTTCTTAATAGCAAGGTCATATGCGCATGCAGATACAGCCCTCTGCAGGGACAGATGGATGACAGAGTCCGGATTCACAGATGTATATAGTGTTCCAAGGGGAGGCAACTCCAGCGTGTCAGCCTAGGGAGAACCTCTCACTGAAATCTACAAGAAGCAATAGCTACATAATCATTTCCACCATAGGCAATCAGTGAGCCTGGACTTTCAGAGTCAAAGAGATTAAACTCCACCACATGTATATAGTCTTCACAGTCCACTGGGTAAGTGGCACCTCTGGTGGTGTCTTGTTTCATCCTCTGAAATTTAGCCTTCTGTTTTCACCTATCCTTCTGTGTTCACCTTTAGAGCACAGAGTGGACTGTGAAGACTTTATACATGTGATGGAGTTTAATCCCTTTGACTCTGAAAGTCCAGGCTCACTGATTGCCTATGGTGGAAACGATTATGTAGCTATTGCTTCTTGTAGATTTCAGTGAGTGCATCTCCCTAGGCTGACACGCTGGAGTTGCCTCCCCTTGGAACGCTATACACATCTGTGAATCCGGACGCTGTCATCCATCTGTCCCTGCAGAGGGCTGTATCTGCATGCGCATATGACCTTGCTATTAAGGAGGTCCGCCACTTCTGGTAAGGGCTCAATTTTATTGTTTCGACGAATTGCTTCAACTGATCTACAGCAGTGTGGAGCATCAAAACACCACTTTCCGAAATAGTGTGGAGCCAACTGAGCGATTACTTGTCACCTTAAGGTAACATATTTAATAAAAAGCCAGATAGCCAGCAAATGTGAATGCTTTTTTATTTGTCGTGGCAGCTGATCCACTCTTGGCCTCACGTATTTGATGTTACACTACGCCACCTCGTCTTTACTTAGAGCAAAAACCGAAAAAAGTAAGCACACAATTAATTATCCTTCTCCTTCCTTACAGGTACCTGGCTACCGGCAATTCTTTCACCAGTTTACAATATGAATTCAAGTTGGGAAAATCGACCGTGAGTTCTATTGTGCATACAACCTGTGCAGCTATCTGGCTAGTTTTAAAGGACTTGGTGATGAAGAAGCTGACTAGGGAAGTCTGGGCTAAAATTGCCAAAGTTTTTTGGGAGCGGTGCAATTTCCCAAATTGTGTGGGTGCAATAGATGGAAAGCATATCAGAATAATCAGCCCAATTCATAGTGGCTCAAAGTATTTTAACTATAAAAAATATTTTTCATTTGTCCTAATGGCAGTGGCTGATGCCAATTATTCCTTTACCTATGTGGATATAGGATCATATGGAAGTAGCTCTGCCTCCAGCATCTTCTCGCATTCTTCTTTTGGCAAGATGCTTCGAGAAAACTCACTGAACCTTCCTGACAATCTCCCACTTCCTGGAACAAATCAACCTCTGCAGCCTTATGTGTGTGTTGGGGATGAGGAATTCCCTATTTCTGAGCGCCTTCTACGGCCATATGCAGACAGGGGACTGTCCACTGCAAAGAGGGTATTCAATTACAGACTGTCAAGGGCAAGACGTGTAGTGGAGTGTGCTTTTGGCATACTTGCCAATAAGTGGCGTTTCCTGCACTCACCTATCAGCCTTATAGGGCGTACACACGGTCGGACTTTGTTCGGACATTCTGACAACAAAATCCTAGGATTTTTTCCGACGGATGTTGGCTCAAACTTTTTTTGTCTACACACGGTCGCACAAAGTTGTCGGAATTTCCGATCGCCAACCACGCGGTCACGTACACCACGTACGATGAGACTAGAAAAGGCCGGTTCAGAACCAAGCGCAGCACCCTTTGGGCTCCTTTTGCTAATCTCGTGTTAGTAAAAGTTTGGTGAGAGACGATTCACGCTTTTTCAGACTCGTGGCTTTCAGATCGTTTTCTGCCGTTCAGTTTGTGCTTGTGGGTTTGTATCTGCTCTTCAGTGCGTGCAGCAAGTTCCGCGTGACTTTAGGTAGTCATTGTATTCTTGTTCGTTCGTTACTGTTTTTCAGGTCGCTCTTCACAGGCCTTGCTGTTCTTCAGTGCGTTCTGTTACTTCGTTCTGAGCAGCCGACCGTTTTCTAGCCATGTTTCGTATGCGTACTCCTCGTAGAGTTCATGCTGGGGCTTGGTGTTGGGGTCCTGACCTTGACACAAGTCCAGTCCATGAACAGGGTGGGGAGGAGTTCATGGACCAAGAATTGGTTGCTTCAGCGTGACCAGTTCTCTCATATGCCTTTGCTCCGTGAGATCCGTGAGAATAATCCTGATGATTTCAGGAACTTTCTCAGGATGACGGACCCCGTGTTTCACCGTTTGTTGGCTTCGCTGACCCCCTATATCAGCAGGCAGGATACCTGCATGAGGCAAGCCATCACTCCGGAGCAGAGGCTCGTCGCTACCCTGCGGTATTTGGCCACAGGGAGAAGTCTGCAGGACTTGAAGTTCTCGACAGGCATCTCCCCCCAGGCTCTGGGGATCATTATCCCAGAGACCTGTTCTGCCATCATACAAGTCCTACAGAAGGAGTATATGAAGATAAGATTTTTATCCTTTAATATCACATTTTATTGTATTTAATGTTTGATAATATATTGTATTTCTTTTCTCATTCCCTAATTACCATGATTGTAATATGCTGTGAATGTCCCCTTTGTCCTCATTCATGCAGGATTTTTAGGTAATTATTATTTTAGGTCCTTCATACATATTTGCCCTTCAATAACCTCCCCAGCATGGTGTCTCCTGCCCTATATTCACCTCATGTAGTCACTTAACAATGTATTTTTTCTGCTCCATAGTAGTGCTTTACCCCAAACACCCCCTAAAATGTTTGGAAATGTTATTTTTGATTTAAATTCTGGCAGAGTGCCAGAGGCTTTTTTTTGTGGTGTCCCCAAATAATTTTTAGTAACCCTCCCTCCCCCAACTGCTAAGTCAGCTGATCCCAATTATCTATATATCCTAAATCATCTATCTGCTGACTTTGCCAAACCCATACACACTATACCCACCTCTTTACTGGTCAGATGTATGGAGGAATTCCCCAAAGCATGTAGTGCAAGGGCCTGCCTGTATACTTTCCAATGGTACTGTTTAAAGTATTTGTGTCCTATTATTATCTTGACAGGTAATAGCAGAATGTCCAAATGTCCTCAAATGTGTACAATGTGTATTTATATCTTTGTATTATGACACTTCTTACCTGTCCAGTGGGCTGCCAATAGTGTAACTAAGGAGGAGCTGTTCCAAGTAATACCCATTATTTAGGCATTCATCTCTCAATGAAGTGAAGAGGGTTACCTGTCCAAGATTTCCACACACCCCCTATAATGTTAGAAATGGCCCATGAGAGGGGGGGGAGGGGGAATATGATAGGTGTACCATATACTTTGGCCTTGTTAAATTCCCCTTACTAAATGCTATCTGGAGGTTGCCCCATAATGTTTGTGTCTAATCTGCTTGCCATGTTTCTGTGAAAAAATAGTAATGTTTATTGTTTTTTCCTCAACAGTTTCCTTCCACGCCACAGGAATGACAGACTGTGGCTTCCCACTTTGCCCAGCGGTGGGACTTTCCTAACTGCGGAGGGGCAATTGATGGGAAACACGTCCACATCGTCCCACCACCCAACTCGGGGTCGTACTATTATAATTACAAGGGGTTCAATAGTATAGTGATGTTGGCGGTGGTGTCGGCTAATTACGACTTCTTGTATGTGGACGTAGGGAAGAATGGCCGGATATCCGATGGTGGAGTCATCGCCCAGACGGAGTTCTACAGGTGTCTCCAGAATGGCAGCTTGGACTTGCCAGCTCCAGAGGACAATGTTGAAGGACTCCCATTTGTGTTCGTTGCTGATGAAGCGTTTGCGCTGGGGGACCACCTGATGCGGCCATTCCCAATGAGGACCCTCACCCCGGAACAGAGGGTTTTTAATTACCGGCTGGCCAGAGCCCGAAGAGTGGTGGAGAACACATTTGGAATCCTGGCCAGCCGGTTCCGCCTATTTCTGACACCCATCCATATGGCGGAGTATAAACTGAACCATATTATACTTGCGTGCTGTGTTCTCCATAACTTTTTAAGGAAACATTCGGCCAACTATGCTGGCTCAGTTGGGCCTGAGGCCGGAATCATACATCAAAACACACTGACGGCGCTTGAAAGCATCCTGGCTTGCCCTCCCTGAGTGCCCGTGATGTCCGGTTACGCTACCTGGAGTTCTTTGCGGGTAGGGGGGCTATCAATATGCCAGACAATCTGTGAAGCCTTTTTATAATAAAAAAAAAAAAATTCTTTGTGGACATTTACTGCTTGTGTTTGTTTTAGCTGACCCTGACAGAAATGTGTTGAGTCCAGAAAATGTTGTGATTGTGTAACCTTATACAAAGCACTGTTGGCTGTTATTTACTAAATGCAAAAACACATTTCACTACAAGTGCACTTGCAACTGCACTTGTAGTGCAAAGTGGATTTGCCCTTAGGAAATAACCCCCATTTTCTCAGAAAACAACAATTACATCACCCCAAAAGTGTTGTAGCGTTGAGACAATAATCCACACATTCTTGATTAACAATCTTTTTAATACCTGCACAATCACATGTGCATTTACCAAAGGTTTTTCAAACAAACCAACATGTTTGTTGTATAACAATTTTTGTGGTGGCATTATCCAAAATCAAAATGTCCATTTTATCGAAAACAGGCCTGTGTAAAACCAACAAGAAAGACACAAATCTTGAACTTACAAACGTCACATTTGGTTGAATTTGAAGGCAATATCAGACATGAGTATTTAGGAACTGTGTTTGATATTGCGTTCAGATGGGGGGAAATCACCCCTGGAAAAGCCAAATTTGGAAGATGCACACAAATTTCCCAATGTCAACATGTGCTAGCTGCCATCACGGGGGATCAAGGGACGTGTTTTGGGGAGAAACCCCTTCCTCACCGCTACTTTATTATTGAGGAAGGGGTTGCACCCCCAAAACACCTCCATTGATCTCCCGTGATGGCAGATAGCACATGTTGGCACACTGTGCATCCTCCAAATTTGGCTTTGTCAAAAATCACAAAAAGATTTAGCACATTGTAGCACACAAAAGAAGAAATTGATTTGGAGGGGTTTTAACTCGCCCCAAAACATCAATGATGTTTTTATATTTTGGAATAACATCATTGATGTTTTGCTTGATGATTTCCAATTGTAAATTACACCCCATGATCTCCCCGATCAGGATCTGGGCACTTTCGGATGTGAAAGGATCTGGATCCACAACATCACGATCACCTAAAAAGAGAGGAACCCCAAAATAAATTTGGTTAAAAAAAAAATGCCGCCATCCATCTCTTATCTGAGCCTGTGGTTGCAGACACTCACCTGTTGTGGTGACTAGTTCCACCACGTCTTCATCCTCCTGCTCAGCTTGTGTTGGGGGGATTTCCCCTTCTTCCAGGGGGGGGGGGGCTCTGGTCTCCTCGGATGAGGGGTGTCCTCCGAGTCTTTTCTCCCCTATGTAAAACAAAAAGGTATACTTAGCACACAGATATTTAATGTCAGAACTATAAAGATGAAACATTGCTTGGAAGTGGGGTACAATTGTCAATTTTAGCTGAGTTCCAAGATGTAGCTTTTTCAGTGTCCTTTGTCAAGCTGCAATACTTTACCTGTTTTGTACAAGCTTCACCGACCGAGACCCCCCTATAGTATACACTGGAGCACCTGTGTGGGGCCCCCTAATAAAAATGGTGTTCTGGGGTCCCACACTAGTGCACCAGTGTCCAGATGTGTAAACAGCTACTCAGTGTCCTCTCCTTACACAGAATCTAGTTTGCATTTCATTCTAGTAACAAAGCCATCTACACAACCCAATTCTTTGAAGACAAGTATAGGGCGTCAAAATGGTGGCCAAATGCATATGGGCTAAACAATGGTAAATTATAGTTGGAACGAAAAATGTTTGATCCGAACGAATAATGTGCCCATGAACATGAAAGTTGCCATTTTAAACTGTACAACAGTTCCTAAAAGCACATGGAGCAGCACGAACGTAATAAAGACAAAAAGAATAGGAACACAGCACAACTACTTACTTTTTTGCAGCACTCTCCGGATCTTTATGTACTGCTCGTGTTCTCGTAATTTGAGGTCCGACCACCGGTTCCTGAGCTGATCTTTCGATCGTCGTACCCCGAAATTCCGGTGCAGACTCCTGACCACTTTCGCCATGATCTTGGCCTTTCGGATATTGGGGTTGGGGTAAGGCCCATACTTTCCATCATAGTCGGACTTCTTCAGGATGTCCACCATTTCCAACATCTCCCCAAAGGACATATTTGAGTCCTTAAAATCTCCTTCTGGATCGGGACGTTTCAGGCTCCGGCCTTCCCTCCTCCTCCTCCTCCTCGTTGCTACAATTAGCACGCACCTGCTGTCTATCCGCCATGTGCTCTTCACCCACTGCGCCGAACGAAAAGGGGTGGGGAATAGACTAGAAAGAACGTCAGGGGCGGGCGGAGTTATACGCATGCGCAGTGTGTATAAAGCGTAACACACGTGCGTATTACGTACGATCTGTGAGCGGAGGAAGGAGCATCGGAGACGCCGATCGTGATAACGAAGGTAAGATCTAAACTTGCGCCTATACTGCTTCGAAATGGAAGCCTATATTGTAACAAGATTAGGGGAGTTTTGCCTGACATTAGGGTTTGTCTTGTGTTGTGTCTTGCAGAGAAAATGGATGGGTTCAATGACCACAATTTCCTGCCCCTGTTCATAGACAAATACAGGGAGCTGCCCTGTCTGTGGCAAGTGAGACACCCCCACTATAACCATAAACAGAAGAGGCAGGCAGCGCTGGAGAAACTGCTGGAGTTGGTGAAGCCGGTGGTCCCCACAGCAACCATCCCTTATTTAAAAGCCAAAATTGGTGGCCTGAGGAGCACTTATCTTAGGGAGCGCAAGAAGGTCACAGATTCCCAGAGGTCCGGAGCAGCAGCAGATGACATTTATGTCCCCAGACTGTGGTACTATGAGAGACTGCGATTTCTGTCAGACCACACTGAAGTCAGGGAATCCCTCTCCACTCTTCCTTCCACTCTTCCTTCCACCCCAGCTGAGGCTTTCGATGTCCAACCTGGGCCTTCCAGCCAGGAAGAAGTGGAGGAACCCAGCTGGAGTCAGGTATAGCATTGTTCTACTGATTTCTGGTCAATAAAGAAATGATCTTGACTAGATGTTATTATTGATCACTAATTGCTGATTGAAAAAAGTGTTTTACATATCAATAGACAGTAGTGGGCACCCAAAATTGGGACAAGAATGAAAACTGCTGGGCTCAGAAGGATAGTCTGTTATATTTGTTAACATTCAATTTGCAGCAGTCAGGAGGTGAAAATTGTGTGTGATTGATGAAGAAAAAACTAAAACTATGTCCCTTTTTCATACACAGGAAGACCTCAGCCAGGAGGAGGTTGTGGAATGTGGCAGTCAGGAGGAGGCGGGGTTAGTGGCAGCCAGGAGGAGGCGGGGATTAGTGGCAGCCAGGAGGAGGCGGGGCTAAGTGGCAGCCAAGAGAAGCCTGGGACCAGTCGCAGCCTGACTGAGTCTAAGGTCCCTCCCCTCCGCCTGCCATATAAACGAGCCAGGAAGGCCACTCCGAGTCCCGTGCAGGATTCAGCGTTCAGGCTAATTCAGGAGGCTTCGGCGTCCCTCCGAGCCTTACCAACTCCTGAAGAGGCCTTTGCCTGCATGGCTGCCACCAAATTGAAGGGCATGCAGGAGGGTCAACGCAAGCTCTGTGAGGACCTGCTTTATAAAGTCCTACGTAAGGGGGTGAGTGGGGAACTAACACCCAAGACCGACGTGGTTGAGTTGGACCATCCTCCTCCTCCTCCTGCTGCCACAACTCCAACACCACAGCCACCGCATGGAAGGAGGCGTGGAAAGAAGACCAAAGAGTGATGGCCCTGGGTTCAGTCTGGTCTGACAGAAGATGCAGTCTCTCGTATGACCACAGCCTGGGGACACAGATGTCATCTGCTGCTGTTCATGATCTCTGGGACTTCTGGACCAGACTGCACTCCCTTAGATAAGGACTCCTCAGGCCACCAATTTTGCTTAAAAATAGTTGATTTCTGCCCTGGGGGTACAAGGCTTCATCCACTTCTGCAGTTTCTCCAGCGTTGCCTCCCTCTTTGTTTAGTTGTGAGCCGTTAATAAAATTTTTTCTGTAAATTATACTCTCCTGTGTGTGTTTTCATCCAAAAAGGACAGTTTGTTGGTGAGGATTCGGGTACATTTCTAAAGTACAATGTGAAATTAACAAGAGACAACAACACCAAACAATCTCCTACAGATTAAATAGAACAACATATCAATGGTGTTGTGGGAACTCGTCACAAAAAAACACACACAAACATTTTCGGGAGTACAAATCCAAATCGCAAACAAAATAAAAATAAAATACAAACACAAAAAAAAAATCTACATTAAAGCCAAAAAATATATAAAAAATATACAAAAATATGTTGTCAGATGTGAGAAATCAAAATATATTGAGGGAATCACGATAAATAGTAACGAAATAAGTTTGTGAGAAGTGTGTGTGAATATGAGCAGCAAAACGACTTAATTCTTGTCACATTATAAAGAAGAAGAGAGTGCGCTGTATTAAACCATTTTTTACATTGCAGTGTGACGAAAGTGCTGTATCCATTGCGAACGCTAAGTTAACCAGAACGAGCTGTTCCGTCTTGGAATTTCTTCTGAGCATGCGTGGCACCTTGTGCATCGGAACAGGCCACACACGGTCGGAATTGACGCGATCGGATTTTGTTGTCGGAAAATTTTATCTCCTGCTCTCCAACTTTGTGTGTCGGAAAATCCGATGGAAAATGTCCGATGGAGCCCACACACGGTCGGAATTTCCGACAACACGCTCCGATCGGACATTTTCCATCGGAAAATCCGACCGTGTGTACGGGGCATTAGTATGGAGCATGCCATTGGTGCAGTGCAAGCAGCATGTGCATTGCACAATTTTGTTCGTGCTCGAGATGGGTACCTATTTGAGGACTCTTTGATGCATGACCTCGAAGATCCCACATGGATCGGAACCCGTGGCAACTACAGTGGGGAAAATGTGCGCCAGGACTTCACAGAGTACTTTATGTCAGCAAATGGGCAGCTATCGTGGCAGCTCGATGCAATAGGTTAAAATGCTGTACTCTGCTTCACATATTTGCATGGTGTCAATTTTCAACGTTCAAAATAAAAAATTGAATTTGATACTGTTCACGTGTCATTATTTTACAGAGTGTGTTGTGTACATAACAATGTTCCCATACCATATCCTCACTACAGATAACCTTAACCCTTTCCGTAACCCTAACCGTAAAATGTAGCCTAACCCTGCATGCCCTTACTTGGGTGGTCAGCGGGATGCATGCCCTTACATTGGTGGTCAGTGGGATGCATGGCCTTACATGGCCTTACATTGGTGGTCAGGGGGATTTGTGTTCAGCGGGATGCATGCCCTTACATGGGTGGTCAGAGAGATGCATGCCCTTACATTGGTGGTCAGAGGGATTGGTGGTGAGTGGGATGAATAAATGTGTACTTACGTTTATGTTTGCGAACTTGTGGTGTGAAGTCTTCCCAGTCAGAATACAAAGTTTTACAAATTTCTTCCCAGCCTCTGCCCTTCTGTGCATTATTTTTATATTCAGGTATACGGCTGTCCCATATATATGGCCTGTCACAGACAAGCCTGATGAGCTCCTCATTGTCGATGCTGTTCCGACGCCTGGGGGCCATCTTATCTGTTTGCATATGGACATGAGACAGGAAACAGGAAGTGAGGGGGCAGTACTGGGAGGAGGAGCTGGAGGTTACGAATTTGCACATATGTGAACCATCAATGCGATTCAAGAATGATTTACATTGATGTCTATGGAGACTAAATTTGCAACGCAGCAAACTCGCACAAGACCCTTTTTTTTTCATCGCATCGCATTCGTAGAGGAATAACAACATGTATGTGAACGACCATCATTGAAAACAATGACTTTAGGGATGACATGCGAATTTAAAGTGCTTTTGACGCATCGCATTCGTTATAAACATGCATCAGTGTGAACCGGGCCTTATAGACCCCAATTTTTTCAAAAAAGAGTACCTGTCACTACCTATTGCTATCATAGGGGATATTTACAGTCCCTGAAATAACAATAAAAATGATTAAAAAAAAATGAAAGGAACATTTTAAAAATATAATAAAAAGGCAACATAAATAACTCAAAAAAAAAAAAAAGCACCCCTGTCCCCCCGTGCTCATGTGCAAAGGCGAACGCAAGCGTCGGTCTGGTGTCTTTTTTAAACAGCAATTGCACCATGCATGTGAGGTATCACTGCAAAGGTCAGATCAAGTGCAGTAATTATAGCAGTAGACCTCCTCTGTAAATCTAAAATGGTAACCTGTAAAGGCTTTTAAAGGCTTTTAAAAATGTATGTAGTTTGTCGCCGCTGCACGTTTGTGCGCAAATTCATGTTTGGTATCCATGTATTCGACATAAGATTATCTTTTTTATTTCATCAAACATTTGGGCAATATAGTGTGTTTTAGTGCATTAATATTTTAAAAAGTGTGTTTTTTCCAAAAAAATTGTGTTTGAAAAATCGCTGCGCAAATTCTGTGTGAAAAAAAATATTGCAACACCCACCATTTTAATCTGTAAGGCCTTGCTTTAAAAAAATATATAATGTTTGGGGGTTCAAAGTAATTTTCTTGCAAAAAAATAATATTTTTTCATGTAAACAAAAAGTGTCAGAAAGGGCTTTGTTTTCAAGTGGTTAGAAGAGTGGGTGATGCGTGACATAAGCTTCTAAATGTTGTGCATAAAATGCCAGGACAATTCAACCCCCCCCCCAAATGACCCCTTTTTGGAAAGTAGACACCCCAAGCTATTTGCTGATAGGCATGTTGAATCCATGGAATATTTTATATTTTGCCACAAGTTCGGGAAAATTACACTTTTTTTTTTTATTTTGCACAAAGTTGTCACTAAATGATATATTGTTTAAACATGGCATGGTTATATGTGGAATTACACCCCAAAATAGATTCTGCTGCTTCTCCTGAGTAATCACCGCCTTCAGAATTTCTAAGGGTGTAAAATATTTGATTTCACTCCTCACTACCTATCACAGTTTTGAAGGCCATAAAATGTCAAGATTTCACCCCCCCCCCCCAATGACCCCATTTTGGAAAGTAGACACCCCAAGCTATTTGATGAGAAGCATGTTGAGTCCATGGAATATTTTAGATTATGCCACAAGTTTTTGTGAAAATTTTTTTTTTTTTGCACAAAGTGTCACTAAATTATCTATTGCTCAAACATGCCATGGGCATATGTGAATTTACACCCCAAAATACATTCTGCTGCTTCTCCTGAGTACGGGGATACCACAAGTGTGAGACTTTTTGGGAGCCTAGTCGTGTGCAGGACCCCGAAAACCAATCACCGCCTTCAGGCTTTCTAAGGGTGTAGAGTGGTGATTTCACTTCCTCACTACCTATCACAGTTTCGGAGGCCCTGAAATGTCAAGATAGCACAACCCCCCCCCCCCCCCCCCCCAATGACCCCATTTTGGAAAGATGACACTTCAAGCTTTTTGCTGAGAAGCATGTTGTGTCCATGGAATATTTGATATTTTTCCACAAGTTTCGGGAAAATTAAAATTTTTTTCTTTTTTACACAATGTTGTCACTAAATGATATATTGTTCACACATGGCATGGTTATATGTGAAATTACACCCCAAAATACATTCTGCTGCTTCTCCTGTGTATGGGGATACCACACTTGTGATACTTTTTGGGAGCCTATCCGCGTACAGGACCCCAAAAACCAAGCACCGCCTTCAGGCTTTCTAAAGGCGTAAAATTGTGATTTTACTCCTCACTACCTATCACAGTTACGGAGGCCCTGAAATGTCCAGATAGCACAACCCCCCCCCCCCCCCGAAATGACCCCATTTTGGAAAGTAGACACCCCAAGGTATTTGCTAAGAGGCATGGTGAGTATTTTGCATCTCATTTATTTTTTAAAATGAAGCAAGAAAAGAAAAAATGTACACCCTTAGAAATCCTGAAGGCGGTTTTCGGGGTCCTGTACGCAGCTAGGCTCCCAAAAAGTCCCACACATGAGATATCCCCATACTCGGGAGAAGCAGCAGAATGTATTTTGGGGTGTAATGCCAAATATAACCATGGCATGTGTGAGCAATATATCATTTAGTGATAACTTTGTGTAATTTTTTTTTTTTTTGGTCATTTTTCAAACACTTGTGACAAAAAAAAAAAAATATTCAATGGGGTCATTTGGGGGGGGGGGGGGGGTTTGTACTGCCCTGCCATTTTATCACCTCAAGAAATGCGATAGGTAGTCATAAACTAAAAGCTGCGTAAATTCCAGAAAATGTACCCTAGTTTGTAGATGCTATAACTTTTGCGCAAACCAATAAATATACGCTTATTGACATTTTTTTACCAAAGACATGTGGCTGAATACATTTTGGCCTAAATGTATGACTAAAAATGAATTTATTAATTTCTTTTATAACATAATTTTTTTCAAAATTTTCAGTCTTTTTCCGTTTATATCGCAAAAAATAAAAATCGCAGAGGCAATCAAATACCATCAAAAGAAAGCTCTATTTGTGGGAAAAAAAGGATGCAAATTTCGTTTGGGTACAACATGCATGACTGTGCAATTACCAGTTAAAGCAGCGCAGTGCCAAATTGTAAAAAGTGCTCTGGTCGTTGAGCAGCCAAATTCTCCATTGCTGAAGTGGTTAACAAGGGGGCCCCCAGATTACGGCCCCCCCCCCCCATGTGAATAAAGAAAAAGGTAAAACCTCTGAGGGTGGGACTTTAAGGGCACTACCAAAAAACAAATAAAGTAAAAAATTGTTTTATTGAGAATATAAACAAAGTACTGAACATGGTCACGAATACTGGAGAATCAAAGTATACAACATAAAGATACAATATCCTATATCCATTGCGTTTCAGAGATGATTGTTGTCTCCTTCATCAGGGTTTAGTAGGTTGTATATAGTTACATAGTTACATAGTAGGTGAGGTTGAAAAAAGACACAAGTCCATCAAGTCCAACCTATGTGTGTGATTATGTGTCAGTATTACATTACATATCCCTGTATATTGCGGTCATTCAGGTGATTATCTAATAGTTTCTTGAAGCTATCAATGCTCCCCGCTGAGACCACCGCCTGTGGAAGGGAATTCCACATCCTTGCCGCTCTTACAGTAAAGAACCCTCTACGTAGTTTAAGGTTAAACCTCTTTTCCTCTAATTGCAATGAGTGGCCACGAGTCTTATTAAACTCTCTTCTGCGAAAAAGTTTTATCCCTATTGTGGGGTCACCAGTACAGTATTTGTAAATTGAAATCATATCCCCTCTCAAGCGTCTCTTCTCCAGAGAGAATAAGTTCAGTGCTCGCAACCTTTCCTCATAACTAAGATCCTCCAGACCCTTTATTAGCTTTGTTGCCCTTCTTTGTACTCGCTCCATTTCCAGTACGTCCCTCCTGAGGACTGGTGCCCAGAACTGGACAGCATACTCCAGGTGCGGGCGGACCAGAGTCTTGTAGAGCGGGAGAATTATCGTTTTATCTCTGCAGTTGATCCCCCTTTTAATGCATGCCAATATTCTGTTTGCTTTATTAGCAGCAGCTTGGCATTGCATGCCGTTGCTGAGCCTATCATCCACTAGGACCCCCAAGTCCTTTTCCATCCTAGATTCCCCCAGAGGTTCTCCCCCCAGTGTATAGATTGCATTCATATTTTTGACACCCAAATGCATTATTTTACATTTTTCTACATTGAACCTCATTTGCCATGTAGTCGCCCACCCCATTAATTTGTTCAGGTCTTTTTGCAAGATTTCCACATCCTGCTGAGAAGTTATTGCCCTGCTTAGCTTAGTATCATCTGCAAATACAGAGATGGAACTGTTTATCCCATCCTCCAGGTCATTTATGAACAAATTAAATAGGATTGGTCCCAGCACAGAACCCTGGGGGACCCCACTACCCACCCCTGACCATTCTGAGTACTCCCCATTTATCACCACCCTCTGAACACGCCCTTGTAGCCAGTTTTCAATCCATGTACTCACCCTATGGTCCATGCCAACGCACCTTATTTTGTACAGTAAACGTTTATGGGGAACTGTGTCAAATGCTTTTGCAAAATCCAGATACACCACGTCTACGGGCCTTCCTTTATCTAGATGGCAACTCACCTCCTCATAGAAGGTTAATAGATTGGTTTGGCAAGAACGATTCTTCATGAATCCATGCTGATTACTGCTAATGATATCATTCTTATTACTAAAATCTTGTATATAGTCCCTTATCATCCCCTCCAAGAGTTTACATACTATTGATGTTAGGCTAACTGGTCTGTAATTCCCAGGGATGTTTTTTGGGCCCTTTTTAAATATTGGTGCTACATTGGCTTTTCTCCAATCAGCTGGCACCATTCCAGTCAATAGACTGTCTGTAAAAATTAGGAACAACGGTCTGGCAATCACCTGACTGAGTTCCCTAAGTACCCTCGGATGCAAGCCATCTGGTCCCGGTGATTTATTAATGTTAAGTTTCTCAAGTCTAATTTTAATTCCGTCCTCTGTTAACCATGTAGGTGCTTCCTGTGTTGTGTCATGAGGATAAACACTGCAGTTTTGGTTACTGAAGCCCCCCGATTCACTCGTGAATACTGAGGAGAAGAATAAATTCAATACCTCTGCCATCTCCCCATCCTTTGTAACCAGATGTCCTTCCTCATTCTTTATGGGGCCAATATGGTCTGTCCTCCCTTTTTTACTGTTTACATACTTAAAGAATTTCTTGGGATTTTTTTTGCTCTCCTCCGCTATGTGTCTTTCATGTTCTATCTTAGCCATCCTAATTGCACCCTTACATTTCTTATTGCATTCTTTATAAATTCTGAATGCTATGGATGATCCCTCAACCTTGTATTTTTTGAAGGCCTTCTCCTTTGCTTTTATATGCATTTTTACATTGGAGTTAAGCCATCCAGGATGTTTGTTCGCTCTTTTAAATTTATTACCCAATGGGATACATTGGCTAATGCCCTTGTTTAATATGCTCTTAAAGCAAACCCATCTCTCCTCTGTATTCTTTGTTCCTAATATTTTATCCCAATTTATGCCTTTTAGCAAGGTTTGTAGTTTAGGGAAGTTGGCTCTTTTGAAATTCAGTGTCTTTGTGTTCCCTTCATGTCTCCTATTTGTGTGATTTATACTGAAACTAATTGACCTGTGATCGCTGTTACCTAAATTGCCCCGTATTTCCACATCTGTTATCAGGTCTGTATTGTTGGTAATCAGTAGATCTAGTAATGTTTTATTTCTAGTTGGTGCGTCTACCATCTGACCCATAAAATTGTCCTGCAAGACATTAAGGAACTGGCGAGCCTTAAATGAATGCGCGGTTCCCTCCGCCCAGTCTATGTCTGGATAATTAAAATCCCCCATTATGATAACACTTCCCATCCTTGCTGCTAATCCAATTTGTGATAGGAGATCCGTCTCCACTTCCTCCCTCAGGTTAGGGGGCCTATAGCATACTCCCAGTATTATTTTCCCCTTAGCTTCATCCCTTTGGAGCTCTACCCATAAAGATTCCACCTCCTCCCTAGCCCCCTCAGTGATGTCATCTCTCACATTCACTTGTACATTATTCTTGATATATAGGCATACCCCTCCCCCTTTTTTACCCTCTCTATCCTTGCGGTATAGGGTATACCCTTGAATGTTTGCCAGCCAATCATGAGAGCTGTTGAACCAGGTCTCTGAAATTCCCACAAAATCCAAATCCTCCTTGTACAACAGTATCTCTAGTTCACCCATCTTGTCCGCCAGGCTCCTGGCATTGGTGAACATGCCACATAGTTTAGACCGGTCGCATATTGTCCTCGTATTGGGTGTTTCAAGATTGCAACTTGGACTTGCTACTATACTCACCTTGTGTTTTTGTGCTTTGGTTAACCTACCACTAATGCCCCCAATACTACCCTCTGGAATATCTTCCGCGCTGGCTATCACTGTCTCTGGACCCTCCCCCCCATTGCCTAGTTTAAAAACCCCTCTAACTTTTTGGCCATCTTCATTCCCAGCAGATCTGCACCCTCCTCATTTAGGTGCAGTCCGTCCCTTCTATAGTACCGGTTACCGACTGAGAAGTCGGCCCAGTCCTCCAGGAACCCAAACCCCTCCTTACTACACCAGCTCTTCAGCCACTTGTTTACTTCCCTAATCTCCCTCTGCCTCTCTGGTGTGGCTCGATGTACCGGTAGTATTCCTGAGAACACTACCTTGGAGGTCCTTTTCCTCAATTTAGCTCCTAAGTCCCTAAAATCGTTCTTTAGGACACTCCATCTGCCTCTGACTTTGTCATTGGTGCCAACGTGCACCATGACAGCCGGGTCTTCCCCAGCCCCTGCCAGTAATCTGTCCACAAGATCCGTGATGTGCCGAACCCGAGCGCCCGGTAGACAACATACTGTTCGGCGCTTCAGGTCTTGGTTACAGATTGCCCTCTCTGTCCTTCTAAGAATTGAGTCCCCTACCACCAGAATCTGTCTTTCCTTTCCCTTTGCTGCCCCCCCACTCTCACTGGAGGAGTTCTTCCCCTGGCAGCTAGGAGAGTCCCTCAACTCCAGCAGTGCTGGTCCCTGACTGGTTACACCAATGTCACTCAATGGAGCATACTTATTGGGATGCTCCAGTCCTGGATCGGCCTCCCTGGCACTTCCCCCTCTACCCCTCCTGACTGTCACCCATCTACTCTTTGCTAGTGCCTGCACCTCTTTGTCTCCACCCGCCTCTGTGCTGGCCCCTGCCGGCACCTGCCATGTACGTTCCTGGCTCACCTTTAGTATGGAGGGACTTCTCAGTGCTGACAGTTGCTTCCCCAGATTCAGAACCTGGGCTTCCAGGGAAACAATGTGCTTACATTTTGCACAGCAGTATTCGCCCTCGATCGGATGATCAAGGAACGCATACATGCGGCAAGATGTACAAAGAGTCGCCTCTCCACACCCGCCGGGCATCGTACCTATTAAATTTAGTGAGGATTTTACCCTGTCCAAATTACCTAACAACTAGCTTCCTGGCACTAATACTCAAGACAATACACAGGTACACAATACACAAGTACTAACGATCCACACACACTACTCAGACAACACTCAGATACTCACACTACACAGGTACTATGACCCCTGTTATAACCTCCTGTTTTAAACTCTTGTTTATAACTCCCACTTAAAAAAGCTCCACTTACACCAAGCTCCACAGCTTCAAACTGAGCACGCTCAACTGAGTCCTACAACAAGTTAAATAGTCACCTGGGAGAAATTAACCACACCCTTAATTGATAGACTGATGAAACAAAAAAAAAAAAAAAAAGAAAAGCTATTTAAAAAGTGACAGCAAAAGGCAAGATAAAAACTAAAAGGAAAAGTCCCCAAAATGCAACCCAGCGAACACCAACAGACAGCAGCAATACACACACCAACAGACAGCAGCAATACACACACCAACAGACAGCAGCAATACACACACCAACAGACAGCAGCAATACACACACCAACAGACAGCAGCAATACACACACCAACAGACAGCAGCAATACACACACCAGCAGACAGCAGCAATACACACACCAACAGACAGCAAGACTTGTATACTCTAACTCTTGTTTATAACTCCCACTTAAAAAAGCTCCACTTACACCAAGCTCCACAGCTTCAAACTGAGCACGCTCAACTGAGTCCTACAACAAGTTAAATAGTCACCTGGGAGAAATTAACCACACCCTTAATTGATAGACTGATGAAACAAAAAAAAAAAAAAAAAAAAAAAAAAAAAAAAAAAAAAAAAAAAAAAAAAAAAAGAAAAGCTATTTAAAAAGTGACAGCAAAAGGCAAGATAAAAACTAAAAGGAAAAGTCCCCAAAATGCAACCCAGCGAACACCAACAGACAGCAGCAATACACACACCAACAGACAGCAGCAATACACACACCAACAGACAGCAGCAATACACACACCAACAGACAGCAGCAATACACACACCAACAGACAGCAGCAATACACACACCAGCAGACAGCAGCAATACACACACCAACAGACAGCAAGACTTGTATACTCTAACTCTTGTTTATAACTCCCACTTAAAAAAGCTCCACTTACACCAAGCTCCACAGCTTCAAACTGAGCACGCTCAACTGAGTCCTACAACAAGTTAAATAGTCACCTGGGAGAAATTAACCACACCCTTAATTGATAGACTGATGAAACAAAAAAAAAAAAAAAAAGAAAAGCTATTTAAAAAGTGACAGCAAAAGGCAAGATAAAAACTAAAAGGAAAAGTCCCCAAAATGCAACCCAGCGAACACCAACAGACAGCAGCAATACACACACCAACAGACAGCAGCAATACACACACCAACAGACAGCAGCAATACACACACCAACAGACAGCAGCAATACACACACCAACAGACAGCAGCAATACACACACCAACAGACAGCAGCAATACACACACCAGCAGACAGCAGCAATACACACACCAACAGACAGCAAGACTTGTATACTCTAACTCTTGTTTATAACTCCCACTTAAAAAAGCTCCACTTACACCAAGCTCCACAGCTTCAAACTGAGCACGCTCAACTGAGTCCTACAACAAGTTAAATAGTCACCTGGGAGAAATTAACCACACCCTTAATTGATAGACTGATGAAACAAAAAAAAAAAAAAAAAAAGAAAAGCTATTTAAAAAGTGACAGCAAAAGGCAAGATAAAAACTAAAAGGAAAAGTCCCCAAAATGCAACCCAGCGAACACCAACAGACAGCAGCAATACACACACCAACAGACAGCAGCAATACACACACCAACAGACAGCAGCAATACACACACCAACAGACAGCAGCAATACACACACCAACAGACAGCAGCAATACACACACCAGCAGACAGCAGCAATACACACACCAACAGACAGCAAGACTTGTATACTCTAACTCTTGTTTATAACTCCCACTTAAAAAGCTCCACTTACACCAAGCTCCACAGCTTCAAACTGAGCACGCTCAACTGAGTCCTACAACAAGTTAAATAGTCACCTGGGAGAAATTAACCACACCCTTAATTGATAGACTGATGAAACAAAAAAAAAAAAAAAAAAAAGAAAAGCTATTTAAAAAGTGACAGCAAAAGGCAAGATAAAAACTAAAAGGAAAAGTCCCCAAAATGCAACCCAGCGAACACCAACAGACAGCAGCAATACACACACCAACAGACAGCAGCAATACACACACCAACAGACAGCAGCAATACACACACCAACAGACAGCAGCAATACACACACCAACAGACAGCAGCAATACACACACCAACAGACAGCAGCAATACACACACCAGCAGACAGCAGCAATACACACACCAGCAGACAGCAGCAATACACACACCAACAGACAGCAAGACTTGTATACTCTAACTCTTGTTTATAACTCCCACTTAAAAAAGCTCCACTTACACCAAGCTCCACAGCTTCTTATAGTCTATAAGATTCAAATACAGATAGTCAACAGTAAATTAATGCATCTATCCAAAGGTAAACAGACATGGGAAAGCCATATAATAGCAACTCTTATTCAGTTGTATATACGTGAGAAAATCCACATTCATATTTAAAGCTGAGGTTTGCTGAAAAAAAAATATTAAAAGCCAGCAGCTACAAATACTGCAGCTGCTGACTTTTAATATATGGACACTTACCTGTCCAGGGAGCCTGCGGTGTCGGCAGCCGAAGCCGATCTGTCCTTCGGCTCTCGGCTGCTGCCGCCGCCTTCCTCGGTAAGGGAATAAGGAAGTGAAGCCGTGCGGCTTCACTTCCTGGTTCCCTACTGCGCATGCGTGAGTCGCGCTGCGCATCCTCTCAGGTCCCTGCTGTATTCTGTGTCTCACAGAATACAGCGGGGGAGGACGGGGTAGGCGGCGGAAGTGGCGTAGGTCACCGCAATCACCGCGGTGATCTATGCCAGGAAGTGGGAGCAAATACCTGTATTAGACAGGTATCTGCTCCCTCCTCCCCCCTGAAAGGTGCCAAATGTGACACCGGAGGGGGGGAGGAATTCAAAAAGTGGAAGTTCCATTTTTGGGTGGAACTCCACTTTAAAAGAACTCTGTTACATGGGGTCTCCGGCAGCTGTGCCCACATTGTAGCTGCTTACAATGAACATCTACGAAGGAAATGCCTCAAAGTAAAAAAATTTGAAAATATATAAAGGGACTACACCCCCAGAGGAAAAAAAAGAAAGAATTCAGGGTTATAAAGAGAGTCCCTAAATAGAACAGAGCCACAGATGCTGGGACCTGAGGAGAGAGTCCTAGGAAAAACAAATAAACATATGAATATGCGTATATATATATATATATATATATATATATATATATATATATATATATATAGTATACATACAGCCATATAAACAAGAGGCTGCATGCTGGCAAAACATACCTAACATGTGAAGTCACATCCAAATAACGGCAACCGTGTCCGAAGAGGGCTGGAGTTCTGCTAAAAAGGAGAAAATCCAGGGATAAGTAATAAAGATCACTGCTGTGAGCAGCCATCAGGATAAACCCCAAAGCCATAAGAAATGACGCTGGACATCAGCAACCACCCCCAATGAGAGGGGTAATTGATCTTAGGTGGCAATAGAGAGGAAATGGAAAGATTCCCAAAACTATTTACTGTCAGTAAACTTCAATCTGCAATCAAAAAGCTATTCCAGCACGTCCTCCTGGTAGCCATCATCCCATGGAAATGAGATCAGGGTAATTATAGGCTTGCTAGTTACCACTGCAACACCCACCTGATAAGTGACAGCTGCGTGCTGCCTGAAAAGACCCAGGGCTCCTGGGAGGCAGCCTGAGCCACAATTGCGTCGCGCCTCCAAGCCGCGCATGTGCAACATAACGTCATATGCACACATTGTGGACTGACACGACGCGTGTGTGTCCCACCGCAACGGAAGTGTTCCCGGGAGATCAACAGAGCGGTCACGGAAACAAGGGGAAGTGGTAGATGGAATGTCAAAAGACAGCCACTACCAAAAGGCGCCCTGAAGAGATTGTCTAGGCCGTGCCGGGCATATGGGGCTAAAACAAAAAAAACAAAAAGACTAAAACTTTCCAAAACTCGAGCTTAGTTTTACCGACATAAAAGCAGCCGCAATCAAATCTCAGCATATAGATCACCCCAAACGTCCTGCATTTCGCAAAATGTCTGGGTCTGAAGACCCTGCCATCAGGTAGAATTGGTTTCTTATTGGTATACATGTACTTGCAGTGACCACACGAACCAAACATGAAAGTGCCTCTGTACTTACAATGTTCAGTGCCCGAGTCACTTTTAAATTCACTTTTCACTAGTTTGGAAGCAATAGAAGTTGCTCTCTTCAATGTAAAGAGAGGGGCCTCTGGAATCAATCGACCCAGAGATGAGTTTATTGTTAGCACGTGCCAAAATTTGGAAACAATTTTCCTAATCTCTACATGCTGGTTACAATATTTTGTGATAATTCTCAAATGGTTGTTCTGACTTGGGGATTTGTGGGGGTTGTGGGGACAAGGCCCTTGTCCCCACCAATATGGGGACAAGATGCTTTGGGGGGGACCCCAAAGCACCCTCCCCATGTTGAGGGCAATGGTATGGTTCAGGAGGGGGGGGGGGGCCATCGCTCGCCGCCCCTTTCCTGGCCTGCCAGGCTACTTGCTCGGATAAGGGTCTGGTATGGATTTTGGGGGGACACATTTTTTTTTAATATTGGCGTGGAGTTCCCCTTAAAATCCATGCCAGACCCACGCTGATTTTTTTCCTTGATTTTTCATCTATATTGCCAGGAGCTGGCAATACATTACAGCCGCAAACAAGTTTAAATGACTTTTTTCCTTTAGAAATGTCATTTTGCTGCAGCACTGTTGTACACATCACACAGATGCGCCACTTTACAGGCAGACTAAGGGGACCCCCCAAGCAGGATATTTTAAGGAATATTTCATTTGTATTGTTTCACTTTAAGCATTATTAAAATCACTGCTCCTGAAAAAACTTGTTTTAAAAACTTTTTTTTGCATTGATACATGTCCCCTAGGGCAGTACCCAGGTCCCCATACACTTTTTATGGCAATAACTTGCATATAAGCCTGTAAAATTAGCACTTTTGATTTTTCATGTTCGTGTTCCATAGAATTTAATAGGGTTCGCATGTTCGCACAAATATTTTGCCTGTTCGCATGTTCTTGTGCGAACCGAACCGGGGGGGTTCCCTATTCGGCCCATCCCTATTGTTCCAACGAGAATTGTTTGTTGTTATTCAAATAATAAACCATGGGTAACTAGGGATATGAAGGATATTCTTAACTCCAATAAGATGGCTTTTAGAGTGGGTAATAGGGAGGAGTTAAAAATGATTCAGAGGGACCTGGGGATAAAGATTAGAGAGGCTAAGGAGCAATATAAGAGAAAGCTGGAGTGGAAACTCCAGTAAAACAAAGTGAAAGAGGTCTGGAGTGGCAACCAATACAAGTATTAAGCCAGTTGGTGGAGGGACACGGCCAGATGTGGAGAGGGCAAATGAACTGAACCGTTTTTTTAATAGGTTTGATTCAGAGGCCCTGGCTTTGACTCTCTCAGATTTAAAGCGGAGTTCCACACAAAAATGGAACTTCCGCTTTTCGGAACCCTCCCCCCCTCCGGTGTCACATTTGGCACCTTTCAGGGGGGAGGGGGGTGCAGATTCCTGTCCCTCCGCGCTGTCTCCTGGGAAACACACAGCTCCCAGGAGATAGCGGGGACCAGTTACGATGCGCAGCGCGACTCGCGCATGCGCAGTAGGGAACCGGGAAGTGAAGCCGCAACGTTTCACTTCCTGATTCCCTCACCTAGGATGGCGGCGGCAGCTGCCGAGAACCGAGCGGGTTCTCTGCGTCACCTGCCGACATCGCTGGACCCTGGGACAGGTAAGTGGCCATTTATTAAAAGTCAGCAGCTGCAGTATTTGTAGCTGCTGGCTTTTAATATTTTTTTTTTTTTGGCGGTTTAGGTGGACCCCCGCTTTAACACAAAAATATAGGAAAGCAGAGGTGAGGAGAGTACCCTCCACTCCTCATACTAGATATTCTTCCTCCTTTAGTGTGTGTTCCATAGGTGTGCGCAGCCTATTGCATTAGGGTGTGCACCCCAAAGCTCAAACACACACTTATCACTACTACTCACATCACTCACCATGTTCATTCAGAAAGGGAAGAGGCTGATAAATACATATTTACCGACCCCTTCCCTCACTCATCCTAAAACATCTCTGCAGCAACAGCTGGCAGGAGAGGAGGGAAGCCAGAAGTGCTGCAGAGAGAAGGAGTGGGGAGCCAGGGCAGTAGGGGGAATCTGTGCTGCACAGGGTGATTAGGATGTGCCTAGGCACACCCGGCACACCCTGTGCGCACGCCTATGGTGTGTTCTGATTCTCCCCTATTGGATAGTTTGAGCAGTTGTTCACCTCTTGAACAACTCTACTACTCCTTTACGGGAAAGTGCATCAATGTCTTTTACACCTGATCCGGTGAGTAGACAGTTTAGGAGACTTAAAGAGGTTGTAAACCCCTGGCAAAAAAAAAAACCTGCAAGACAAAGGCATAATAGTTACATAGTTACATAGTACATATAGTACATACAACGCATACTAGCTCATTATGAAATACTTACCTTAGAGCGATGCCCTGCAGTGCCGCCCGCACTCGGCTCCTACGGCTGGCATCTTTCACCGGAGTTACTTCCGGGTTCAAGGGGCTCCGGTGCTGTAATTGGCCGGAGCCGCGATGACGTCACTCTCGCGCATGCGTGTGGGTGCCGCTAGTCAGGGCACGGGTACTGAAAAAACGGCACCAGCGGCCCGTTTCTTCAGTACGCATGCGCTGATGATGTCAGCAGCAGCGCATATAATGAATATCTACTAAACTGTGCAAGTTTAGGAGATATTTACAGTACCTACAGGTAAGCCTTATTATAGGCTTACCTGTAGGTATAAGTGGTGTAATAGAGTTTACAACCTCTTCAAAGCAGGAAAATCAGCAGGCCCTGATGACGTTAGCCCCAGGGTGCTCAGGGCATGTGCAGACCAGCTGGGGAGTGTCCTTCAATGGGTCTTTATCCTGAGCCCGAGTCTACAACAGGTTCCTGTGTTGTGGAAGATGTCCTGACTTGTTCTTGTGCCAAAGATACCACGTCCTTGTGGCTACAAGGATTACAGACCTGTGGCTTTTACCTCCCACATAATGAAGGCCTTGGAGAGACTTGTTTTACATCAGTTATGTTAAATATTTAGACCCTTTGCAGTTTGCTTACCAGCCAAGACTGGGAGTTGAGAATGCTGTGATCTTCATGCTAAGTTGCATTTATGCACACCTGGATAAGCCAGCAAGCACTGTGAGGATGATGTTTTTTGACTTCTCCAGTGCTTTTCATACTATCAGGCTGGATCTTTTGAGTGAGAAGCTAGCAGCGATACAGGTTGATGTTTCCCTTGTGTCATGGATTGCAGACTACCTGACAGGAAGACAGCAGTATGTGCATTTGCAAGACTGAGTGTCGGATAGGGTGATCTGCAATATTAGGGTTCCACAGGGGACAGCCCTCTCTCCCTTTGTTTTTACTGTTGATACCCCTAATTTTAGTAGAGTCTTGCCATCTTCAGAAGTTTTTGGATGACTCTGCGGTAGTAGCATGTATCAGGGACGGGGAAGAGACTGAGTATAGGACTGTGGTGGAGAACTTTGTCACATAGTGTAATGATAATCATCTGTATCTAAATGTGACAAAGACAAAGGAGATGGCTGTGGATTTGAGAAGGAGAAAGGCACCAGTGACGGCCATCTCCATCTGAAGAGTGGATGTAGTAGAGAGTTACATGTATCTGAGGGTGCACATAGATAATAAGCTGGACTGGAACAAGAACACTGATGGATAGGTGAGAGCAATTGGACCGAAGGGGAGCCACCCCTTCTTAAAGGTACAGGGGCACACTGAACACCTAGCATATAGCACAATGGCTGCAAAGGTGTCAGTGCCTTGCCTGACCAAAAAACTTTTTCAGCCATTGTGCTATATGCTGGGTGTTCAGTGTGCCCCTGTACCTTTAAGAAGGGGTGGCTCCCCTTCAATTCACCTGCTCTCACCTATCCATCAGAATGCATGTGCCTCTACTGTGGGGACACTTATAAGTTAGTTTTAGGTACCTCAGATATCAGGGTGCCTTGACAAGGCTCTGTGACTTACGCATGCATTTGAAAATGCGTGCAGACTAAACCCCTGCTTTTAACACATCCTGTTAGACAGGTTATTTGGTTGTCTGCGGGCTGATGGTAAGTTAAGCTTGGTTTTTCCCTTGGGTTTATCCTTGGTCTTGTTTATAAGCTAAAGGACGCCTTTAGGCGCTAGAAAAAAATAGGACTCAGGAAGGGAGGTGGAGAATAAAAAAAAATAAAAAAGTGGGGGTGGGGTGGGGTGATGGGGTGCACATAAGCGTCAGCAAGAATGGCAGGAAGACTTCAATCTAGGTCCTCCAGCGCATTAATGCTCCTGACTTTATTAAGCTACATGGCAATGGAAGGAGGGTTAGGGTCTACCCAGCACAAGGTAATACAAGCTTTGATTAACCATGTGACGAAGGATTGATTTCTTGTATGTTTTAAGAGGAATTTGTAAGCAGTGGAGCAGGAGGAAGGCAGGATCCTCTGGTATCGGGAAATCGGTAAATTGTTG
This sequence comes from Aquarana catesbeiana, assembly GCF_042186555.1. NCBI lineage: Eukaryota > Metazoa > Chordata > Amphibia > Anura > Ranidae > Aquarana > Aquarana catesbeiana. The sequence goes on from NC_133326.1 coordinate 474,502,576, forward strand.
AGTGATCTTTTTCACCTCCGACCAATACTATTTAAATTTTGGACAAGTCCAAAAAATGTGGAACAAAGTCCCCTGTTCTTTACAGAACACCTCCAGCAACGATCTAAAGCCTCTGGTGGAAAGTATTTACATAGAACCGACAGGGTGTGATGCCAGCACATTATTAATTTCGTAACTAGTTTCCTGCGTATGCGTACATATGGATTACTTCAGAGCAAGGTGAATAATGTTCTGACGTTGGTCAGATGAGAAGGTTCTATCAAGATCCCTCTCCCATTTGCTAAAGCCAGGCATAATAAAATCATCCGGGGGGAGATTAGTAACGCATATATCTTAGAGAGGGGGCGGGGAAAAAGATCACTGTCGTCACAGTACGATTCAAACATTGTCAGTTGACGTCGGAAGTTTGCCGGGGATCTTAAGGTTCGAAGATAATGATGCAGCTGCAGCGCTTGCCAGAAACTTAACCCGTACCATCCACCTGACTGCGTCAGTGTGGAGACCGAGGGCCAAGCATCAGAGATCAAAAAATGAGAAGCTTGAAACAACCTCTCTCGAGAAGACCACAAAACGGGCCAGGCGCTGTGTCTGGAGGGAAGCTAGGATTCCCCAAAATGGTAAACAGCAGTGATTGAGTGGAGGAAAGCTCAGGATTCCAGCAAGCCAAGGAGCAGACGCGGAGTGTGGGGCCTATAGTGTAATAGGACTTAAGGGAAGTCAGTGGGGTCACGTAACACCACGGTGCCCTACGCAGGGGGATGGGGCTGTACTGCTGCTCAGTGGTCCTCCAAAGCTGGGATTGAAAATGGGAGGCAAGAAGCTTGGTAAAAAGCATCAGATCCACGTTGAGCAGTGAGATCAGTCTGTAACACAAGCAGATGTGTCTTTTCCCTCAATTGGAATGACTCAAATATGTGCCATGAGTGCAGCTGGGGGGGAGTAGTAGACTGTCCCAGGGCATGGAATACTTTGATCATCTGAGGACCTAGCAAGGGCAGTAGGGCCTTGTAATACTGTATTGTAAATCCATCTGGGCCAGGTGCTTTCTGGGGTTTGGTGGCCTTCACTGCCATTTGCAATTCCTCAATTGTAATAGGAGCTTCTAATTCTAACAAACCGGAGAAGGAAGGTGAGAAAGGTGCGCAGAGGAAAGATTTTCTTCGATAGAGGAAGAGGACGGGGAGAGATTGTACAAAGAGGAATAGAATTCCCCAAACGCCCACACAATGTCTTTAGGCAAAGAAAGTTGTTGTCCGTCCGCCCTCTTTATATGGAGTATATGTGAAGCCGTACATTGGGCCCTGGCCAGCAACTTACCACTTTTATCGCTGGATTCATAAAACAGTTTCCTACAGGATTGCAATGCCACTTTGGCTTTGTAGTGAAGAAGGTCTGATACCTGCAAAGGTGAGCAAGGTCGTTCCACAGTGAAGGGATAGGCGTTTCCTTATATTGCAGTTCGAGAGCCTGGATGTCTGCAAGCAACTTCGTCAGTAGCGCTTCTCAAGCTTTCTTAATACGGGATCCTAGCTTGATCAGGATCCCTTGGATGACAGCCTTCTGGGCTTTCCACACTATACCAGGGTCACTACCTGGGGTGTCGTTAGTCTGAAAATACGATGCAAGTTCTTTAGAAACATCAGTTAGAACCTCAGGGGTCTGTAACAGGCTTTCATTCAAGCGCCACCACCATTTTGGGGGGAAAGTCAAATTAGTCAGGGAAAGGCGTAGCATGATCGGGGCATGGTCAGACCAAGTTATGTGCCCTATAGAAAAATCTAAAACAGAACAGAGAAGTTGATCGGGAACCAAAAAGGGGTCTATACGAGAATATAGTTGATGGGGAGTGGAAAAGGTATCGAGGTAGTGAGCGGCTGACATATCGCCAGGACCATGGGTTGTAGGAACTCCTGTCCTGAGGCCTCCGTGAGGCCTTTGGAACCGCAGGTTGTTGCGGCGGCTCTGGTCCTCAAGCTCCTCCAGGGGCAGCTGTAGAGATGTGAGGCCTGTGATGTCTGGGCCTGTTCCAGCTGCAAGATACGGTTCTCCAGGGAGGCTAAGGATGTTTCACCCATGGAAACCCTGTCTGAAAGCTGCTGTACTTCAGCCCAGAGTGCATGCAGGTCCCTTCGGTGTGCCTCTTCCAAGTGGACGACCAGTGCCTCCATGTCCATCTTTGTCAGTAGTGCCTGAAGGAGGGCCCTGATGTTGGGGTCTCCCAGTACAGAGGGGGAGGCAGCCGACGGCTCGGGGGAGCTCGGCGAGTGAGAAACCAGCGAATCCGGGAAGCCGGATAGGTATTCCTTGGCAGCCGAAAAGGCAGGAGAAGCAGGAGGGGCCACCATTGGTAAAACTAAGCGAGGCACCCCACGTGTCTCCGCCATGCAGGCCCGAGATGTGGAGGAGCCTGAGCCGGAGAAGAAATGCTAAATCTCAGACCGGGGACAAGTTCTGCAAAGAACTTCCTCCATTTTGCAGAGCTCATTAATAATGCTTAAAGTGAAACAATAAAAAAGATTACTTTAAATATCGTGCCGGGGTCCCCTTAGTCTGCCTGTAAAGTGGTGCATCTGTGCAATGTATAGAACAGTGCTGCAGCAAAATGACATTTCTAAAGGAAAAAATGTCATTTAAACTTTCTTGCGGCTATAATGTATTGCCTGCTTCCGGCAATATGGATAGAAAATCAAGGAGAAAATCAGCGTGGGTTCCCCCCCCCCCCCATTCCATACTAGGCCCTTTGGGTCTGGCATAGATTTTAAGGGGAACTCCAAGCAAAAATTAAAAAAAAATTGGTGTGGGGTCCCCCCAAAATCCATCCAGACCCTTATCCAAGCAAGCAGCCTGGCAGGCCAGGAAAGGCCTGAACTATACCGGGCCCCTTGCCCTTAACATGGGGAGGGTGCTTTGGGGTCCCCCCAAAGCACCTTGTCCCCATGTTGATAGGGACAAGGGCCTCTTCCCCACAACCCTGGCCTGGTGGTTGTAGGGGGTTTGCGGGTGGGGGGCTTATCGGAACCTGGAAGCCCCCTTTAACAAAGGGGCCACCAGATCCCGCGCCCCCTATGTGAATGGGTATGAGGGTAAATTGTACCCCTACCCATTCACCAAAGAAAGTGTCAAAAAGTAAAAACCACAATAGATAGTTTTTGACAATTCCTTTACTAAAAAAGAAAAAAAAAGTGTCCCACGATGTACATCCACAATGAACAGCCAAGAGACAGCAGTCACCGGGAGGGCTCCCATCGAGGTGAATTATATATATATAATTTTTCACGGGCAGCGTGATTGAAGATGGATGGACATCATGGGACACTTTTTTTTTTTTAATAAAGGAATTGTCAAAAACTGTCTATTGTGGTTTTTGACACTTTGTTTGATGAATGGGTAGGGGTACAACATACCCATTCACATGGGGGGCCGGTATCTGGGGGCCCCCTTGTTAAAGGGAGCTTCCAGATTTCGATAAGCCCACCACTCGCAGACCCCCACAACCAATGGGCCAGGGTTGTGGGGAAGAGGTCTTTGTTCCCATCAACATTGGGACAAGGTGCTTTGGGGGCAACCCCAAATCACTCTCCCCATGTTGAGGGCAAGTGGCCTGGTATGGTTTGGGGGGGGGGCGCTCGCTCGTCCCCCCCTTTGCTGGCCTGCCAGGCTGCTTGCTCGGATAAGGGTCTGGTATGGACTTTAGGGGGACCCCACGCCATTTTTTTTTTTGGCGTGGAGTTCCCCTTAAAATCTATGGCAGACCCAAAGGGCCTGGTATGGATGTTGGGGGGGGACCCCACGCTGTTTTTTTTTAAATTCTGTCATAGGGTTCCCCTTAACCACTTCAATGCACTGTATTATATACTCTGCACTGCACTATATACCCTACACTGTATTATATATACTACACTGACTGCACTATATGTTCTGAACTGCAATATATATATATACTATACGGACTGCACTATATACTCTGTACTGCATTATATATACTATACGGACTGCACTATATACTCTGAACTGCAGTATATATACTATACGGACTGCACTATATACTCTGAACTGCAGTATATATACTATATGGACTGCACTAAATACTCTGTGGAAAAATTGAGCCTTGGGTGTTGGTGGTGCCAGAACACTGTAACCCCTCACAGTTACTCTTGTTGGGTGCAGGAACAGGCCCTGCTGTTAAAAATGTGTTTAATAATTGAAATGACATGCCCCAGTCAAACAGGGGCAGCCAAATTGGGCTTTGGGTGTTGGTGGTGCCAGAACACTGTAGCCCCTCACAGTTATTCTTGTTGGATGCAGGAACTGGCCCTGCTGTTAAAAATTAGTTCAATAATTGAAATTACATTCCACAGTCAAACAGGTGCAGACAAATTGGGCCTTGGGTGTTGGTGGTGCCAGAACACTGTAACCCCTCACAGTTACTCTTGTTGGGCACAGAAACGTGCCCCTGATGTTAAAACTTTGTACAAAAATTGAAATTACATGCCCCAGTCAAACAAGTGCAGACAAATTGGGCCTTGGGTGTTGGTGGTGCCAGAACACTGTAACCCCTCACAGTTACTCTTGTTGGGCACAGAAACGTGCCCCTGATGTTAAAACTTTGTACAAAAATTGAAACTACATGCCCCAGTCAAACAAGTGCAGACAAATTGGGCCTTGGGTGTTGGTGGTGCCAGAACACTGTAACCCCTCACAGTTATGCCCCATACACACGGTCGGACATTGATCGAACATTCCGACAACAAAATCCTAGGATTTTTTCCAATGAATGTTGGCTCAAACTTGTCTTGCATACACACGGTCACACAAAGTTGTCGGAAAATCCGATCATTCTGAACGCGGTGACGTAAAACACGTACGTCGGGACTATAAATGGGGCAGTAGCCAATAGCTTTCATCTCTTTATTTAGTCTGAGCATGCGTGGCACTTTGTGCGTCGGATTTGTGTACACACGATCGGAATTTCCGACAACGGATTTTGTTGTCGGAAAATTTTATAGACTGCTCTCAAACTTTGTGTGTCGGAAAATCCGATGGAAAATGTGTGATGGAGCCTACACACGGTCAGATTTTCCGACAACAAGGTCCTATCACACATTTTCCGTCGGAAAATCCAACCGTGTGTACGGGGCATTACTCTTGTTGAGTGGAGGAACAGGCCCTACTGTTAAAAATTTGTTCAACAATTGAAATTACATGCCCCAGTCAAACAGGGGCAGACAAATTGTGCCTTGGGTGTTGGTGGTGCCAGAACACTATAACCCCTCACAGTTACTCTTGTTGGGCACAGGAACGGGCCCTGCTGTTAAAAATGTGTTAAAAAATTGAAATGGCATGCTCTTGTTAAACAGGGACAGACAAATTGGGCCTTGGGTGTTGATGGTGCCCTAAACCAAAAATATTGTTGGAAGCTAGCATCATCAAGATTCAGGAGAAATAGGATAGGCAGGATAGGCAGTCTTCAAGCGATCCCAGATCCCCAGCAAATTCAATCAGTTACATCAGCATCAGGGGCTTGATAGCTGCTGATCCGTGACTGATTCATTTTTATAAATGTGAGCCTATCAATGGAGTCTGTGGACAGGCGCACTCTTTGATTCATTACAAACCCTCCAGCAGCACTGAATCTCCGTTCAGAAAGCATGCTGGATGCAGGACAGGCCAGTAGCTGAAATGCATATTGAGCAAGTTCTAGCCAGTGGTCCATCCTCAAGACCCAGTAACCCAGTGGATGCTCAGTTGGAAAGGTCGCGAAGGTTGCTCTTGACCCTAGATATTCCTGCACCATATAATGCAGATTCTGCCAATTGTTGCTTGAACCTATCAGCCCCAGGTGCTGAGGACTAAAAAATAGTTTAAAGGCATCGGTCAGCCGGCCACCTTCTCCACCGCTCTTCCTCTGACCGAACAAAGTCTCGGAAACACGTTGTCCAGCACCAGGAAATGGTAACCTCCCAGGGTCTGGAAAGGCTTTACACAAACTTTTCTTCAAGGCGTCCTGAAGATGTTTCATCCCCTGCTCCCTCTGCGAAGGCAGGATGAGCTCTGCAACTTTACCCTTGTAACATAGATCAAGAAGGGTCGTCAGCCAGTAATGATCCCTCTTCTTGATACCATGAATCCTAGAGTCCTTTCGCAGGCTTTGCAGAATCAGGGAGCCCATGCAGCATAAGTTTGCAGAGGCATTAGATTCTGAGTCCTCTGGGTCACTGAGAATGACATTGTCAGGAACTGCCTCTTTCCAGCCATGTACAACTCTTTGGGTTTCTGGGGACTGAAAACCATCCCTTGAAGACTGCTACGTGTTATCCTCTACATCCATGCTGACACAATCCTCCATCGCTGCTTCATCACTGAGGGATTGGACATCCATAGTGTCCCTAGGCACTTCCTCGAGTACCATAACAAATCTACTGGTGGTCTAAAGGTTTGGGTTATTGAGGCAATGCCTAAAGACCTCCCCCCAGCTGAGCGTTTCTGAAATCTCTGTCAGAGAGAGATGTATTGGATTTTCACTTTGGACATGCTGGCTCCTGGAGGGTTAAACGAGTATTTCAAAATTAGTGCTATACTCTAAATTCAGTTTATCCCTCTTCATGACAACTCCTCACACCATAATACCACTATAATAATAATATACTCATATCATATAGTGTCACCATTATTTACGTCTAGTTGTGCCCATCACCACCCCATTGTGTATGTCCACTACTGGATAATAACACTTTACGTACTGCTTCTTGAGAGATATGTACATTTTTGTATATACATGTTTTCATCTACAGGTGTGTGTATATATATCTATATGTATATATGTATATGCATGTACAAATGCACCTTACATTTTATTATATATATATATATTTCTTATATATATTTTTTATAATCATTTATTCCTTTTAATACATTTCCAATATAGTATATCATTGATTTTATTAATCTATGTATATCGTCTGCATATAGAGAGAGTGATGTGCAATCTGGTTGCTTTATTGCATCCTATATCTGCATGCTCAGTGTCACTGACAATTCGAGTTTTGCCCTCCTCCTGTCTCTTTTTTTGTCCCATTTTACCTGTTCCCTTTCCTTGTGCTAAGTATGTATTCTGTGCATTTTGGTACATTAAAGCGGAGTTCCACCCAAAAGTGGAACTTCCGCTTGTTGTACTCCTTCCCCCCTCCGGTGCCACATTTGGCACCTTTTGGAGGGAGGGGGGACAGGATACCTGTCTTTCACAGGTATCCTGTCCCCACTTCTGGGAGCCTCAGCCATGGGTATTTGCATCATCACTGGGGCTCCCTCCTCCTTCCACAGCCGCCGGGCCAGTAGGAGAGAGGAGCGGAGCCTCGCGCATGCGCAGTAGTGTTCCCGGCGTGAAGCCATAAGGCTACACTGCCGGGTTCCCTTACTCGCTATGGAGGTGGCATGCACCTGACAGCTGATGGAAACATTAGCTGCGGTGCCGACATCGCTGGACTCCAGGACAGGTAAGTGTCTGATTATTAAAAGTCAGCAGGATTATCAACCTGGTGTTATATTTTTTACAGTAACTCAATGCCACCACTGACAGTACTGTCGTGGAATGTTAGAGGGCTAAATTCCAAAATCAAAAGATCTCTGGTTTTTAACTTCCTGAAAAAATATAACCCGCATATATGTCTGCTACAGGAGACACACCTGGTGGGGGGCAGGACGCTGGCACTGCGGAAACCATGGGTCGGTGCGTATTACCACTCGACTTATTCCTCATATTCCCGGGGTATCAGTGTCCTAATTCACAAGTCGGTGGGATTTACACTGTTGGATCTCCATCTAGATCCAGATGGCAGATATATAGCTATACATGCAATGTGTGATAGAGTGGAGTTACTCATAGTAGGGATATATATCCCCCCCCCTGCCACGGTGGAGATCCTTAAAAAAATTACTCCGATATTGGCTCAATACCCTTCAGCTGGGATAATTATAGCAGGAGACTTTAACATGACCCCAGACCCAGACCTGGATAGAATGGGTGTGGGGCCATCCGGAGTGACCCCCTTGGCACTGTGGGCTGACAATTACGGATTTACAGATGTCTGGAGGATGAGGCATCCGGATGTGAGGCAATACACATGCCACTCTGCGGCGCATGCCTCCTTCTCTAGGATAGATCTGATATACTCCTCTGGATCTCTCCTCCCCAGAATACTTGAGGTAGATATTCTGCCTCGGGGCATCTCAGACCACGCTCCCCTCCTATTAAAAATGCAGACAGACTCCCCTGTTGCCAATGTCCTTTGGCGACTATCGGGGCTCTGGATTGCGGATGAGAGGGTGGTCCCCCTGGTGGAGGGCGAGTTGGAAATTTACTGGAAGATCAATGAGGGTACAGTCCCTCCCCCTACGCTCTGGGACGCCTTCAAGGCCTACACTAGGGGGCAATATCAGATGGCAATTGGGAGGGTCAGGAAAGATACCCGAATGGCGCTAGAAGAAGCTGAAAAAAAAGTACTCCTTTTAGAAAAAGAATATGTGCACACGAGAAACGTATTAACATATGATACTATGCAATCCTTACATAGAGAGATCTCTCTTTTGCGGATTGAGACCACTAGAAAACAGCTGCTGGCTCAATCGCAGAGGATCTTCGAGCAGGGAGAGAAGACGGGTAGGATGCTAGTCTGGTTGGCCAAGGAACGTTCACCTTCCATGCATATAGCCCATATCAAGGACGACGAGGGCATGATCCACTCAGACTCCGGGGATATTAATAGGCAATTTACACAATACTATCAACGATTATATACCTCTAGGGTCTCCTTTGATGAGGAAGATCTGTGTACATTCTTAGATCGGATAGATTTTCCCCAACTGACCACAGAGGCTAGAAACAAATTAGAGGAACCAATTACTCTTAAAGAGGTCCAGCTAGCAGTGACATCTCTCCAGTCGGCAAAAACCCCGGGCCCTGACGGCCTACCCACAGAATTTTACAAGGCAAATAAAGACCTTCTTAACCCTATCTTTCATAAACTGCTCCTCACAATGCTAAAAGAGGGCTCCCTCCCTCCCTCAATGTCGGAGGCGGTGATTGTAGTCATAGCTAAACCCAACAAAGACCCCACGTTGTGCTCATCCTATCGTCCCATATCCCTTTTAAATGTGGATGCCAAAATAACTACCAAGATCCTAGCAAATAGACTTAACTCAGTTATTTTATCAATCGTACATGGCGACCAGACAGGCTTTATGCCAGGTAAGGGCACTGACATAAACCTACGCAGGTTATACACTAATATCTCACACGCGGAGAGGTCTCAGTCCCGAGGTGTAGTGGCCTCCTTAGATGCCGAGAAGGCCTTCGATTCAGTTGAATGGAGGTTCCTGTGGAATGTGCTGCAGCGATTCAATTTTGGCCCCCGGTTCATTTCATGGATAAAACTGCTCTACTCACACCCCACAGCTAGAGTCCGTACAAATGGGCTGCTCTCTCCCCCATTTTCTCTAGAGAGAGGGACCAGGCAGGGGTGCCCATTGTCCCCGGGCTTGTTTGCCCTAGCCATTGAGCCCTTAGCTATTTTGCTTAGAACGTCCCCGGAGCTTGGGGGTATAAAGGTGGGTCCGTTGACTGAAAGGCTTTCCCTATATGCTGATGACGCGCTACTGTATCTTCCAGATGCGTCGACATCGCTGTCATCAGCCCTCGAAATCATTAACCAATATGGATCTTTCTCGGGCATTCGGATCAACTGGTCCAAATCCATCATATTTTCATTGTCTCCGGGACTGCCGGATGTTGACCCTTCCAGTCCTCTCGTGTTGGTCTCTAAGTTCAGATACTTGGGGATTGAGGTCCAGAGAGACCCAAACATGTATCTAATAGACAATGTATATCCAATTCTCCACCAGCTTACCGCCCGATGTCAGGCCTGGAGGTCCCTCCCGCTATCACCAGTAGGTAGGGTTAATTTGTTAAAGATGACGTTCCTCCCCAAATTCCTATATGTATTTCGTAATACCCCGGTCCTTATCCCCAAATCTTTTTTTGATAAGCTGGAACAGGTTGTTAGCTCATTTGTATGGGGGGGATCTGCCCCTAGAGTAGCGCGAACCACCCTTCAGCTCCCCTTAACGATGGGAGGCCTCGCGCTCCCCTGTTTTCGGAAATACTACTGGGCGGCAGTCATAGTCACTGTCCGGTGGTGGTTCTCCCAGCCGAAATCTAACCCCTCGCTTAATCTTGAGGCAGCAATAATGGGTTCATACTCGGCTCTGAGTAATTTGGTCTTCAGAGGGGTCAAGACACATAAAGATATGCCAACTCCGATGCGTACGACAGTAACAGTATGGGAACAGATGTCCAAAAAGATTGCAGGCCCTGCTACTATCTCCCCTTACACGCCGTTATGGGGCAACCCTAAACTAAAGCATCTCCAAACAGTCCCAGAGCCAGCTTTATGGGCGGGATATGGAATAAAAACAATACAGCAGGTATGGTCCGGGGATGGAGTTACCCCATATGACACTCTTAAAACTGATTTTCAACTTCCCTCCAAAATGTTTTTTCGATATTTACAATTGAGACATGCAGTGAGGGCCCAATACCCAGGCGGTATTACTTTACGGTCACATGGAGTAGAAAGGCTTCTTATTTCTAAACACTTGGACCGAACTTTGTCATCCATATACAACCAAATTCTCACTGACGAGCAGACTGGAGAGATGGGCCTGTATGATAAGTGGAGGGGGGACGTTCCGGACTTGGCACCAGATGACTGGGAAGAGGGTCTACAGCAATACATTCCTCTTATGATATCGGCAAGGGATAGATTCATACAGCTGAAGTTCATTCATAGAGTATATTACACGCCACAGAGGTTAGCTAGAATATACCCGACGCAAACAGATAGATGTCCGAAATGTATGGGGGAGCTGGGTACGTTTATCCATGTAGTATGGGAATGCCCGCTTATACAAAAATTCTGGACTGAGGTGGTGGAAGTGATTAACGCAGTAGGTAATCTAAATATTCAGAGAAATCCGATTATTCTACTCCTTGGGGTATGTGACAATGTTATACCTAGTGTGCACAAAAGATTATTTGTATTCTACGCCTCATTTTATGCCAGGAAGGCTATCCTCCTTAGATGGAAGCAACCTGACCCTCCTACGGTAACTCAGTGGAGGGGTATAGTAGACTCTGTTCTGCCACTCTATAAAGCCACCTATATCAACCGTAAATGCCCCAAGAAATTCTCCAGGATCTGGGGAGCCTGGGCTAAGCAGTAGCAGGGTTTGGTAACGACCAGCTCAATTAAAATATCTGTCTATTTCTTGTTGCCCTCCCCTCTCTCCCTCCCCCCCCCCCCCTTTTCCTCCCTTGGCCCTCCCCTTCCCCCCCCCTCCCTCCCCCTTTTTCTGATCCTTGATCACAGACACATTAATACTTAATGAGGAGATGATTGACAAATAGATAACATACTCATTATTTACTGCGAGTTAAACTAATGTAGAGGGAAAAGTGGGAAAAATGGTATAAATGACACAAGAACTCCTTCCTCCGGAAAGAAAGTAGGATACATAGGCAATAATAACACAATAAACTGTATACTATGACTCTGTAATGTATTACTAGAAACTATGCAATTGTCTATAGAAATATAGCTGGAAATGTGTAGCAACGTTATATTCTCTATGTTCTCTGTAAATATCTTTGTATGATGAATACTCTCCGGCTGGAGACAAATAAAAACTTTTCTGTTAAAAAAAAAAAAAAAGTCAGCAGCTGCAGTATGTGCAGCTACTGGATTGAAATTTTTGCAATGGTGGGTGGACATCTGCTTTAACCAGTTGCTGACCGCCTCACGACGATATACGTCGGCAGAATGGCACGGGCAGGCAAAGTAACGTACAGGTACGTTACTTGCCTCCCACGGGCGGGGGGTCCGATCGGTCGTTTTTTTTCCCCCGGCGATCGGAGGTGAGGGGGAGGCCATCCATTCGTGGCCACCCCCTCGTGATTGCTCCCGGCCAATTAAAACATTCCTCTGCCTCTGTAATGTAAACAGAGGCAGAGGAAGTGATGTCATCTCTCCTCGAGACGTTTTTTTCGTTCCGGCGCCGAGGAGAGAAGACATCAAGTAAGTGCACCAAACACTACACTTACAGTAGAACACACTAGGCACACTTTTCACCCCCCGATCACCCCCTTGTACCCCCTGTCACAGTGACACCAATAGCAGTTTTTTTTGTTTTTTTTGCATTGGTGCCAGTTTGTGACAGTTAGAAGTGGTAGGGCAGTTAGTATTAGCCCCCTTTAGGTCTAGGATACCCCCCTAACCCCCCCAATAAAGGTTAACCCCTTTATCATCCCCCTCCGCCAGTGTCACTAAGCGATCGTTTTTCTGATCGCTGTATTAGTGACACAGGTGACGCTAGTTAGGGAGGTAAGTATATATAGGTTCGCCGTCAGTGTTCAGGCGAGTCCAATAAGTGCAGTTCAAGCTGGTGAGGTGGCAAGCACAAGTAGTGTCCCGCCGCCACCAAGAAGACAAACACAGGCCCGTCATGCCCATAGTGCCCTTCCTGCTGCATTCGCCAATCCGAATTGGGAACCCACCACTTCTGCAGCACCCGTACTTCCCCCATTCACTGGCCAACCCGGCATTCATGTGGAAACAGTTGATTTTACGCCACTGGATTTTTATTCGCTGTTTTTCACCGAAGATCTCTATAGATCTATTGTGGACCAAAGCAATTTATACGCTGGTCAACACATCGCCACTATTCGCCAGTCCTCCCTTGCCAGAGATTGGAGACCAATTACAGTCTCCGAATTTAAGATCTTTCTGGGCCTTTCTCTCAACATGAGCATAACTAAAAAGAGTGAGTTGCGGTCATATTGGTCCACTGTTCTCTGCCTCCATGACCAGGGCACGATACGAGCAGATTTTGAGGTTCATGCACTTCAACAACAATGAACTCTGTCGTCCTCGTAGAGACCCTGAATACGATCGGCTCTACAAAATCCGGCCCCTCGTAAACCACTTCAACCAACGTTTTGCAGACTTGTTTACTCCCCATCAAGTTGTCTGTGTTGATGAGTCCCTTATTAAGTTTTCTGGCCGCTTGTCATTCAAACAGTACCTTCCCAGCAAGCGTGCCAGATACGGGGTCAAGATGTATAAGCTCTGTGACAGGGCCACAGGCTATACATGTAGTTTTATGGTTTACGAGGGCAAAGATAGTCACGTAGAGCCAACAAACTGCCATGACTACATAGGAAGCGTTGGCAAGATTGTGTGGGACTTGGTGTCACCCTTATTCGGAAAGGGGTACCACTTGTACGTGGACAATTATTACACGAGCGTGCCACCTTTTTGATCAACAGATTGGAGCATGTGGCACCGTGCGACCTAATCGCCGGGGCTTTCCCCAGCGGCTTGTAGATTCCCGTCTTAGGCTGGGGGAGAGAGCCTGCTTGCAGTGTAATAATTTGCTTGCTATGAACTGGAGGGATAATAAGAATGTTTTCGTTCTTACCTCCCTTCATGCAGACACGATGGTCCAAATTACTACAGCGACTGATGTTGTGGAGAAACCCCTCTGTGTCCACGAATATAACCAAAATATGGGAGGGGTGGACCTCAACGACCAGTTGTTGGCACCGTACCTAGTTGGCCGTAAGGCCAGACGCTGGTACAAGAAAGTGTCTGTTTATTTATTTCAATTGGCTTTGCTGAACGCTCATGTGCTATACAGAGCTTCAGGATGGACTGGATCCGTCCTTAAATTTCAGGAAGAGATCGTCAGAGCCCTTCTGTATCCAGACGGTGCTCCACCTCACCTTCCCCAACCAAATGCAGTAAGCCGGCTGCATGAGAGGCATTTTCCTTATGTCCTCCCGAGTACCCCTACCCAACGAGCCCCCCAAAGAAGATGTTGTGTCTGCAGCAAGAGCAGATATAGGCGTGACACCCGGTATTATTGTCCCTCCTGTCCTGACAATCCTGGTCTATGCATTGGTGAATGTTTTGAACGCTACCATTCACTAGTTGAATATTAGCGTAGGGTACAGCACTGCACAGACTAGGCACACTAACACAGGGTCTCCCAAGATGCCATCGCATTTTGAGAGACCCGAACCTGGTACCAGTTACAAAAGTTATAGTTGCAAAAAAAAGTGTAAAAAAAAAAAGTAAAAAAAATAAAAACACAAAAAAAAATAAAAAAAACAAAAATAGTTGTCGTTTTATTGTTCTCTCTCTATTCTCTCTCTATTGTTCTGCTCTTTTTTACTGTATTCTATTCTGCAATGTTTTATTGTTATTATGTTTTACCATGTTTGCTTTTCAGATATGCATTTTTTTTATACTTTACTGTTTACTTGTTTTATTGGTAACCATTTTTTTGTTTTCGGGTATGCCATTCAGCTGCAGAGCGGATTTATTTATCTTGACAGCAACAGCGTTTGCTCCCACGATGCATAAAGCCGTGACTCCAGCGCTGTCGGAGGTGATTTCACCACCACAGTTACATACTTCAGTCATATATGCCAAAGCGTGGGGGCAGCAGAGGGTGGAGGAGCGATTTGCTCCTAACTTTTTCTGGAGGATGCCCCCATGCTTCGGCATATATATACGGTGCATGTATGCCCATCATTAGAAGTGGGTGGATGAAGGGAGGTATTCTAATGGTGGGCATACCCACCGATCAATCTCTTTTTTTCATGCAGCCCACAGGCTGCATGAAAAAAAAGTTTACAATATATGCCCAACAAGGACCAGCAACGTACTGGTATGTTGCTGGACTTTGAGTGGTTATACCAGAATGATGCCTGCAGGTTTAGGTATCATCTTGGTATCATTCTTTTCAGCCAGCAGTCGGCTTTCATGCAAAAGCAATCCTAGTGGCTAATTATCCTCTAGACTGCTTTTACAAGCAGTGGGAGGGAATGCCCCCCCCCCCCACTGTCTTCCATGTTTTTCTCTGGCTCCCCTGTCCCAACAGGAAAGCCAGCTGACCATAGAGCTGATCAGAGACCAGAGTGGCTCCAAACATCTCTATGGCCTAAGAAACCGGAAGCTATGAGCATTTCATGACTTAGATTTTGCCGGATGTAAACAGCGCCATTGGGAAATTGGGAAAGCATTTTATCACACCGATCTTGGTGTGGTCAGATGCTTTGAGGGCAGAGGAGAGATCTAGGGTCTAATAGACCCCAGTTTTTTCAAAAAAGAGTACCTGTCACTACCTATTGCTATCATAGGGGATATTTACATTCCCTGTTCCCTGAGATAACAATAAAAATGATTAAAAAAAAAAATGAAAGGAACAGTTTAAAAATAAGATAAAAAAGGAAAAAAATAATAAAGAAAAAAAAAAAAGCACCCCTGCCCCCCCGCGCGCGCTCTCGCGCAAAGGCGAACGCAAGCGTCGGTCTGGCGTCAAATGTAAACAGCAATTGCACCATGCATGTGAGAGGTATCACCGTGAAGGTCAGATCAAGGGCAGTAATTTTAGCAGTAGACCTCCTCTGTAAATCTAAAGTGGTAACCTGTAAAGGCTTTTAAAGGCTTTTAAAAAATGTATTTAGTTTAGTTTGTCGCCACTGCACGTTTGTGCGCAATTTTAAAGCATGTCATGTTTGGTATCCATGTACTCGGCCTAAGATCATCTTTTTTATTGCATCAAACATTTAGGCAATATAGTGTGTTTTAGTGCATTAAAATTTTAAAAAGTGTGTTTTTTCCCAAAATCGCTGCGCAAATACTGTGTAAAAAAAAAATGAAACACCCACCATTTTCATCTGTAGGGCATTTGCTTTAAAAAAATATATAATGTTTGGCGGTTCAAAGTCATTTTCTTGCAAAAAAAAAAAATAATTTTTTCATGTAAACAAAAAGTGTCAGAAAGGGCTTTGTCTTCAAGTGGTTAGAAGAGTGGGTGATGTGTGACATAAGCTTCTAAATGTTGTGCATAAAATGCCAGGACAGTTCAAACCCCACCCCCCAAATGACCCCATTTTGGAAAGTAAACACCCCAAGCTATTTGCTGAGAGGCATGTCAAGTCCATGGAATATTTCATATTGTGACACAAGTTGGGGGAAAAAGACAAATTTTTTTTTTGAACAAAGTTGTCACTAAATGTTATATTGTTCAAACATGCCATGGGAATATGTGAAATTACACCCCAAAATACATTCTGTTGCTTCTCCTGAGTACGGGGATACCACATGTGTGAGACTTTTTGGGAGCCTAGCCACGTACGGGACCCCGAAAACCAAGCACCGCCTTCAGGCTTCCAAGGGCGTAAATTTTTTATTTCACTCTTCACTGCCTATCACAGTTTCGGAGGCCATGGAATGCCCAGGTGGCACAAAACCCCCCCAAATGACCCCATTTTGGAAAGTAGACACCCCAAGCTATTTGCTGAGAGGTATAGTGAGTATTTTGCAGACCTCACTTTTTGTCACAAAGTTTTGAAAATTGAAAAAAGAAAAAAAAAATTTTTTTTCTTGTCTTTCTTCATTTTCAAAAATAAATGAGAGCTGCAAAATACTCACCATGACTCTCAGCAAGTAGCTTGGGGTGTCTACTTTCCAAAATGGGGTCATTTGGGGGGGGTGTGCTATCTTGGCATTTTATGGCCTTCGAAACTGTAATAGGTAGTGAGGAGTGAAATCAAAAATTCACGCCCTTAGAAATCCTGAAGGCGGTGCTTGGTTTCGGGGCCCCGTACACGGCTAGGCTCCCAAAAAGTCCCACACATGTTGTATCCCCGTACTCAAGAGAAGCAGCAGAATGTATTTTGGGGTGTAATTCCACATATGCCCATGGCATGTTTGAGCAATATATCATTTAGTGACAACTTTGTGCAAAAAAAAAAAAAAATGGGTCACTTTCCCGCAACTTGTGTCAAAATATAAAATATTCCATGGACTCAACATGCCTCTCAGCAAATAGCTTGGGGTGTCTCCTTTCCAAAATGGGGTCATTTGGGGGGATTTTTTGTCATCTTGACATTTTATGGCCTTCAAAACTGTGATAGGTAGTGAGGAGTGAAATCAAAAATTTACGCCCTTAGAAATCCTGAAGGCGATGCTTGGTTTTCGGGGCCCCGTACGCGGCTAGGCTCCCAAAAAGTCCCACACATGTGGTATCCCCATGCCCATGGCCTGTGTGAGCAATATATCATTTAGTAACAACTTTTTGTAATTTTTTTTTTTGTGTCATTATTCAATCACTTGGGACAAAAAAAATAATATTCAATGGGCTCAACATGCCTCTCAGCAATTTCCTTGGGGTGTCTACTTTCCAAAATGGGGTCATTTTGGGGCGGGTTTGTACTGCCCTGCCATTTTAGCACCTCAAGAAATGACATAGGCAGTCATAAACTAAAAGCTGTGTAAATTCCAGAAAATGTACCCTAGTTTGTAGACACTATAACTTTTGCGCAAACCAATAAATATACGCTTATTGACATTTTTTTTACCAAAGACATGTGGCCGAATACATTTTGGCCTAAATGTATGACTAAAATTGAGTTTATTGGATTTTTTTTATAACAAAAAGTAGAAAATATCTTTTTTTTTTTCAAAAATTTCTGTCTTTTTCCGTTTATAGCACAAAAAATAAAAACCGCAGAGGTGATCAAATATCATCAAAAGAAAGCTCTATTTGTGGGAAGAAAAGGACGCAAATTTTGTTTGGGTACAGCATTGCATGACCGCGCAATTAGCAGTTAAAGCGACGCAGTGCCAAATTGTAAAAAGTGCTCTGGTCAGGAAGGGGGTAAATGCCTCCCATGCTTGTACAGCATATTGTAATCCCGGGCTAACTCTGCTCCCCTTTTCTTTCCCGCCCATAGTCCTGCCCACAGCCCGCCCACAGACTATAAGAAGCTATGCTTCTTTAACTTCTAGTTATTGGCTTGAAGAAGGAACCAATCAGTAGTTCCAAAACGCGTCCCATTTTGATGACCTCACTTCCGGTTTGTGGTCCACGCTGGTTGTGGGTCCCCTCCCGTTGACCTCACTTCCAGGGCTCGCATTCCACGCCGATCCCGACGGCGCAGGTACTCCATCAGTGCCTCCAGAGCTGCGGCTTCCCCCTGCTGTCCCTCTTGGGATTTTCTGCTGCTGAATAGTAACATCTCTGGGAATTCCTGATACACACTGGGACCATCCTGATGCCGAATCACCTTCCCCACTACACATATGATGCGCTCCTTTCATCATCCATTCTGTAAGTGTTTTTAATCCTTCTTGGGATATTAAAAGTTTTTATTTCTGTACTTCGAGGCGCCATTTTTCTGTATTATTTTGATACAGTAGCACAGACCTAGCTATCTGGCACCGTACATGTGAGATAATAACAATAGGACAGAGATACTCTGTCATAAGAATTCAGGTACACACTCAAGAAGCTATGCAGTTCAACTATTAGAACATAGGCTTATGTTTTCCAGATGCTCCCAAGTTTTGTAGCAGGACTCGGTCACCTGGTTTCAGATCTCTGTATTTCAAATAGAGATCAAACCTTCTTTTGCTCCATTCATTCTTTTTAGCTGTGTTTTCTTCAGCTAAACAGTAAGCAGACTTGAGGGTATCTTTCAGGCATGCCACATACTGGTATTGGTCATTAAAGTCATTACCAATATCAATATCAGTAGAAACTCCTAACAGGGGGTCAACGGGCAATTTAGGCTCTCTCCTGAACATGAGAAAATAGGGGTAGAATCCTGTACTCTGATGTCTGGTACTATCAGAATGGGAGAAGAGGCTGGAGAGTGCTGTCTGTCTGTAGCCTGTACCAGGTCCCCGCCTGGCTGACTGCGGAGCCATCAACTCCTTGGAGGATGACGCCTGCCGAGCAGTGATGGTGCTACCGGAGGATTCCCCGGGCAGCCTAGAACAAATTGTAATGCATGGAGGGCTTATTTGGGTAAAATGTAACAGTCCCAGAACTCAGACGTAGGTTCTTCACCCGCAGACACTAGGAGGGTGAAAGCCTCACCCACCTTGCGGTAGCCAGCCAGAATCTGTAGAAGCGCCTGGAGAATAAGGATGTGGACAGCTGGGCCGACATAAGCACCCCAAAAAAGTTACTGAGGGATCAGTTTGTGGTGGGGATGAAGGCCAGCCCTGCAGGAATGAATAAAGGAGCAACCGACCCTCAACTTCAACGACATTGTCGTAAATGCAGGTACGTAAATGCAGGTACAGGAAGATGCCAAGGCAACTGTGACAATGACAAAAAGGCATGAACTGTTACATGTGAGGGAAGGGGCCTTGGCACTGTCTCCCTTATTGGCCATACAGACAGTCATAAGGGAAATAACCCAGAACATGGCATCCATGAAGCAAGGGATGTCCACATTCGAGCAAGGGGCGGACCACCTCTCCAAGGGCAATTTCAAGTGCACCCTGCTGGGAATGTTACAGACTCTTGAGCATGGCCACAGAAACTGCTGACACCAGCATGTGGGGGGCCATGGTGTGGGCCTACAACAAAACAGTACATAGAGTCATGGGCCATATTCTGTGCTTTTTTATGTTTGGGCGCTACGACCGACTACCTGTGGATTTCCTGCTAGATTCTTCTGAACGCTTAACTTCTCGCACACACAGTGGGTGCAGGAGCTTTGGGACCAGCTGCAAAAGGCCAAGCAAGTAGTACTGGACAGACACAAAGACTTGGCCGAGGACTTCGTCATAGATTAGCTGCAGTTGTGACCAGAGGTGCAGGTGTTGGTGAAGAATCTAAAATGCAAAAGAGGCAGCAAGCTGGAACCCAAGTAGGAATGCACCCCCTACTGGTTGAAAAAACAACCTTTTCCACTGATCCCTGTGTACGATGTGGTCTTGGAGGGCCCTAAGCCCATCAAAAGATGGCTCCATCACAACCTGCTGAGTCCCTACTTCCTTGGCGGGGATTGTTCTGCCAAACCTGTTGAAAATAGAAGGCATGATAATTCCATGGATGTCCCGCCAGTTCTGGAAGTTTCCTTTGAATGGTATCTGCCTCTGCCATTGAACCTGGCCTCTGGTCCCTGTTGATCCTTAATAGGGATGAGCTTCGTGTTCGAGTCGAACCCATGTTCGACTCGAACCTCGTCTGTTCGCCCGTTCGCCGAATTGCGAACGATATGGGCCGTTCGCGCCAAATTCGTGTGGCGCGTCACGGCCCATAATTCACTGTGGCATCGCAGTGCATTACTGGCTGATGATTGGCCAAGCATGCACTATGACCCGCATGCTTGGCCAATCACAGCGCCGTCTGAACAGAGAGCCGTAATTGGCCAAAGCCAAGGAGGCTTTGGCCAATTATGGCTCAGGGGATTTAGTACACGCCCCACACTATATAAGGCCACCTGCCCAGCGGCTCTGTGTAGTGTGTGTTCCGGCATTGAGAGAGAGATAGATAGATAGACAGAGAGACAGTGTCATTTGATTTAAGTTAGATAGATTAGGCAGGACAGTCAGTGAGTTAGCTGCACTTACAGTGTATTGTGTATATATGCATCCCAGGTGGTGTGTGTGTATATATATATATATATATATATATATATATATATATATATATATATACACACTGTATTCAGTTTAGCTAGATCCGTTCCTGTTATCTTGCTACTGACAGGCAGGCTTGTGTTACAGTATTTACAGCTACCTGAAGAAAATTGCTGGTGTTCTTTTGATCTTATTAGTACCACAGTCAGGCAGCTAGACTATTTACAGTTAGTGTAGTGCGTCCTCTGAACAGTGTTCAGTTAAAGCTACAAGTTAGTTTAGTGAGACCTCTGCACAGTGTTCAACTAAAGCTACAAGTTAGTGCAGTGCGTCCTCTGAACAGTGTTCAGCTAAAGCTACAAGTTAGTGTAGTGCACAGTGTTCAGCTAAAGCTACAAGTTAGGGTAGTGCGTCCTCCTCACAGTGTTCAGCTAAAGCTACAAATTAGTGTAAGCCGTCCTCTGAACAGTGTTCAGCTAAAGCTACAAGTTAGTGTAGTGCGTCCTCTGAACAGTGTTCAGCTAAAGCTACAAGTTAGTGTAGTGCGTCCTCCTCACAGTGTTCAGATAAAACTACAAGTTAGTGTAGTGCGACCTCTGCACAGTGTTCAGCTAAAGCTACCTGTAGAATGTTGGTGGTGTTTTCCTGATCCTATCACTACCGCAGGCAGCTAAATAAGCTACAAGTTAGTGTAGTGCGTCCTCTTCACAGTGTTCAGCTAAAACTACAAGTTAGTGTAGTGTGACCTCTGCACAGTGTTCAGCTAAAGCTACAAGTTAGTGTAGTGCATCCTCCTCACAGTGTTCAGCTAAAGCTACAAGTTAGTGTAGTGCGTCCTCCTTACAGTGTTCAGCTAAAACTACAAGTTAGTGTAGTGCGACCTCTGCACAGTGTTCAGCTAAAGCTACCTGTAGAAGGTTGGTGGTGTTTTCCTGATCCTATCATTACCGCAGGCAGCTAAATAAGCTACAAGTTAGTGTAGTGCGTCCTCCTCACAGTGTTCAGCTAAAACTACAAGTTAGTGTAGTGCGTCCTCTGAACAGTGTTCAGCTAAAGCTACAAGTTAGTTTAGTGTGACCTCTGCACAGTGTTCAGCTAAAGCTACAAGTTAGTGTAGTGCGTCCTCCTCACAGTGTTCAGCTAAAGCTACAAGTTAGTGTAGTGCGTCCTCTGAACAGTGTTCAGCTAAAGCTACAAGTTAGTTTAGTGTGACCTCTGCACAGTGTTCAGCTAAAGCTACCTGTAGAAGGTTGGTGGTGTTTTCCTGATCCTATCACTACCGCAGGCAACTAAATTATTTACACGTTAGTGTAGTGCGACCTCTGCACAGTGTTCAGCTAAAGCTACCTGTAGACGTTTGGTGGTGTTTTCCTGATCATATCACTACCGCAGGCAGCTAAATTATTTACACGTTAGTGTAGTGCGACCTCTGCACAGTGTTCAGCTAAAGCTACATATATATATATATATATTTATATATATATATATATATATATATATATATATATATATATATATATATATATATCCCAGCTTAGTGCAGCTACAGGCCATTAGTATGTCTTGAAGGCCAACAAGGAGAGGCAGACAGTCACAAGCCAATAAAAGAGGGCAACAGGCTCTGTGTCTAGAGGCAACAGTGCTGGTCGTGGAGGCGGTGCATCCTCATCAGCACGTGGCCGTGGGACACACTTGGCCTTTTTTTTCCGGCAGCTGGCCATGTTGAGCCGCAACATGCGGAAGACTTGGTCGAGTGGATGACCAAGCCGTCCTCATCCTCCTCCTCCTCTCTCACTAATGCTCAGGGTACTTTGTCTGGCAAAGCAGCTGCCAACGTGGCCTCTTCCCTCAGCTCAATGGCATCAGACTCCTTCCCTAGCCCCACCATGTCCTCCTGAGGAGTTCCTCGAACTGTTTGATCACAGTGTTGGGTACATGCTCCAGGAGAATGCCCAGCGTTTAGAAGGCTCTGATGATGATACTGAGCTAGATGAAGGCAGTAACGTGAGCACGGACAGAGGGGGTGCCCAAGAAGGACAGCAAAATGGCAGTCATGCTCCCCCTGCTGCAGCATACTGCCAGGTTTGCTCCACTGATGAGGAGGGAGGGGATGATGAGGTCACTGACTGAAAGTGGGTGCCTGATAGGAGAGAGGAGGAGGCACATCACCAACGAGGCAGGATGCCCTCCAGGGGCCAGCCTAAGGGCAGCACACTGACTGCATCACACCGCAAAGCTCCGCATGTGCAGGGCGCTGCTGTCTCTGCGCGTTATTCTAAAAGTTCTTTGGTGTGGGCCTTTTTTGAGACGAGTGCATCAGATCGCACTGCTGCTATTTGCAACATATGTCTCAAGCGTATCTCGCATGGCCAAAACATCTCCCGCTTGGGCACCACATGCTTGACCAGACATATGTTGACCTGCCATGCAGTTAGTTGGCAAGCGTATCTAAAAGACCCACACCAAAGAACAAAGAGGACCTCTCCTTGCTCCTCATCAGCTGAGATCTCCAACCCCACTATACCTTCAGTCTTCTCTGAGACCTGCACTGAGAGGAATGAAGGTGTAGAATTAGGTGTGCCACAGCCAAGTACTTGTGGGCAATCTACTTTCGGTACACCGATGTCAATTGTACCAGGCAAATTTCCCTGTCCCAGCTGCTGCACCGCCGAAAGAAGT
Organism: Aquarana catesbeiana; assembly: GCF_042186555.1. Taxonomy (NCBI): domain Eukaryota; kingdom Metazoa; phylum Chordata; class Amphibia; order Anura; family Ranidae; genus Aquarana; species Aquarana catesbeiana. Next base: position 474,525,756 of record NC_133326.1, read on the forward strand.
TCGCTCCCAGCCATCCACATGCCCAGTGGTTGAATGCTAGCTTGGCAAAATTGCTAGCACTTCAACTGCTACCTTTTCAGTTGGTAAACTTCCGTGAGTTTGTGGAATGTGCGGTTCCTCAGTGGCAGGTACCCAAACGCCACTTTTTCTCACAGAAGGCGATTCCGGCTCTCTACCGGCATGTGGAAGGCAATGTCTTGGCCTCGCTGGACAGGGCGGTCAGCGGTAAGTTTCATATTACCGCTGACTCATGGTCCAGCAGGCATGGACAGGGCCTTACCTAAGTTTCACTGCGCATTGGTTCACTCTGCTGGCAGCTGGGAAGGATGCAGGACAAGGTGCAGTAGTGTTGGAGGTTGTTCCACCGCCAGGCCTCCAAAATGCCACTACTAATGATTGTGACACACCTCTCTCCTCCACCCCCTCCTCTTCTTCTTCCTCCATGGCCTCTTCCTGTGCTTTGTCCTCGGAACCAGCGGTGGTCCGTAGGCATTCAAGGGGCTACGCAAGTACGCAGGCCAAAAAGATGCCATGCGGTGCTTGAGCTGGTTTGCTTGGGGGACAGGAGCCACACTGGGGCAGAGGTTCTGTCAGCTCTGCAGGGGCAGGTTCAGAGGTGGTTGACGCCACGCCAACTTAAGGCAGGAATGGTGGTTTGCGACAATGGCACCAACCTCCTCTCCGCCCTCCGACAGAGACAACTGACCCATGTGCCCTGTTTGGCTCACGTCCTTAACTTGGTGGTGCAGCGATTCTTGGGCAGGTACCCGGGCTTACAGGATGTCCTGAGGCAGGCCAGGAACGTCTGTGTGCATTTCCACCTGTCATATAATGCCAGTGCTCGGCTGGCAGACCTCCAAAAGGAGTTTAACCTGCCCAAGAACCGCCTAATCTGTGACATGCCCACTAGGTGGAACTCAACGTTGGCCATGCTGCAGCGGCTGCACACGCAGCAGCGGGCTATCAATGAGTACCTGTGCGACTATGGCAGCAGGACAGGGTCAGGGGAGCTTGTTTTTTTTTCCCCATGCCAGTGGGCCATGATCAGGGATGCATGCACTGTCCTGTCACCATTTGAGGAGGCCACGAGGATGGTGAGCAGTGACAGTGCATGCATTAGTGACACTGTCCCCCTTGTCCACCTGTTTGAGCACACGCTGCGTGGAATAATGAACAGGGCACTTGAGGCAGAACAGAGGCAGGAAGAGGAGGACTTCCTTAGCTCTCAAGGCCCCCTTTATCCAGACAGTGTTCCTGCTTGCCCGCCGATCTCACAGGGATCAGTCCCATGAAACACATGGACTTGTACGTGGCTGAGAGGAGGTGGCTGCGGACCATGTCGTCCTTAGTGACCCAGAGGACTCCGGACCGAATGCCTCAGCAAACCTACGCTGCATGGCCTCCCTGATCCTGCAAAGCCTGCGGAAGAATCCTCGTATTCGTGGTATCAAGGAGGGGGATCGTTACTGGCTGACAACCCTCCTTGATCCACATTACAAGGGTAAAGTTGCGGACCTTATCTTGCCGTCGCAGAGGGAGCAGAGGATGAAACATCTTTGGGAGGCCTTGCAGAAAGGTCTGTGCAACGCGAGACTGGGAGGTTACAAACTCCTGTTTCTGGACAACGTGTTGCTGAGGCTTCGGTCAGTCAAAGAAGAAGCGGTGGAGAAGGTGGCCGTCTGACCGATGCGTTCAGACAATTTTTTAGTCCGCAGCCCCAAGGTATGATCGCTTCCAGCAACCATCGCCAGCATCTGTTTTACATGGTGCAGGAATACCTAGGGGCAAGATCTGACTTGGACACCTTTCCCACCGAAAATCCTCTGGGTTACTGGTTCTTGAGGATGGATCACTGGCCAGAGCTTGCACAGTATGCAATTGAGCTACTGGCCTGTCCTGCATCCAGCGTTCTTTCAGAACGCACTTTCAGTGCTGCTGGAGGCTTTGTAACCGATCACAGGGTGCGTCTGTCCACCGACTCGGTCGATCGACTGATCTTCATAAAAATGAATCAGTCCTGGATCACCACCAGCTACCAAGCACCTGATGCTGATGTAACCGAATAATTTTTTTTGAAATGTCAGATCCCTTCAAAGACTGCCTATGCTGATGCTGAGTGACTATCCTGTTATGCTGAGTAATTATCCTTTTCCTCCTCAATGATCATGCTGATAGCTTGTAAGAACATTTTTGGTTCTGGGTAGGGATGAGCCGAACACCCCCCTGTTCGGTTCGCACCAGAACATGCGAACAGGAAAAAAGTTTGTTCGAACACGCGAACACCTTTAAAGTTTATGGGACACGAACATGAATAATCAAAAGTGCTAATTTTAAAGGCTTATATGCAAGTTATTGTCATAAAAAGTGTTTGGGGACCTGGGTCCTGCCCCAGGGGACATTTTTTTTAGGAGCAGTGATTTTAATAATACTTAAAGTCAAACAATAAAAGTGTAATATCCCTTTAAATTTCGTAGCTGGGGGGTGTCTATAGTATGCCTGTAAAGGGGCGCATGTTTCCTGTGTTTAGAACAGTCTGACAGCAAAATGACATTTCGAAGGATAAAACCCATTTAAAACTACTCGTGGCTATTGCATTGCCGACAATACACATAGAAGTTCATTGATAAAAATGGCATGGGAATTCCCCACAGGGGAATCCCGAACCAAAATAAAAAAAAAAAAAAATGACGTGGGCGTCCCCCTAAATTCCATGCCAGGCCCTTTAGGTCTGATATGGATATTAAGGGGAACCCCGGCCAAAATAAAAAAAAAATGACGTGGGGTTCCCCCTAAAGAACCCCGCGCCAAAAAAAAAAAAAACGCGTGGGGTCCCCTCAAAAATCCATACCAGACCCTTATCCGAGCACGCAACCTGGCAGGCCGCAGGAAAAGAGGGGGGGACGAGAGTGCGTCCCCCCCCCCTCCTGAACCGTACCAGGCCACATGCCCTCAACATTGGGAGGGTGCTTTGGGGTAGCCCCCCAAAACACCTTGTCCCCATGTTGATGAGGACAAGGGCCTCATCCCCACAACCCTGGCCGGTGGTTGTGGGGGTCTGCGGGCGGGGGGGTTATCGGAATCTGGAAGCCCCCTTTAACAAGGGGACCCCCAGATCCCGGCCCCCCCCCCGTGTGAAATGGTAAGGGGGTACTTACCCCTACCATTTCACTAAAAAACTGTCAAAAATGTTAAAAATGACAAGAGACAGTTTTTGACAATTCCTTTATTTAAATGCTTCTTCTTTCTTCTATCTTCCTTCATCTTCTTCTTCTGGTTCTTCTGGTTCTTCTTCCGGCGTTCTCGTCCAGCATCTCCTCCGCGGCATCTTCTATCTTCTTCTCCTCGGGCCGCTCCGTGGCATGGGGGGAGGCTCCCGCTCTTCTCTTCATCTTCTTCTTCATCTTCTTCTCTTCTTCCTTCTTCTCTTCTTCATTTTCTTCTCCGGGCCGCTCTGCATCCATGCTGGCATGGAGGGAGGCTCCCGCTGTGTGACGGCGTTTCCTCGTCTGACGGTTCTTAAATAACGGGCGCTCTGACGCACGGTGACTTGACGGGACTTCCCTGTGACGTCACGGGGAATGCCACAAGGAAGTCCCGTCATGCCCCGTGCGTCAGAGGGGGGTGGGGTCACCGGTTGGCCCCGCCCCCCGTTATTTAAGAACCGTCAGACGAGGAGATGCCATCACACAGTGGGAGCCTCCCTCCATGCCAGCATGGATGCGGAGCGGCCCGGAGAAGAAAATGAAGAAGAGAAGAAGAGAAGAAGGAAGAAGATGAAGAAGAAGATGAAGAGAAGAGCGGGAGCCTCCCCCCATGCCATGGGTGCGGAGCGGCCCGAGGAGAAAAAGATAGAAGACGCCGCGGAGGAGATGCTGGACGAGAACGCCGGAGGAAGAACCAGAAGAACCAGAAGAAGAAGATGAAGGAAGATAGAAGAAAGAAGAAGCATTTAAATAAAGGAATTGTCAAAAACTGTCTCTTGTCATTTTTAACATTTTTGACAGTTTTTTAGTGAAATGGTAGGGGTACTTATGTACCCCCTTACCATTTCACACAGGGGGGGGCCGGGATCTGGGGGTCCCCTTGTTAAAGGGGGCTTCCAGATTCCGATAAGCCCCCCGCCCGCAGACCCCCCACAGCCACCGGCCAGGGTTGTGGGGATGAGGCCCTTGTCCTCATCAACATGGGGACAAGGTGTTTTGGGGGGCTACCCCAAAGCACCCTCCCAATGTTGAGGGCATGTGGTCTGGTACGGTTCAGGAGGGGGGGGCGCACTCTCGTCCCCCCCCTCTTTTCCTGCGGCCTGCCAGGTTGCGTGCTCGGATAAGGGTCTGGTATGGATTTTTGGGGGGACTCCACGCCTTTTTATTTTTGTTTTTTTTTTGGCGTGGGGTTCCCCTTAAAATCCATACCAGACCTGAAGGGTCTGGTATGCAATTTAGGGGGAAACCTACGTCATTTTTTTTTTTAATTTTGGCTGGGGTTCCCCTTAATATCCATACCAGACCTGAAGGGCCTGGTATGGAATTTAGGGGGACTCCCACGTCATTTTTTTTTTTTTATTTTGGTTCGGGGTTCCCCTGTGGGGAATTCCCATGCCGTTTTTATCAATGAACTTCTATGTGTATTGTCGGCAATGCAATAGCCGTGAGTAGTTTTAAATGGGTTTTTTCCTTCGAAATGTCATTTTGCTCTCAGACTGTTCTAAACACAGGAAACATGCGCCCCTTTACAGGCATACTATAGACACCCCCCAGCTACGAAATTTAAAGGGATATTACACTTTTATTGTTTGACTTTAAGCATTATTAAAATCACTGCTCCTGAAAAAACGGCCGTTTTTAAAACTTTTTTTTGCATTGATCCATGTCCCCTGGGGCAGGACCCAGGTCCCCAAACACTTTTTATGACAATAACTTGCATATAAGCCTTTAAAATTTGCACTTTTGATTTCTCCCATAGACTTTTAAAGGATGTTCCGCGGCATTCGAATTTGCGCGAACACCCCAAATTGTTCGCTGTTCGGCGAACTTGCGAACAGCCAATATTCGAGTCGAACATGAGTTTGACTCGAACTCGAAGCTCATCCCTAGTTCTGGGTGCCGCCACCAGTGCCTAAGGCCCAATTTTTAAGCCCCTGTTTAACAGGGGCATGTAATTACAATTTTTGATGCAATTCTTTGCAGCAGAGCTAGTTCCTGCGCTCCAACTAGAGTATCTGTGAGGGGTTGCAGTGGCCCAATTTTTCAGCCCCTGTTCAACAGGGACATGTAATTAGAATTCTTGATCTAATATTTCACAGCAGGGCCCGTTTCTGCACCCACCAAGATTAACTGTGAGGACTTACAGTGTTGTGGCACCAGCACCACCACCAAAGGCCCAATTTTTCAGCCCCTGTTCAACAGGGGCATGTAATTACAATTCTTGATCTAATATTTCACAGCAGGGCCCGTTCCAGCACCCACCAAGAGTAACTGTGAGGACTTACAGTGTTGTGGCACCAGCACCACCACCACCATCACCAAAGGACCAATTTTTCTGGCCCTGTTCAACAGGGGCATGTAATTACAATTCTTGATCTAATATTTCACAGCAGTGCTTACAGTGTTGAGGCCACAACAACACCTAAGGCCCAAATTTCTGCTGAGTATATAGGGCAGGCCCCTACTTTCAAACATCCAACTTACAAACGACTCCTACTTGCAAATGGAAGGAGACAACAGGAAGTGAGATGAAATCTACCCCATAGGAAGGGAAATTCTCTCCTGTAAGAGTTAATATGGGAAAAACTTTTGTCCTTTCCACTGATGCTTTATCACCAATCCTTGTTTCACTAAAAACCCCAAATTTTCAAAAAACATTTGTCATTGGGACAAAAAGTGAGATGAAATGTTCTGAAGAGGAGCACAGACAGCAAAACAAATGTCACAGGGGTGATAACCCTTCCCTATGTTTTCCAAAAAGCTTAAAAATAGATTTTTTTAAAGGGAGCTACACTTTAAAAATGTACCAGTTCAAAATTACAAACAGATTCTACTTAACAACAAACCTACAGTCCCTGTCTTGTTTGCACCGCCTGTATACTGCTGTTCAGAGTATATAGGGCCTGGGGGCCCCACGCCTTTCCTTTTCTTAATTTGGGTGCAGGGTTCCCCTTAATATCCATACAGGACCCAAAGGGCCTGGTAATGGACTGGAGGGTACCCATGCCGTTTGTCTCACTGATTTTCATCCATATTGCCAGGACCCGACATTACATTAAAGCCGCAAGCAGTTTTAAATGTCTTTTTTTCCTTTTAAAAAATGTCATTTTGTGCAAGGACTGTTCTAAGCACGGGAAACACGCGCCACTTTACAGGCATACTATAGACACCTCCCAGGTACGATATTTAAAGGAATATTTCACCTTTTTTTTTTTTTTTTTTACTTTAAGCATCATTAAAACCACTGCTCCCGAAAAAACTGACGTTTTTAAAGTTTTTTTTGCATTGATACATGTCCCCTGGGGCAGGACCCGGGTCCCCAAACCCTTTTTTGGACAATACCATGAAAATTAGCCTTTAAAATGAGCACTTTTGATTTTGAACGTTCGAGTCCCATAGACGTCAATGGGGTTCCAACGTCGTGCGAATTTTCGGTCCGTTCGCAGGTTCTGGTGCGAACCGAACCGGGGGGTGTTCGGCTCATCCCTAATCCTGAAGAGGAAAACACCTGTGTCTCACTTATGGACAATCCTGAGAAACCGCTCCAGGGGATTGTCAGCCCCACTGATTCCCTGGACTCTTCCAAGGAATCAACCTCGTGGTCAGATGAAGTGGGTATGGCTGGCTTTGTTGACCCCCAACCACCCGAGGCTCCGGATTCACAAGCAAAAGATGACTACTCAAAAGATGACCCCCACAGAGGTTTGCCGCCCAGCGCAGTCTAACCACGGGCAATCTCCTGCACAGTAATCTGATTATGCTGTTTGTCATTGCCTTACAGTAAGTATGTTTTATGCAGTTTTCATGTTATTCTTTACTGTGTTGCGATGCTGAAGACAGCATCTATCAATGGGGGGAGTGTAGGCAGGTGCAGTCCATATTCTCCACTACAGGTGGCACTCGACCACAGCAGCAATGCAGATGGGGGAGGAAGTTAAGAGGAACTTGGTTCCTCTATGATTTCCTTGGTCACAGGAAGGCAGCTATCCAATTCGATGTTGGCACCCCATGTGACTCTGTAGGCCATGTTGGGTCATGCAGAGTCTATTAAGGACCCTGACTCCTGAGCTTGATGTGCATTTTGGGAGTGGCCAGCATAGGGGCAGGATATCCGTCTGTCAGGGACAGTGCTTAGAGTCAGGGTAAGGTTCCAGAGGAATAGGGAAAGAGCAGGGACTACACCAATCTTTCAGGAAGCCTCTCCTTGTGGCAGATGCTGTTGGTACCCTTTTGTCTCCAGTCTACCGTACCATTACTGTTACACTGTTATAAGTGGCTCTGTATGGGTTGCCTCCCCGCCTGGCCTGTTTGTGTATGGATGAACTTTCTACAATATTGCTGAACTTGGACTCTGTGTGCTTACTGCCCATGACTCTGCACCTAACCCACATGTCGGGTAGGCCATAATGGATAAAATACTTTTCCCAAAGCACTCACAATTCTAATTGCCCTTTAACCCTTAGTAGGAAACATTTTGGCCGTATCGTGTAAAGTGGTTGGCCACCACCAATTCCTCGTAAATGCAGAGAAAATCTATACAGACCAGTCCATAGGGCCCGAACTCTGTAAGTGTCCCATTGGAGCAGCTTGAACTGATAGGGCTTTTCTATGTAAACATTTAAGACACTGGTGATATTTACTACAACATGAGCACTCAGAATCTGGTAAAAATGTGCATGGTAACCAATCAGCTTTCAACTTCAGCTTGTTCAAGTAAGCTTTGACAAGAACACATGGAAGCTGATTGGTTTCTATGCAGAGCTGCACCAGATTTTGCTCTCTCCAGTTTTAGTAAATAACACCCAATGTCTAAATATACAATTCATGGTATATCTCATCTTGGGCTGATAGAAATGGTTCAGAACTAGGCCAAAAATTTTCTTAAGTCTGTCTTAAACTTCTACCAATCAATTAGGAACTGACCACACTCAGTAGGTAGTCTTCCTCAACATCTCTTGGCCTTTGGCTTTTACAGTCCTATACAGAAGTCCAATTAGGGTATCAGGCTTTTGACTCCTGATCATCCACTGTGGAGATATGGAGCAGTTCTCAAATGACTCCAATGATGCAGGGTAGGCAAACATGTCTGGCATAGCTTTTGGTCCACCTCCTATAGAGTGTATAAGCCACATTTCAGAAGATCTTCAACTATTAAAGACATAGCACACAGAGCCCCAATTCCAGAACCAGGGAGATCTCCCCCTTCACTGTTTTCCAATCCTAGACATCTTGATAGAGCATCAGCTCCAATTTTCTTTGGGCCAGGTTTGTACTTTAGAGTGAACTGTTAATTGGATAAGGCAGCCAACCAGCGATGTCCTGTGGCATCCAGTTTGCTGTGGTTAGGATAAATGTTAAAGGATTATTATTTGTTCTTACTTCCAACGTAGCTCCATGAAGATAATCAAAGGATTTATATCTGTTCTTACTTCCAACGTAGCTCCATGAACATAATCATGCAACTCATCAATGATGGCCCAATTAAACACCAGGAACGCCAACTTAAACTAGTTAGTTGGGCTCACTAGGAGTGAGGCTTCAGTTGAAGGCTATTAGTCATAGCCCAGCTGGATACTCTTGATGCAACACATGAAAAAGAGGGACCAGTGAAGGCAAAATATTAGTATAAAGCTCAGCTTTAATTCTCCCAGAGCAGTAAACTAAAAATCTTTTTGTCTTGAATTCCAAAGATGTGCAGGAAGCAGCTGAGGAGTAAGGAGCCGGGGAAAGTGAGGAGGGGGAGGGAGAGTCTCACCCCCCTCTCTCTCTCCCACCCCCTCTTATGCCCCTCACTCTCTTTCTCTCCCCCCTTCCCTCTCTCTTCCCCTCTATCCCCCCTTCTCTCTCTCTCTCCTACTCTGCCCCCTCTATCCCTCTCTCTCCCCTCCCCCTTCTCTCTCCCCCTCTGTCCTGCCCTCTCTCTCTATCACCCCCTCCCTCTCTCATTCCCCTTTTCTCTCTCACCCTCTCTCTCCCCCCCCAGCTCTTTCCCCTCTCCCTCTCTCCCCTTCCTCCATCTCTCTCTGTTCCTCCTATTCCTATCTGTTTGAAATTCTGTATATAGCACTACAGAACAGACAGGGCACAGTCCACATAGGCTTTGCTGCTTAACTGCAGACAGGAAAAGGAACTTTATTATCACAGAAAAGACAGAGCATATCATAGATGCAGCTACAAACTTATAAACACTGCCATCTACTGGCTGAATGTAGGTGTTGCCCTTAAAAACAAGTCTTTGCATCTCATCCCCTGAATCTGGCTCTGGTTTGAATAGTACACAAGCAACATACAGTAGGACAGACTTTTGGGTGAGATGCCTTTTTTGCTTCTGGTGAATTTCCTGGTTAAAGCCTCTTGTGGCCTGGATGCTTCTTTTACAACATTTAGGTTGTCTGTCTCACTTTGTTGCTTATCTTCTTGTGGAATTTCTCTCAGTTTGAAGTGTTTGTTCGTGAAATTTTGAACATTGGCTCCCGCTGCTGTCAATCAAGATCAGTTAGCCAATCAGGAGAGAGAGGGGGTGGGGCCTAATGGACACACAGAGCTGCGGCTCGTCTAGGATGCTTCCATAACAAGCTGCTTGCTGTGGGGGCACTCATAGTTACATATTTATTTAATTTTTTATTTATTTCAGGTACTTATATAGCGCCGTCAATTTACGCAGCGCTTTACATATTCATTGTACATTCACATCAGTCCCTACCCTCAAGGAGCTTACAATCTAAGGTCCCTAACTCACATTCATACATACTAGGGACAATTTAGACAGGATCCAATTAACCTACCAGCATGTCTTTAGAGTGTGGGAGGAAACCGGAGTACCCGGAGGAAACCCACGCAGGCACAGGGAGAACATGCAAACTCCAGGCAGGTAGTGTCGTGGTTGGGATTCGAACCAGTGACCCTTCTTACTGCTAGGTGAGAGTGCTACCCACTACACCACTGTGCCGCCCGTATAGTTACATAGTTAGTAATTCTGAAAAAAGACACAAGTCCATCAAGTCAAACCTGTGTGTGTGCTTTTATGTCAATATTACATTGTATATCCCTGTATGTTGTGGTTGTTTAGGTGCCTATCTAATAGTTTTTTGATGCTCCCTGCTGAAACCACAGCTTGTATTCTTACTGCTCTTACCGTGAAGAACCCTCTACGCTGTTTCCGGTTAAATCGCTTTTCCTCTCATTTTAGTGAATGACCGTGAGTCTTTAAATACCCTTTCATGGAAACATTTTATCCGTCTTGTGGGGTCACCAGCACGGTATTTGTACATTGAAATCATATCACCTCTCAAGCGTCTCTTCTCCAGAGAGAATAAGTTCAGTGCTTGTAATCTTTCCTCATAACTAGGATCCTCCAGTCCCTTTATTAGCTTTGTTGCCCTTCTCTGTACTCTCTCCATTTCCAGCACATCCTTCCTTAGGACTGGAGCCCAGAACTGGGCGGCATACTCCATGTGTGGCCGGACAAGAGTCTTGTAGATTGGGAGAATTATCGTTTTAATTCTGGAGTTAGTTCCCTTTTTTTATGCATGCCAATATTCTTTTGGCTTTGCTTGCAGCAGCTTGGCATGGCATTGCCGTTGCTGAGCCTGCCATCTACTAGGACCCCCAGGTCCTTTTCCATCCTAGATTCCCCCAGAGGTTCTCCCCTAGTGAGTAGATTGCATTCATGTTTTTGCCACCTAAATGCATTATTTTACATTTTTCCACATTAAACCTCATTTGCCATGTAGTTGCAAGGTTTAGTTGCAAGAGAAGCTATTGCCCTGATTAGCTTAGTATCATCCGCAAATACTGAGATTGAGCTGTTTATCCCATCCTCCAGGTCATTTATGAATAAATTAAATAGGATTGGTCCCAGGACAGAACCCTGAGGGACCCCACTTTCTACATTGGACCATTCCCGAGTACTCTACTCCCCATTTATCACTACCTCTGAACTCGCCCTTGTAGCCAGTTTTCAATCCAGGTACTCACCCTTTGGTCCATGCCGACAGACCTTAGCTTGTATAGTAAACCTTTGTGGAGAACTGTATCAAATGCCTTTGCAAAATCCAGATACACTACGTCTACGGGCCTTCCTTCATCTAGATGGCAGCTCACCTCCTCATAGAAGGTTAGTAGATTTGTTTGGCAAGAACAATTTTTCATGAATCCATGCTGATTACTGCTAATGATACCATTTTCATTACTAAAATCTTGTATATAGTCCCTTATCATCCCTTCAAAGAGCTTGCATACTATTGATGTTAGGCTAACTGGTCTGTAGTTCCCAGCGATATATCTTGGTCCTTTTTTAAAGATTGGTGCTACATTGGCTTTTCTCCAATCAGCTGGTACCATACCAGTCAGTAGACTGTTCGTAAAAATTAGGAACAACGGTCTTGCAATTAATTGACTGCGTTCCTTAAGGACCCTTGGGTGCAAGCCATCTGGTCCCGATGACTTATTTATGTTAAGTTTTTCAAGTCTGTTTCTGATTTTATCCTCTGTTAGCCATGGTGGTGCTTCCTGTGATGTGTCATGAGGATAAACATTGCTGTTTTGGTTACTAAAGCCCCCGTTTACCTCATGAAGACCGAGGAGAAGAATGCATTCAAAACCTTCGCCATCTCACCATCCTTTGTAACCAGAATCTCTTCATCATTCTTTATGGGGCCAATATGATCTGTCCTCCCTCTTATACTATTTATGTACTTAAAGAATTTCTTGGGATTTTTCTTACTCTTCTTCGCTATGTGCCTTTTCGTGTTCTATATTGATTACACCCTTACATTTCTTATTGCATTCTTTGTACAGTTGGAATGCTGATGATGTTCACTCATGTATCACGCCATGTATTTTTGAAGGCCTTTTCCTTTGCTTTTATATGAATTTTTACATTGGGGTTAAGCCACCCAGCGCTTTTATTAGCTCTTTTAAATGTATTACCCTAGAAATTCACAGACCGTGCTGTACCAGATGACCCAGCGTACTTCTTATTGCACGCCAACGACACCCCCGCACGGGTTTACAAGAAATCGGTGGTACGACACTTGCTGGTTGCGGCGAAAACATGCATCCCAATCCTATGGAAGTCCACCCAATCGCCAACCATAGCTCTCTGGCTCCAAAGAGTGGAGGAAATAAATCAGATGGAGGACTTAATCCTCACAAGCCAAAACAGACAGGAAATATACACCAAAACTTGGCAATTATGGAATATGTTCAAGTATTCAGAAGAAGGCCAGGCACTCCGAGGTAGATGAGGTTATGATACACTCTGTTCCCAGGATTAATCGCAATAAGATACAGGCAAATACACGTACTCGTTAATCACTATTCGAATCCCCAACCCCCCCCCTCCCCCCATGTGTACAAACCCCCCCCCCCTCATACCCCTCTTCCCCTTCCTTTCTAACTTTTTCTATTCCCACTTCACTTTTTCTAATCTGTTTTTTCGTTACACTAGATACTCCTTTTTTTTTTTTGTTCTTTCTCTTGAAATAATAAAATAAATGGGAAGCCGCTTAATCCAGGATTAAGTTCCACTGCGGTACTGAAGACACATGCAAGACACACTGATAGTCGAAGGACTAACAGAAAGTACATGATAGATGGTTTCATAGTTTTATGCCATTAAATGGGTAACAGGTCAGAAACTAGGTGGTAATATAACCTGTACGTTATCAACCCTGTAATATGTTTATATGCCTCCAAAATTACGGAAAAGAGATGTCATATTTTCCAATTCTGTCAGTGTACGATATATGTTGTTTTTATACCTATGTATGTGCTTGTGTTGACTGCAGTTATACCATTGTTGTGTGTCCCGGTGAACCGGTTTTCTAATATAAATAAATAATTAAAAAAAAAAATGTATTACCCTTTGGGATGCACTGGCTAATACTCTTATTTAATATGCTCCTAAAGCACACCCATTTTTCCTTCGTGTTCTTTGTTCCTAAGATTTTATCCCATTTAGTATCTTCTAGCAAGGAGTGTCGTTTCTGGAAGTTGGCTCTTTTGAAATTCAGTGTCTTTGTATTCCCCTTATGCTTCCTATTTGTGTCATTTAAGCTGAAACTAATTGACCTGTGATTGCTGTTTCCTAAGTTGCCCCGTATTTTTACATCTGCGATCAAGTCTAGAGGTCGACCAATATGGGTTTTTCTCTGGCCGATGCCGATATTTAGAAATCGCGGTGGCTGATGGCCGATATATGATGCTGATTTTTTTGGGCCGATATGTTAGGCCGATTTTTTTTTTCCCTTCATCTCATAAAATCTAACAGTTAGACCCCTTTCACACTGGGGCATTTTTCAGGCGCTTTTGGGCTAAAATAGCACCTGTAAAGTGCCTGCAAAACTGCTCCCCTGCAGTCTCAGTGTGAAAGCCCGAGTGCTTTTACACTGAGGCGATGCGCTGGCAGGATGTTAAAAAAAAGTCCTGCAAGCAGCATCTTTGGAGCGGTGCATACCGCTGCTCCACCACTCCTGCCCATTGAAATGAATATGCACCGCTGCCGAAGCGCCTGCTAGCTGGGTTATAAGCGCCCTGCTAGCAGCCGAATGGCCCCGCTAAAATGACGATAAAGCGCCGCTAAAACTAGCAGTGTTTTACCATCAACGCCTGCCCGCTCCAGTGTGAAAACAACATTAAGTAATAAGTGATACAGAAATTTTTTTACATTTAAACATTTATTAAACAAAACAAACCTCCAATCGGTACACTTGTATGTATAATTTAGATAAAAAAAAAAACAAAAAAAAAACCCATATCTTAAATATTAAATACACAAAAACAGGTAATCAAAACTTTTGGACGAAAAAAAATGGGCTAACTTAACTGCTTAGCTTTTTTTTTTTTTTTTTAATTTCATTAGTGTATTTTTTCCAAAAAAATTGCGTTTAAAAGACCGCTGCGCAAATACCGTGTGACATAAAATATTGCAACAACCGCTATTTTATTCCCTAGGGTCTCTGCTAAAAAAAATATATGTATATAATGTTTGGGGGTTTGAAGTGACTTTCTAGCAGAAAATACAGGATTTTTACTTGTAAGCAACAAGTGTCAGGAAAGATTTAGTCTTTAAATGGTTAAACTGAGAGCTTCTACACATGGAGTTCAGTCCATTGATAAGTGTAAACATTGTATCTCTTCAGGTTCTTTTTATCAGACTTGACAGGCTGCCCAGAGGAGGGGAGAAGGTGCTTCACAGAAGACTTCAGGCAACTTGCATTGACTTCTATTACAGAAGTCATTTGCAAGTCGGCTGAAGTTATAATCCGCCTTTTTTATCATCACAATCGGCAGATGCAGATTAAATAAAAAACGCCAAATATCGGCGGATATATCAGCCGGCTGATATATCGGTCGACCTCTAATCAAGTCTGTATTGTTAGTAATCAGTAGGTCTAGTAACCCATTGTTTCTTGTTGGTGCATTTACCATCTGACCCATGAAATTGTCCTGTAAGACATTTAGGAAACGACAAGCCTTAGATGAATGCGCGGTTCCTTCCGCCCAGTCTATGTCTGGATATTTAACCACTTCAGCCCCGGAAGGATTTACCCCCTTCCTGACCAGAGCACTTTTTACAATTTGGCACTGCGTCGCTTTAACTGCTAATTGCGCGGTCATGCAATGCTGTACCCAAACGAAATTTGCGTCCTTTTCTTCCCACAAATAGAGCTTTATTTTGATGGTATTTGATCACCTCTGCCGCTTTTATTTTTTGCGCTATAAACGGAAAAAGACCGAAAATTTTGAAAAAAAATGATATTTTCTACTTTTTGTTATGAAAAAAATCCATTAAAATCAATTTTAGTCATACATTTAGGCCAAAATGTATTCGGCCACATGTCTTTGGTAAAAAAAATGTCAATAAGCGTATATTTATTGGTTTGCGCAAAAGTTATAGCGCCTACAAACTAGGGTACATTTTCTGGAATTTACACAGCTTTTAGTTTATGACTGTCTATGTCATTTCATGAGGTGCTAAAATGGCAGGGCAGTACAAAACCCCCCCAAATGACCCCATTTTGGAAAGTAGACACCCCAAGGAAATTGCTGAGAGGCATGTTGAACCCATTGAATATTTTTTTTTTTTGTCCCAAGTGATTGAATAATGACAAAAAAAAAAAAAAAAATTACAAAAAGTTGTCACTAAATGATATATTGCTCACACAGGCCATGGGCATATGTGAAATTGCACCCCAAAATACATTCAGCTGCTTCTCCTGAGTACGGGGATACCAAATGTGTGGGACTTTTTGGGAGCCCAGCCGCGTACGGGGCCCCGAAAACCAAGCACCGCCTTCAGGATTTCAAAGGGCATACATTTTTGATTTTACTCCTCACTACCTATCACAGTTTTGAAGGTCATAAAATGCCAGGATGGCACAAACCCCCCCCAAATGACCCCATTTTGGAAAGTAGACACCCCAAGCTATTTGCTGAAAGGCATGTTAAGTCCATGGAATATTTTATATTTGGACACAAGTTGCGGGAAAGTGACAATTTTTTTTTTTTTTTCACAAAGTTGTCACTAAATGATATATTGCTCAAACATGCCATGGGCATATGTGGAATTACACCCCAAAATACATTCTGCTGCTTCTCCTGAGTACGGGGATACCACATGTGTGGGACTTTTTGGGAGCCTAGCCGCGTACGGGGCCCCGAAAACCAAGCACCGCCTTCAGGATTTCAAAGGGCATACATTTTTGATTTTACTCCCCACTACCTATCACAGTTTTGAAGGCCATAAAATGCCAAGATGGCACAAACCCCCCCCCAAATGACCCCATTTTGGAAAGTAGACACCCCAAGCTATTTGCTGAGAGGCATGTTGAGTCCATGGAATATTTTATATTTGGACACAAGTTGCAGGAAAGTGACAATTTTTTTTTTTTTTTTTTTTGCACAAAGTTGTCACTAAATGATATACTGCTCAAACATGCCATGGGCATATGTGGAATTACACCCCAAAATACATTCTGCTGCTTCTCCTGAGTACGGGGATACCACATGTGTGGGACTTTTTGGGAGCCTAGCCGCGTACGGGGCCCCAAAAACCAAGCACCGCCTTCAGGATTTCTAAGGGCATAAATTTTTGATTTTACTCCTCACTACCTATCACAGTTTTGAAGGCCATAAAATGCCAAGATGGCACAAACCCCCCCCAAATGACCCCATTTTGGAAAGTAGACACCCCAAGCTATTTGCTGAGAGGCATGTTGAGTCCATGGAATATTTAATTTTTGACACAAGTTGCGGAAAAGTGACAATTTTTTTTTTTTTTTGCACAAAGTTGTCACTAAATGATATATTGCTCACACAGGCTATGGGCTTATGTGGAATTGCACCCCAAAATACATTCTGCTGATTCTCCTGAGTATGGGGATACCACATGTGTGGGACTTTTTGGGAGCCTAGCCGCGTACGGGGCCCCGAAAACCCAGCACCGCCTTCAGGATTTCTAAGGGCGTAAAGTTGTGATTTCACTCCTCACTACCTATCACATTTTTGAAGGCCATAAAATGCCCAGATGGCACAAAACCCCCCCAAATGACCCCATTTTGGAAAGAAGACACCCCAAGCTATTTGCTGAGAGGCATGATGAGTACATGGAATATTTTATATTTTGACACAAGTTGCGGGAAAGTGACAATTTTTTTTTTTTTTTTTTTTTTTTTTGCACAAAGTTGTCACTAAATGATATATTGCTCAAACATGCTATGGGCATATGTGGAATTACACCCCAAAATACATTCTGCTGCTTCTCCTGAGTACGGGGATACCACATGAGTGGCACTTTTTGGGAGCCTAGCTTCATACGGGGCCCCGAAATCCAATCACCGCCTTCAGGATTTCTAAGAGCGTTAATTTTTGATTTCACTCCTTACTACCCATCACAGTTTTGAAGGCCATAAAATGCCAAGATAGCACAAAACCGCCCCAAAATGACCCCATTTTGGAAAGTAGACACCCCAAGCTATTTGCTGAGAGGCATGGTGAGTATTTTGCAGCTCTCATTTGTTTTTGAAAATGAAGAAAGACAAGAAAAACGTATTTTTTTTTTTCTTTTTTCAATTTTCAAAAGTTTGTGACAAAAAGTGAGGTCTGCAAAATACTCACTATACCTCTCAGCAAATAGCTTTGGGTGTCTATTTTCCAAAATGGGGTCATTTGGGGGGGGGTTGTGCCATCTGGGCATTACATGGCCTCCGAAACTGTGATAGGCAGTGAAGAGTGAAATCAAAAATTTACGCCCTTAGAAACCCTGAAGGCGGTGCTTGGTTTTCGGGGTCCCCTATGCGGATAGGCTCCCAAAAAGTCTCACACATGTGGTATCCCCGTACTCAGGAGAGGCAACAGAATGTATTTTGGGGTGTAATTTCACATATTCCCATGGCATGTTTTTGCAATATATCATTTAGTGACAACTTTGTGCAAAAAAAAAAAAAAAAAAAAATAATTTGTCTTTTTCCCGCAACTTGTGTCACAATATACAATATTCCATGGACTCGACATGCCTCTCAGCAAATAGCTTGGGGTGTCTACTTTCCAAAATGGGGTCATTTGGGGGGGTTTTGAACTGTCCTGGCATTTTATGCACAACATTTAGAAGCTTATGTCACACATCACCCACTCTTCTAACCACTGGAAGACAAAGCCCTTTCTGACACTTTTTGTTTACATGAAAAAATTATTTTTTTTTGCAAGAAAATTACTTTGAACCCCCAAACATTATATATTTTTTTAAAGCAAATGCCCTACAGATTAAAATGGTGGGTGTTTCATTTTTTTTTTTCACACAGTATTTCCGCAGCGATTTTTCAAACGCATTTTTTGGGGAAAAAACACACTTTTTTCAATTTTAATGCACTAAAACACACTATATTGCCCAAATGTTTGATGAAATAAAAAAGATGATCTTAGGCCGAGTACATGGATACCAAACATGACATGTTTTAAAATTGCGCACAAACGTGCAGTGGCGACAAACTAAATACATTTTTAAAAGCCTTTAAAAGCCTTTACAGGTTACCACTTTAGATTTACAGAGGAGGTCTACTGCTAAAATTACTGCCCTCGATCTGACCTTCGCGGTGATACCTCACATGCATGGTGCAATTGCTGTTTACATTTGACGCCAGACCAACGCTTGCGTTCGCCTTTGCGCGAGAGCAGGGGGGGACAGGGGTGCTTTTTTTTTTTTTTTTTTTTTTTTAATTAATTTTTTGATTTTTTATCTTATTTTTAAACTGTTCCTTTCATTTTTATTTTTTTTAAATCATTTTTATTGTTATCTCAGGGAATGTAAATATCCCCTATGATAGCAATAGGTAGTGACAGGTACTCTTTTTTGAAAAAATTGGGGTCTATTAGACCCTAGATCTCTCCTCTGCCCTCAAAGCATCTGACCACACCAAGATCGGTGTGATAAAATGCTTTCCCAATTTCCCAATGGCGCTGTTTACATCTGGCGAAATCTAAGTCATGAAATGCTCGTAGCTTCCGGATTCTTAGGCCATAGAGATGTTTGGAGCCATTCTGGTCTCTGATCAGCTCTATGGTCAGCTGGCCGAATCACTGGCTGCATTCTCAGGTTCCCTGTTGGGACAGGAGAGCCAGAGAAAAACATGGAAGACGGTGGGGGGGGGGGGCATTTCCTCCCACTGCTTGTAAAAGCAGTCTAGAGGCTAATTAGCCGCTAGGATTGCTTTTACATGAAAGCCGACCGCTGGCTGAAAAGAATGATACCAAGATGATACCTAAACCTGCAGGCATCATTCTGGTATAACCACTCAAAGTCCAGCAACATACCAGTACGTTGCTGGTCCTTGTTGGGCATATATTGTAAACTTTTTTTTCATGCAGCCTGTGGGCTGAACGAAAAAAAGATATTGATCGGTGGGTATGCCCACCATTAGAATACCTCCCTTCATCCACCCACTTCTAATGATGGGCATACATGCACCATTTATATATGCCGAAGCATGAGGGCATCCTCCCGCAAAAGGCAGGAGCAAATTGCTCCTCCACCCACTGCCCCCACGCTTCGGCATATATGCTGAAGTATGTAACTGTGGTGGTGAAATCACCTCCGACAGCGCTGGAGTCACGGCTTTATGTATCGTGGGAGCAAACGCTGTTGCTGTCAAGATAAATAAATCCGCGCTGCAACTGAATGGCGTACCTGCTAAGCAAATGATGGTTAACAAAAAACAAAGTAACATTACAGTATAACAGTAATACTTACCATACCTGCAAAGCAAATACAAAAAAAAAACCATAGTAAAAAATAAAACATTTAACGCAACCTGTGCCTACCTAAAATATATATATGCCGAAGCATGGGGGCATCCTCCCGCAAAAGGCAGGAGCAAATCGCTCCTCCACCCACTTCTGCCCCCACGCTTCGGCATATATGCTGAAGTATGTAACTGTGGTGGTGAAATCACCTCCGACAGCGCTGGAGTCACGGCTTTATGTATCGTGGGAGCAAACGCTGTTGCTGTCAAGATAAATAAATCCGCGCTGCAACTGAATGGCGTACCTGCTAAGCAAATGATGGTTAACAAAAAACAAAGTAACATTAGAGTATAACAGTAATACTTACCATACCTGCAAAGCAAATACAAAAAAAAACCATAGTAAAAAATAAAACATTTAACGCAACCTGTGCCTACCTAAAATATATATATGCCGAAGCATGGGGGCATCCTCCCGCAAAAGGCAGGAGCAAATCGCTCCTCCACCCACTTCTGCCCCCACGCTTCGGCATATATGCTGAAGTATGTAACTGTGGTGGTGAAATCACCTCCGACAGCGCTGGAGTCACGGCTTTATGTATCGTGGGAGCAAACGCTGTTGCTGTCAAGATAAATAAATCCGCGCTGCAGCTGAATGGCGTACCTGAAAACACAAAGGTGGTTAACAATAAAAAAAACAAAGTATAAAAAAATTACATACCTGAAAAGCAAACATGATAAAACATAACAATAAAACAATGCAGAATAGAATACAGTAAAAAAGAGCAGAACAATAGAGAGAAAATAGAGAGAGAGAGAACAATAAAACGACAACTATTTTTGGTTTTTTTATTTTATATTTTTTTTGTGTATTTTTTTTTTTTTTACTTTTTTTTTTTTTATAACTGTAACTTTTAAAACTGTAACGGTTCCAGGTTTGGGTCTCTCAAAATGCGATGGCATCTTGGGAGACCCTGTGGAAGTGTGTCCTAGTCTGTGCAGTGCTGTACCCTACGCTAATACTCAACTAGTGTATGGTAGCGTTCAAAACATTCACCAATGCAAAGACCAGGATTGCCAGGACAGGAGGGACAATAATACCGGGTGTCACGCCTAAATCCGCGCTTTCTGCAGACACGACATTTTCTTTGGGGGGCTCGTTGGGTAGGGGTACTCTCGAGGACATAAGGAAAATGCCTCTCATGCAGCCGGCCTACTGCATTTGGATTGGGAAGGTGAGGTGGAGCACCGTCTGGAAACAGAAGGGCTCTGACGATCTCTTCCTGGAATTTAAGGAAGGATCCAGTCTGTCCTGAAGCTCTGTATAGCACATGAGCGTTCAGCAAAGCCAATTGAAATAAATAAACAGACACTTTTTTGTACCAGCGTCTGGCCTTACGGGCAATTAGGTACGGCGCCAACAACTGGTCGTTGAGGTCCACCCCTCCCATATTAAGGTTGTATTCGTGGACACAGAGGGGTTTCTCCACAACACCAGTCGCCGTAGTAATTTGGGTCGTCGTGTCTGCATGAAGGGAGGTGAGAACGAAAACATTCTTCTTATCCCTCCACTTCATAGCGAGCAAATTATTATACTTCAAGCAGGCTCTCTCCCCCAGCCTAAGACGGGACTCTACAAGCCGCTGGGGAAAGCCCCGGCGATTAGGTCGCACGGTGCCACATGCTCCAATCTGCTGATCAAACAAGTGACTAAAAAGTGGCACGCTCGTATAATAATTGTCCACGTACAAGTGGTACCCCTTTCCGAATAAGGGTGACACCAAGTCCCACACTATCTTGCCAGCGTTTCCTATGTAGTCAGGGCAGTTGATCGGCTCTACGTGACTATCTTTGCCCTCGTAAACCATAAATCTACATGTATAGCCTGTGGCCCTGTCACAGAGCTTATACATCTTGACCCCGTATCTGGCACGCTTGCTGGGAAGGTACTGTTTGAAGGACAAGCGGCCAGAAAACTTAATCAGGGACTCATCAACGCAGACAACTTGATGGGGGGTAAACAAGTCTGCAAAACGTTGGTTGAAGTGGTTTACGAGGGGCCGAATTTTGTAGAGCCGATCGTATGCAGGGTCTCCACGAGGACGACAGAGTTCATTGTCGTTGAAGTGCATGAACCGCAAAATCTGCTCGTATCGTGCCCTGGTCATGGAGGCAGAGAACACGGGCATATGGTGAATTGGGTCAGTGGACCAATATGACCGCAACTCACTCTTTTGGTTATGCCCATGTTGAGGGAAAGGCCCAGAAAGATCTTAAATTCGGAGACCGTAATTGGTCTCCAATCTCTGGCAAGGGAGGACTGGGGATTAGCGGCGATGTGTTGACCAGCGTACAAATTGCTTTGGTCCACAATAGATCTATAGAGATCTTCGGTGAAAAACAGTGAATAAAAATCCAGTGGCATAAAGTCAACTGTTTCCACCTGAATTCCGGGTTGGCCAGTGAAAGGGGGAAGTACGGGTGCTGCAGAAGTGGTGGGTACCCAATTCGGATTGGCGAATGCAGCAGGAAGGGCACTATGGGCACGACGGGCCTGTCTTTGTCTTATTGGTGGCAGCGGGACACTAGTTGTGCTTGCCACCTCGCCAGCTTGAACTGCACTTATGGGACTCGCCACGTCACCACGTGATACTGCAGTGCTGGATGTACGACCAGGGTGTACTAGGCCGCTGGTGCTTGCCAGTTCACCAGAAGGAGTAGCGGCACTAGTACCTCTCTGCTCCCTACGAGAGCCCTGCGGTTCTTGCACTTCAAGGACAGAAGAAGAAGATCGGGGTCTGGTACGCCTGACCCTAGCAGGGACCACAACTCCGTCGTCAGAGCTATCTGTCATGGAGCCGCTGTCCTCTACAGGTTCGTATTCTGAGCCTGAACTTGACAGATGAGTGACTTCCTCTTCACTATCTGTCATACTCAGAAACGTGTAGGCCTCTTCACTAGTGTACCTTCGATTTGCCATTTTGGCCTCTAAATTTAGGGGTACACTAGTGAGACTCACAGGCAAAAAAGCTCCTGACTGTCAGCGACTGATTCAAACCGCTACCAAAAAACTGTTAGCGATCGCAGGGATCAGGCCTGACTCTGCGAACGCTACAGTTATGTGTGCTTAGTGTTTTGTGACAGTTATCGATCGATACTGCACTTGGGTGGGCTGGGCTGGGCTGGGCCGAGGAGCAAAACGCAGGTGCTAGCAGGTATCTGGGCTGATCCCGCTAACACTGCGTTTTTTTGGGGGACCCTAAACTGCTGGGGAGTATAGATCTGATCGGATCAGATATCGATCCGTTCAGATACTATAGCACTAAGGGAGTTGTATGGTGCGTGCGTGGGTTTTAGCGGTACTGGCGCTAACCTGACGCTGCCTGGGGCGACGCAGACCTTATCTGACCCTAAAAACTTAACTTCTATCACCGCCGGGCAATTAGGGGGTTAAACCTTTATAGGGTAATAAACGGCGGGTGCCCTAAAACTGTAATAAACTACAATAAACTACAAAAAACAAACCAACTAACCAGCGTCACCTGTAACAATTATATGGTGATCGCTGGTGAAAGGGTTAACTAGGGGGCAATCAAGGGGTTAAAACCTTTAGAAGGTAGTATATGGGGGTCCCTGTCGCTATAAAACACTGACAGCGAACCTATATACTTACCTCCCTAACTAGCGTCACCTGTGTCACTAATACAGCGATCAGAAAAACGATCGCTTAGTGACACTGGCGACGGGGGGTGATCACGGGGTTAAAACTTTATTAGGGGGGTTAGGGGGGTACCCTGGACCTAAAGGGGGGTACCCTAGACCTAAAGGGGGCTAACCTAACTGCCCTAACACTTGTAACTGACACAAACTGACACCAATGCAATAAATCAGAAAAAAAAAAAACCTGCTATTGGTGTCAGAGTGACAGGGGGTACAGGGGGGTGATCAGGGGGTGATCGGGGGGTGACAGGGGGGTGACAAGTGTGCCTGCGTGTTCTACTGTATGTGTAGTGTTGGTGCACTTACTTGGATGTCTTCTCTCCTCGGCGCCGGACGAAAAGACCGACTCGAGGAGAGATTACATCACTTCCTCTGCTTCTGTTTACATTCACAGAAGCCGAGGAAGCTTGTCATTGGCCAGGAGCGATCGTGAGGGGGGGGCCACGAATGAGTGGCCTCCCCCTCACCTTTGATCGACCCTGACCTCGATCCGACCGCCGCTGGCACCGGGGGGGGGTCCGATCGGACCCCCCACCCGCGGGCAGGCAAGGACGTACCTGTAAGTCCTTTTGCCTGCCCGTGCCGCTCTGTCGACGTATATAGTCGTGCGGCGGTCGGCAACTGGTTAAAATCCCCCATTATAATGACACTTCCCATCCTTGCCGCCATTGCAAACTGTGATAGGAGGTCTGTCTCCCCCTTACTCCCTCCGGTTAGGGGGCCTATAGCATACTCCTAGTATTACTTTCTCCTTAGTTTCTTCCCTTTGTAACTCTACCCATAAGGATTCCACCTCTTCCCTTGTTCCATTAGTGATGTCATGCCTTCCTTTGACCTGTATATCATTTTTGATATACAGGCATACCCCTCCCCCTTTTTTACCCTTGCTGTCTCTGCGATATAGGGAATACCCTTGAATGGTTGCCAACCAATCATGAGAGTTATTGAACCAGATCTCTGAAATTCCCACAATATCAAATTACTCCTCATCCCTCACTTGACAGAAAGGAGGTGCCAGGAGCCCCGGGAGGGAACCCAGAAGAGGAGGATCGGGGCTGCTCTGTGCAAAACCACTACACAGAGCAGGTAAGCATAACATGTTTGTTATTTTTAAAGAAATAAAAAACAAGACTTTAGTATCACTTGAAATTTCATCAACAATTACATTTCTACTGATGGTTACCTTGTTTGTGTCTTGGTGTAGAATTCTGTTCTTTCTGCACTCCTGTGACCTACTTTCAGCAGAAAACGTGCTAAAGCCCGCTGTCACCTGATATCATAGTGCCGGCGGTTCGGACTCTGAAAAGATCCCGATCATATGGTCAGGATCCACCCAGATGCCTGGATCACTCAGCCTCTCAGCGATCTGCCGAGAGCCTGCCCCCCCAGCCCTCTTCACAGCTCAGAATTCCAGTTAGCGATGGCTGGGCAGGACAGAGAGCCCCTGAACGACAGTTACCAGCTCTCTGCAGGCTGAAGACTGAGAGCTGAGTGATCAGCGGTGTTCGATCACTCAGTTCTCAATCTTAGAACTGGCGGGGGACAGATACAGAATCCACCCACAGTAGGTGAGTAAATATACCACATGTGTATATATATATATATATATATATATATATATATATATATATATAATATATTTTTTTTTTAATACGCCCCAACCTAACATAATGCTGCACTCCTAGGGTTGCCACCTTTCCCAGAAATAACAGGTCTTTATTCTATTAATTAGATGGGCAACATTTTTACAGGTCAGGCTGGTAAATCACTGTTCAAGTAGCAACCCTATGCCCATTGACCACCTGTACAAAAATGTGATGGTCAGTCCTCCAGTATTATTTTTATCTGTAATCCCCACTAATGATAACCACAGTAGTAAACCTCCACCACAAGCTCCACGATGACAATAGCTCTGCAGTATATCCCGCCATCTGAGAGCTCAGCATCACGTGGCTGTAGTCTATGAATGCATTCTGCAAAATAGCCACTAGATGCCGCAAGTAAATCCTGATGTCACAGAACTAATAGCTCTTCCAATGAAATGTGATGAATGTATATCAGTGCGAGGTAAGCTGCTTCAGCTTGTGAGGTGCGGGGATTGCCTACCACGGACGTCTGAGGAAGGATGTTACTAGAATGAAGAGTTGAGGCGGCGGTGGGTCGATGCATAGAATCTTGTATATGTGAATGGGCGTGTTCTAGAAGAGTCCTCTCCTCTCCCCTGGGCGCTCCGTACAACTTACATGAAAGAGGACGGTGACTTGTGAAGTGGAATGTGAGCCTGTGAAGCCCCTGACATGGCTGGGAGACAGTCCCTGGTGTTTGCAAAGAAAATATTTCCCTTCATCTCCTCTCTGAGGTTTGTTGGGCTCGAGGAGTCTCTGCTGCAGGAAACCTCCAAAGAAGGAGAAGACAGCTCAGCTCCACACTCATCTACAGCTCCTCATCTGACCTGGTAAGAAGGACACAGGTCCTCCTCTTCATATCAGGCATGCCATCTCTGCAACAGGGCATGGAGGCAGCTTAGAGTATGGACTTTGCTCTGGACCATCACTGATGTACTATGGATCATCACTGATGTACTATGGATCATCACTGATGTACTATGGTGGATCATCACTGATGTACTATGGATCATCACTGATGTACTATGGATCATCACTGATGTACTATGGATCATCACTGATGTACTATGGTGGATCATCACTGATGTACTATGGTGGATCATCACTGATGTACTATGGTGGATCATCACTGATGTACTATGGTGGATCATCACTGATGTACTATGGTGGATCATCACTGATGTACTATGGATCATCACTGATGTACTATGGACCATCACTGATGTACTATGGATCATCACTGATGTACTATGGATCATCACTGATGTACTATGGTGGACCATCACTGATGTACTATGGATCATCACTGATGTACTATGGATCATCACTGATGTACTATGGACCATCACTGATGTACTATGGTGGACCATCACTGATGTACTATGGATCATCACTGATGTACTATGGTGGACCATCACTGATGTACTATGGATCATCACTGATGTACTATGGATCATCACTGATGTACTATGGAGGACCATCACTGATGTACTATGGATCATCACTGATGTACTATGGATCATCACTGATGTACTATGGTGGACCATCACTGATGTACTATGGACCATCACTGATGTACTATGGATCATCACTGATGTACTATGGATCATCACTGATGTACTATGGTGGACCATCACTGATGTACTATGGACCATCACTGATGTACTATGGATCATCACTGATGTACTATGGTGGATCATCACTGATGTACTATGGATCATCACTGATGTACTATGGATCATCACTGATGTACTATGGATCATCACTGATGTACTATGGATCATCACTGATGTACTATGGATCATCACTGATGTACTATGGACCATCACTGATGTACTATGGACCATCACTGATGTACTATGGATCATCACTGATGTACTATGGATCATCACTGATGTACTATGGATCATCACTGATGTACTATGGTGGATCATCACTGATGTACTATGGTGGATCATCACTGATGTACTATGGTGGACCATCACTGATGTACTATGGTGGACCATCACTGATGTACTATGGTGGACCATCACTGATGTACTATGGTGGACCATCACTGATGTACTATGGTGGACCATCACTGATGTACTATGGTGGACCATCACTGATGTACTATGGTGGACCATCACTGATGTACTATGGTGGACCATCACTGATGTACTATGGTGGACCATCACTGATGTACTATGGTGGACCATCACTGATGTACTATGATGGACCATCACTGATGTACTATGATGGACCATCACTGATGTACTATGGATCATCACTGATGTACTATGGATCATCACTGATGTACTATAGATAACCACTGCCACAAATCACTGACATACTATGGACCATCACTGTTGTACTATAGATCACCACCATCACACATCACTGATGCCATCTCTGCATCAGGGTATGGAGGCAGCTTAGAGTATGTACCATCACTGTTGTACTGTAGATCACCACCACCTCACACCACTGACATACTATGGACCATACCTGATGTACTATGGATCATCCCTGATGTACTATGGACCATCATTGATGTACTATGGATCATTACTGATGTACTATGGACCATTACTGATGTACTATGGACCATTACTGATGTACTATGGACCATCACGCTGATGTACTAAAGATCATGACTGATGCACATCACTGACATAAGATTGGACAATCCCTGATGTTATTTGAACATCACTAATGTACTGTGGGGCATCACTAATGTACTATGGACCATCACTAATTTACTATAGATCATGACTGATGTACTATGGACCATCACTAATGTACTATGGACCATCACTAATTTACTATAGATCATGACTGATGTGCTATGGACCATCACTGATGTACTATGAATCATCACTGATGTACTATGGATCATCACTGCACTATAGAGGACTGTTGCACCATGTCATTAATGCAGACTCTAACTGATGTACTAAGGGCCATCGATGTTGCACCATAGACCATTACTGATGCACAATGGACCACTGTTAATGCACTATAGACATTCAGTGATGTACTATGGACCATCACTGATGCACCATGAATCATCACTGATGACTGATGCACATCGCTGACATAACATTGGACCATCCCTGTTGTACTGTAGATCACGACTACCACACATCACTGACATACTATGGAATATCACTTATGCACTATTGACCATCACTAATGTACTATGGACCATCACTGATGTACTCTGGATCATCACATATGTGCTTTAGACCATTACTGATGCACTATAGATCAACATTGTTGTACTATAGGTCATCACTTATGCATTACAGACCATCACTGATGCACTATAGATTTTAACTTGTGCACTATGGACCACTACTGATGTTCTATGGGTCATCGAGTATGCACGGTGGACCATAACTGACACACTAAGGACCATTACTATTGCACTATAGATCATTACTGTTGCACAATAGGCCATCACTGGTACTGTATGGAGCATCACTGATGTACTATTGATCATCACTGATGCATTGTAGACCAAGACTGATAATGCACCATGGTCCATCATTAATGCACTATGGACTATGACTGATGCACTAGGGGCCATTACTGTTGTACTATGAACTACCACTGATGCACTATGGACCATTACTGATGAACTTTTTTACACTATTTGTAAATATAATAGAATGAATATTCTCTGAAAACAGTAAATTGTATAAGTGCTTGATAAATGCTTATTTTGTTTCTGTTGTTTTGGTGAAGTGTTTCGTTTTTGTGGCATGTATTATATACAGAATGTACTGCAATCATTGGTGTATTGGTGAACTGCAGTTAATGAGATTTCCAAACCACATCCTGTTTGAAAGCAGAGCTCACTAAAACAGGTCCAGAAACAATGCACACACAAGTACAGATTTTTTCTGGTTGGTGTGCAATATTGTACTCCTTGATCCGAATGTGAAGCTAAAATCTATGCAGATTTCTAATTACCTCCAATGAATAAAGTTATCTATGCAGCAAAAAATCATTACATTTTTTTACTAAATAGTCTAAGTACCTGAATTTCACTTAAGCTAATAGATTTTGGAATGAATGTTTATAGGAATATTCCTATAAACATTCATACAGAAATTCCCAGTACATTCAAAGACACCAGAAATGTCATTCAAAAGTACCGGTACTTCAAAATTTCATTTGCTTTTAACATTCGGATTTGGAATGAATGTAATCTCCAGAACAAAAAACAACATATACTGTTAGAAGTTACGATAGTTTGTTCGAGTAAAATTTTGCATCCCGGTCTTTTGATTTTTCTCATCACTAAAGTTGAAAACAAACGTCAATTTGATTCCACTAATAATTAATAAATCAAAAAGAAGGTTCTTAAACTAAAAAAATTCGAACAAAATTCTACTAGTGTATGGCCGGCTTTACTACAAGCCTCTTATCTCTAATTGAACAGTGGAATAGGAGGCGGTGCAATTTGGCTCTAAAGTCAGGAGACATTGAGGCTCCATTCACACTAGCGCGTTTTTTGATGCATTTTGCAGAAATGCACGGGAAATTTTTAACATGGGTTCCTATGGAACATGTTCACATCAATGCATTTTTGTACCTCTGCGTTTTTGGAAAGGGTCAGGGACTTTTTTTCATGCAAAATGCAGCATTTTGCATGTAATAGAATTCAATGGACCAGCATCAAAAACGCAAGTACAGCGTTTTTGCAGCGTTTTTACAGGGTTTTTGATGCGTTTTTGACACGTTTTGCGTTTTTGGCGTTTTTTTTTTTAAGACTGTATACAGGCTAAAAAAAACTGTAAAAAAAAAAAAAAAAAAACGCCGCAAAAACGCTGCTCAAAAACGTGGCAAGCATCACAAAAAACAATGCAGAAACGCTCAAAAGCAACATGCATAGGTGTGAATCGAGCCTTAGTAAGAAAGTTAAAGGAGAAACCAGTTTGTGTGGACGTTTTGGAAATACATGTAAACATTCTTTTTATTTTGAAAATAAAAAAGATTTAAAAAATCTTCTTTATTTTAAAAACAAGGAAGATTAAATAAATGGAAATACACTGCAAAAATCAAAAATTGTGAGCAGGCAAACCTTTATTTCTGAAGAAGCATGCTATGACTTTGCCAGGAAACCAACTTACAGGGGTTGGGCAAGAAATCTAGAAACACTTCATGATTTACAGGTGTGAAATGACAACGTGTTTCGCATTGAAAGAGGAAGTGATGTAAAATAATTTTTCTTCCGCTGTGTAATGACACACCTAGCTAACAAGTGCGAAGCCTCACTTTCCTCATTTACTGCATGTGTCGCTACTAATTTGGAGTATTGTAGGAGCTTACTGAGCTTCAAAGAGGGCAAATTGTTTGTGCCCGCTTAGCTGGGGCCTCTGTGACTAAAGTTGCCAATTTATATGCAGTGTCGCGAGGTACAGTATCAAAGGTTATGACGACAAATATCGTTTCTGGGAAAACGTCATCTGCTAAGCATAAGGGCTGGTTCACACCACAAAAATACACTCCAAATCCGTTCCAGATGCAATTCTACATGCGTGTTTTTAACACGTTTTGGTGCGTTTCTGATGCATTCCAGATGCTTTTTTTCTTCTTTTTTTCCTGTTTTTTTGTTTTTCACTGTACTGGGGTCTGGTGTGTTTTTAATGTGTTCTAGTAATTTTTTGATGCGTTTTACCGCGTTCCAGTACAGTCCAGTGCAGGAAAAATGTTGTTCTACTGGAACTGGAAAGCCCTGGAACTGCAAGCACTGGTGTGAACTATGCCATTGGAAACCATATAACCTACTTTCCATGCCTTTTTGTTGCAGAAAAAAATGCATTAAGGGCCAGTTCATACCATAGAAACGCAGTCCAGATGCGTTGCAGATGCTTTTCTGCATGTGTGTTTTTAATGCATTGCAGTGCGTTTTTGATGCGATCCAGTGCATTTTTAATCTTGTCCAGTGCATTTTCCCCCTCTTTTTTCTTAACCTTAAATAGGGACATGTGTGCTACAGTGCATTCTTGGTGTGTTCAGATGCGTTCCAGTGCCATTTTGATGCGTTTTACAGCGTTCCAGTACAGTCCAGAGCAGGAAAAATGCAGTATGTTCTACTTTTTTTTTCTATAACTTGAACGCACTGGGACTGCAAGCACCGGTGTGAACTTTGCCATGGAAAACCATAAAACCTCCTGTTCATGCATTTTTTGATGCAGAAAAAAACGCACTGGACTGCATGTGCTGTGAACTGGCCCTTAGAGTGGAATCAGATTCAATTTTCCACCATCCAAGAGACTTATATTTGTCAATTCCCAGGGGAAATTCAGTCCATCTTGGATGCCAAAGGTGGTCCAACACCATATTAGGTAGCGATTTTGTTCTTTTACCATACTTGTTTCCATAACTTTGTCCAACCCCTGTACCTGTCTGTTCACCACCTGTTTTGGAATGTAGACTGAGCTGCGCATGTACAGATCAATGTATATTCTCAGCATACCCTGTTGCTGAATTTAATGAACTCCCATGTGCATGCACAGGAATTACATCATTCCACCCTAGCTAATCAAAAAGGCCAAAGATCTCAAGCTCCAAAAAAGACCAGTCGAGACATTGGCACTGGTGAGGGAGTGAAGAGGAGGTGAGCTTGGTTTTGGGAGCACTGATACATTGATATCATTAAACTGTGAATGCAGGGTGCAGGGCGTCAGGTGGTGGGTCCATGACACCCGCACTCACAGTATGACCTCTGTTTTCTGGGTTGTCGTCATTCAAAGCCAGAAGACTGAAGACATCTTGTGGCAAAAAGGAATTACTGCAGGGGACAGGCTTTTATACTGGCTATTAAATTTAGACTTCACATGGAATGTATCCATTATTAAAGTGAAACTAAATCCACCGATTTAACTGTTTTTCAAAATTTTTACATTCAAGACATGCCGTGGATGATAACTGTCACAATTATTTTTCTCCGGAATTTATAAAGCTTGTCTGAGCTGTCAAATAAAAAGGGGGACAGGGAGCTGAAGTTAAACTCTGCAGAGCTCAGTCAGGAGAGCTCTGAGAGCTGAATGGAGGAAAGAGACACCCCCTTCACACAGCACACAGGAACAGAGCTGAGACTGTCAGTCACAGGTTGTGTGCTGGTGCTCCCTGCCCTGTCACCTTTTTTCTCTTGGTGTCAGGATATCTTGTCAGAAGTGTTTCATGCAGATAGCAGAGGAAGGGGGCAGCAGACAGATATGAGATGTACTGCTCTGAATGGAGACACTATAGAGGGATATCCTTTGTTCATATTTCATATCTGAGGTTTACAACCACTTTAATGCAGATTTGCAGGCAGATCTTTAAAGCTGGTCATATACTGTTTTTTTTTGTGTTTTTTTGTTCAGATAGGCTAATAGAAAAATAAATGAAGAGACGCTTGCATCTACCCAAGCGAGGTAGATTTAGGACACACTATTAGATTTTTTGCAGATTTTTGTCTTCAGATTTACCAAAACCATGTAGTGCAAGGGCCTGCCTGATTGCATACAAATTGAAACTCCTAAGGTTTGACCTCATATTATATGGTTTCTGAAGACAAAAATCTGCAGAAATTCGAATAGTGTGTATGGGGTCTTAGGAATACCCGCTGCTGCTTTCAGAATAAACTAATGAGAGGTTACAGTTAATTTTCTGAATGATAAAACTTTTACAGCATGTCCCTTCAATAGAACTTAATTAAACAATCAACTTTTTTTTTTTTTTTATTTGAGTGAGTGAGCCCATTCACTGATCAAAATCTGACAGGCTACTGCTAGAACAGCTGAATTTCAATCAGTGTATGACCGTCTTTCTTTACACTTAACTTGACAGTACTGTTCTGTCTGCTGACAGCTGTGTGCAAACACGTCTTCATTTAAATTGACAAAGTTCTTCAGTAATATAAAGCAGTCATTAACCAGTCCATCTGTGTGCATGTATTCCGAAGCCATCCCCATTCATACACGGTTTCTATTATACCCATAATGTGACACTTTATTTTTGTTTATCTGACACTGATACTCAGAGATGGTCACATATTCATCCCTAGAAGCAGAGGCAATAGACAGATGATCTGTGTTTCCCATGGGTGATAAATGATCTCTCTCAGGCTGGAAGAGACAGGCAGGATGATGGGGGGGGGAGGAGGGAGGAGGGGTTGTCCTATACGGCCTGCAGCTGCCTCAGTTATTGTGTTTAGCTATCTGACTTTACCAGAGAAATGGGAATTGCTCCAGAGTTTGTATGGAATCTCCCGAAAGCCGGTCCTTGGAACTGTGGATAAGGATGGGTTGCTAGGAGACGGGTGAGGAAGAGAGCCATTCTGCGTGCACAGGTATCCAGGTAAGCACCAATAACTGGAGATACTATTTTCAGCAGAGCATGATTATTACACACATCCTGTGTTCAGGTCGGGATTAGCTCTGTAGAAACCACTGAGCACGTCAGCGTGTGTAATTGCAGCATGTACCTGAGTGATAAAATACTGAGCGCTTTAAATGAATTAAACAGGATGTGACAATATTAGAAATGCAGTCAAGGTCACACATGGTTTTCAGATACAGTTTCAAGGACATGGAAAATTTCAGTGGCTACAGTTGTAATTCCAGATAGGAAAATGTTAAAATTGCAGTCATATTTTTTTTCGCTCTGCAGCAAATGCTGATCTAGTCAGTTAATATATATACTCAAGTCTGCTGTCACTACAATGTACAGTAATCCCCTAGGCAGGTGGATTGCTTATACCACTTGTCTATACAGACCGGCTAGACTAGTCTAGCTGCTGGTGCTTGTATAAAAATACAGAGCCTATTCTGAATAGATCATATGCATGTCTTTAACGCTCTGTTCACACCTAGGCGTTTTTTGGGCTTTTTTCTGCTGTAAGCCTCAGCTCTAAAAACGCCCAATAAGACAAATCCCATTCATTTCAATGGCCCCTGTTCACATCTGAGCTTTTTGTCATCTGAAGCAAAATGCCTAAAGCTCAGAAAAAAACAGGAGCTCCTTTTTTGGCAGATTACAGGCGTTTTCTGCTTTTTACATTGGTGACCTTTTGACCTATACAAAATCGCGGTAAAATCAAAAGGTCCTGAGCTATTGGATTGTGGAGGAGGGGAGGGGGGATCTCCGCTAGGTGAAGAGCAAACAAATTTGTGAATAACTGCACATTGTAGAGCCAAGGAGTCTAAGGGGTTGATTTACTAAAGACAAATAGACTTAGCAGTTGCTCCAAAACTTAGTAAATGTGGTAGAGCTTCACTTTGCAAAGAATACCCAATCATGTGCCACAAAGAAGAAAAAAAAAACATTTTAGCCTGCACACAATTGGATGATGGAAGTCAGCAGAGTTTCTGCTTATTTACTAAGGCTCTGAAGCAACTGCACTTGCAAAGTGCAACTGCCTTTAGTAAATGTATGTCTTCCCACATATATTTATCATGCTTGGCAACATTCTTTGTTTCCAAAGACAACCTACTTCTGATAGGTCTTCCAGAAAGACAAGTATAATCTGAGGGTTCATTTTTATGGCTGCGTCTAGCTGTAGATGGCTCGATGAAAGCAAACGGTGTTCCCAAGCTTGCGATTACCATTTCTGCTCTGCAAAAGGGCAATAAAGAGCACTCCTAGCAGTTGGAGGCACTACTTTCACAGGGAGATTTCCCATCTTCCTGTAAAATCTTGAATAATGGGCACAGTCTCACATTGCAATACATAAGAGGGACAGATCACAAATCACCAGTCACTGGCAGCACAGATTGACTGTCATTGGTGCTTCAGAGAGTAAGTGCAGATAAGCATCTGTATGACCAACCTCTTCTTTACAATTTAATATAATCAAGTGATGGTATGCAATATACATGCACATTTTTTGTAGCTGGAACTATAATTTTGATATTTGTGACTACAAGTTTGTTCTACAGGCTTAAAGTGTATCTGTGCAGTGCCTAATGCAGGGTAAAGCTACAGGTTTGTTGAATGGCTACCCCACAGACACACAAAAAATTGCACATGCATACAGGCGTATTGTTTTCTTACACAGGAAAAAGTTGTTCATATGCTTGTACTAACATTTAAATGCATTGAGCATACATGGACCCTATTGGCTGCCCTTGCTGTTCAGGGTAAATGTCACTGCTGATTACACACTATTGATTACATCTCCTGAATGAGCCATTCATGCAGGGGATCACATGCACAGAATGACCCAGGCCTATTATGAATAAGTCATATGCATGCAGCACATTCACCAAATTACCTTGGCTGATCCTGAAAGGCGGGGCCATTCTGCGAATGCATTGTGGAATGGCTCATTCAGGAGGAGCTGCATCATTCATGACCCATTCAGGGAAAAATGTAAACATCAATAGTGTGTAATCAATGGCAATGGTGGGGCTGGCTACACATTGTTGATATACACCAGTGGTCTCCAAACTGCGGCTCAACAGATGTGGCCTTTTTTTTTGCTTTTATCAAGCTTGTGGGCGCTATTTCACCCACTGATACCTCCAATGGGGCATAATTCCCCCCCACTGACACCAATGAATGGGCATAATTCCTCCTAGTGACAACAATGATGGGGCACAATCCCTTCCAATGATACCAGAAATGGTACTCAAAGACACAAATGATGGGGCATAATTCCTCTCAGTGACATCAAAGATAAGGCACTACTCCTCCCACTGACACCAAAGATGAGGCACAATTACACCCACTAAAACAAATGATGGGGCATTATTTTTTCCTACGGATGTTGGAACCTTTTTTACTACCAATGGCCACAGTCTGGCCCCCCTAAAGTGTAAAGGACAGTAAAACTTACCCTTTGTTTAGAAGGTTTGGAGTCCCCTGATACATATACATGATGGCCCCTTAGCAGAAGCAGCAGCCAATAGAGTCCCTGTACACATGTAAACGTTAGCACAAACATTTACACGTTTACAGCTTAAAACACTGCCAATATACAGGATCTTGAACGCAGAATTTTCTGGTTTTGCAAAACAGACTAGTGCACATGGGCCAATAGCATACACTGCTGCCCTGTTCAGATCCCTTTAAATTACAGGTCCCTATGCAGAAAACTGTATGCCTGTGTGTATGAAACTTCAAGCTCACCTGCTGTTTGCTTCTACAATGCTCTGTTCCTCCACTGAATCATAGGGAAAAACCCATACTTCAGGGTAAGGGAGCTTATGTGATCCTCACCCCTTCCTCCCCAAAACAGAGCAAGCTGTCAGACATCTGTGCTGTCACATGAGGGAGAGTGCTAAGCCCCATGCAAGTTCTATGCAGACTGACTTGATACTTGATTTACATTACTTCAGGTGAATGGAGTAGCCTGGGAGGAAGTAGAATTTAGTATAACCAATGGGGAAGCGGTAGATTTTCTGTGTACAGCCACCCATACAGGTGAATGAACACTTTTGTGCATAGGGAATTACGCCATATGCTCACGCACAGGTAAACACCAATGGGGAAGCCATCAGCATTTACAAGCAGCCAGCCATGTACAACCATTCACTTGTATGGGCGGCTGTGTGCAGCACCGCTGCTCCCTGGACACAGCAAAGCATCAGAAATGTTATGCTACAAGACTGAAGAGTATAAATTTCCCTATTCATTGGGCCTTGCTTAATCACTGCCGCCTGGGCCAATTCTGATATTTCTCACATGCATCTAAAAATCTACATTTTTTGCTAGAAAATTGCTTAGGACTCCCAAACAATATATGTTTTCTGAAAGAAATGTCCATGGAGAAAAAAATGGTGGGTGTTGCAATTTGCAGCAGTATATCAAATGCAAACTTTAAAGAAAAAAATAGTTAATGAATTTTAGTGCACACAACACACAATATAATACTACCAATATTTTGGTAAAATATAAAAGATTTTAGTAAATAAATACCTAGAATGCCACACTTTAAAATTGTGCATACCCGTGACATTATGACAAATTACAGTACATCAAGTTATCCATAGGTGACGCTTTAAAAGCCTTTACCAGTTACCACTTTATAGTTACACAGGGGGGTCTGGTGGAATAATAATTGTTCCTGCTCCCACGATCATGTTTGCGGTGATACCTCTCATGTGTAATATGCGATCACCATTTACATATGTATGAGGATGGGGGTGCACTCTACTTTTTTTTATTATTATTATTTTATTTTTTTGTGTTCAAACTTTATTGCTACCACAAGGAATGAACAACATCCCTTGTGATAGCATGGGCCATGAAAGGTTCTCCTTATAAAGAGATCTGGGGTCACAACACCTCTGGCCTCCAAAGCAGCTGATCAAACCAAGAACAGTTAGATTGGCTGCATCACAAGCCAGTAACAGCTTGTAAACAAAGAAACCAAAACTGGAAGTGACCAAATCCTTGTCACTTCTGATTTCTGATGTCACAGAGGGGGGCAATGGAAGTGCTTCTGCATTGGTTCCGGGCTCTCCGGTGGGACTGGAGTGCCCGGCTAACACTACAGGAGGGGGGCTATTCAGCTGCTGTAAAAGTGATTGGGCGGGTGTAGAGCCACTTGGATCACTTTTACCAGAAAGCCCATCACCTGCTTTACAAAAAACAATACCAGGATCATGGCTACAGCACTGATCCTGATACTACTGCAGGAAGTGGCCATACGTCAGTTTTTTTTTTTGTTCAGTCAGCGGGTTGAACAAAAAAAGTGACATAATTCCCCCATCCACATATTCGATGTGGATGCGAGAATCCTCCCTGCTGTGTCATTGTATTCTGACAGCTTGACTCCACCACTGTCATAATACACGAATCAGCTCTACAGCCTATTTGCTGCATGCACTGAACGAGCAAGAATTTACCAAAAAGGCAGTTTACAAGAAGTAAATAAATAGATTGACTTGTCATGAACAGGAACAGCCATACATAGATGGAAATGATTTTAATTCATGAATGGCCAGCTTTACTGTCTACCCAAAAAAACTAATTCAAATTTTTCTACATTAGATAAGCTCTTGCACTGTATAGTCAATGGCTACACACAGGCCAAATATCTGTCGGTACCGGCAACAGGAACTGGTCAACATTCGGTCTGCCTGTACAACTGTGTTTCCGAGAGAAGCTGACTTTTGTCGAAGGGATATGCTGGAGGTCCAGCATTCGACCAGCGCACACAGCTTGCACAATGGCTGCGAGCGCTGATCAGTGTGTTCTGGTTGGGGGGGAGATCATCGCACTAACCTCGCTTGTGTTGGTACGGTGATCTTTCAGGGTTTTCTTAAACAAATAAAAACTTCTGGTGCATACCAGGCTTAAAGGCAATCAGATTGGAATCTGTTTGGCCAGCTGTGGTTTAGCAGTCTGGGAACTGGTTAAGGAATTAACTCCTTGTGACACTGGGACCTTATCTCAACAGTTGTGCATTAAAAAGGTTAAGCATCAACAGCATGGTCACAAGAAAAAAAATAGACAGATCTGTAATGCAACAAAAAAAAAAAAAATTGAAAAGTCAAAATCACTTTAGAAAACCTTACTATAATGACACAAAATTGGCACTGACTAAAAATATACTCCGTTTGCCTTTAATTGACACATTCAGTAAAAGTGGAAAGCGTTCCTCATACTGGGCAATACCCCAGGCAGGGGGTCACTCCGACCATTTTCTAGGTGAAGAGTTAAATTACTACACTAGGCATTTGTCTTTATTCTTAGATGAATGTTGTTCACATTTCATTCAAGGAAGCAGAATTTGTGTGCAATTATCTCTGCATTGTTCAGATCAATTGTTTCCTGCCATTATTATTATCATGGATGTTTGTTCAATTATTTATAAATCATACACATATTCTCATAATTGATGGATCATGGTTGAGAAACCATCCATAAGTACAGATATGAAGAGATACAGAAAGTACAGAGAAGAGTTTGTTCTGATGCAATTCAGCCAACGTTTCTTATATCTAAAAAGTTCATACAACAAAACCCTAATATAATTTGAAAAACCTTCTAGGTATCCCTAATAGGCTGCTTTCATACTGAGGCGCTTTACAGGTGCTATAGCGCTAAACATAGCGCCTCCAAAGCGCCTGTAAAGAGCCTTTCCTCTCACTCCAGTGTGAAAGCCCGAGTGCTTTCACACTGGTGCGCTATGCTTGCAGGACATCCAAAAAAGTCCTGCAAGCAGCATCTTGCTCCTACAGCACCCCTCCCCATTGAAATCAATGGGCAGCGCCGGTAAAGCGCCACTGCAGCGGCACTTTGCGGGCGCTTTTAACCCTTTTTTCGGCCATTAGCGGGGGTTAAAGGCGCCAGATAGCGGCCAAAAAGGGCCGCAAAAATGACGGTAAAGCGCCCCCACGCCCCAGTGTGAAAGTAGCCTAAGTCTCTCCTAGGGCTCAACAGTTATAGCTTCTTAAAGCGGCATCGGCCCAACCCTCCCTTATACTGTGTCCAACCTCTGCCCACTATCTGGATTACTCATTTATGCACACTTTAGCACACTTGGAACCCCTTCAAGGTGCCTAACTCCCTTTGGGGATCTTTGCTTACATGCCACTGATAAGATGCATCCAATCTCTCTCCTTTATAACATCCTACTAACCCACACTTTTCTGCATCATTTTATAGTAGGGAGTGGGAACATGTATTGGGCCTTTCTATTTTAGAAAGAGATTGGGAAAATGCATTCCTCTTGAGCTTTAAAAACTTCAGCCCAGGAAGATTTTACCCCCTTCCTGACCAAAGCACTTTTTACAATTTGGCACTGCGTCACTTTAACTGACAATTGCGCGGTCATGCAATGCTGTACCCAAACAAAATTTGCACCCTTTTTTCCCACAAATAGAGCTTTCTTTTGGTGGTATTTCATCACCTCTGCAGTTTTTATTTTTTATGCTATAAACAAAAAAGCGATAATTTTGAAAAAAATATATATATTTTTTGCTATAATAAATATCCCCCAATACAAAAAAAACACATTTCTTCGTCAGTTTAGGCAATATATATTCTTCTACATATTTTTGGAAAAAAAAAAAAAAATTTCAATAAGCGTATATTGATTGGTTTGCGCAAAGGTTATAGCGTCTATAAACTACGGGAAAGATTTATGGCATTTTTCTTCTTCTTTTTTTTTTTACTAGTAATGGCGGTGATCTGCGATTTTTAGCGGTACTACGACATTGTGATGGACAGATCGGACACTTTTGACACATTTTTGGGACCATTGACATTTATACAGCGATCAGTGCTATAAAAATGCACTGATTACTGTGTAAATGTCACTGGTACGGAAGGGGTTAACACTAGAGGGCGATCAAGGGGTTAAATGTGTGTTCCCTCAGTGTGTTCTAACTGTATGGGGATAGGACTGACTGGGGGAGGAGACCTATTGTTGTTCCTACTTAGTAGGAACAAACTATAGGTCTCCGCTCCCCTGACAGAACAGGGATTTTGTGTGTTTACACACACAAATCCCCGTGCTGGCTCTCGTGCACGCGATCCCGCGTGGCCGGCGGCGATCGCTACCGTTGGCCACGTGCATCGGGTCCCTCCCTGAGCAGCGGGTGCTCGCACCCTCTGGCGAATCTAAAAGGGAAGGACGTAC
The DNA here is from genome assembly GCF_042186555.1 of Aquarana catesbeiana. Classification (NCBI taxonomy): domain Eukaryota; kingdom Metazoa; phylum Chordata; class Amphibia; order Anura; family Ranidae; genus Aquarana; species Aquarana catesbeiana. The sequence goes on from NC_133326.1 coordinate 474,566,116, forward strand.
CCATACAGGGTTTCGCCCAGGAGAGCCATTGTGCCGCAGTATATCTGCGTGAGCCGGTCGGGAACCGGTTAAAATGAGAATATAGCCGGTTATGTACAGGAGAGGATCTATAAGAGTCTCCCCAGGCAATACCGCTGCCACGTTGCCTCGAATCTTTCCTTCAGTACCCATATTGCACTCTTTTGGCAGTCCATTTTTACCTATAAAATGTCCCCTGAAGCCTCTTCTCTAAGACACTAATGCTGATGTCACCAAGTACAATGCAGGGCCAATAGTCTTGCTTTGCAGATGAGGATGACAAGGGCCCGAGGAGATTGCTGGAGCCTGTCAGAGAGAGGAAGAAGGTATTACACCTTATTTCTCTACTTCTAGTCTGGACAAGCATTTCACCCTTGCAGTGTGGGGGAGGGGGACCCACTGCAGGGGTAGATTTTTAAAAAATCCCGGCGTTCGGCTTTAAAAAAGATGTTTAATAAAAGGAATCAATGTTTTGCCTATGCAGGGCAAAGTAACAAGTTCACTTTAATTCAGACTTCTCCAACAACATTACAGTTCTTACCTTCTTTTTGCATCCCCACTGCACAAAGTCCTGTACAAGTTACAGGAGTGGTAGCTTGCACATGGCTATGGTATCCCAGTGTAACATGATTGGCCCAGTATTGTCACATGAAGTGAGTTACCTGCTCTTCCATATCCAGAAGTACTAGGTATTCCCTTCAGCTCCCAGCTCTGATTAGAGAGGCAGGCCAGGAAAGGTATATGTTGGGGTGAGGGATTAAGCCCCGGTTCACACAGGGGCGGCACGACTTGCAGGTCGCCTCACCGAGGCGACCTGCACACGACTTCCACGACGACTTGCAAAACGACTTCTGTATAGAAGTCTATGCATGTCACCCCAAGTCGCCCCCAAAGTAGTACAGGAACCTTTTTCTAAGTCGGAGCGACTTGCGTCGCTCCTATTAGAACGGTTCCATTGTACAGAACGGGAGGCGACTTGTCAGGCGGCTAGGTCATCTGACAAGTCGCCCCTGTGTGAACCGGCACTTAAGCAATCTTGTGGTTTTGACCTAAATGGCAAAAGATGAGTTATGCCTTTAAAGGGTTAGTTCACTTTTACAGATAAAATGTAACGGTAAACTAATACTGGACACCCTCCCCATCGCCAGGTCTCCGCTGTACTTACCTTTGGGGTTGACAAGCTGTCAGCTACCCCCCGCAGCTGCTTCAGCAGTCCAGAGATTTGAAATCTCTCTCTTCTCTGTCAACGCTTCAAGCGCAAACCAGATGGATTCTGATTGATTAGTGCTGTCACATCGAAATGCTTTGTCCTGCTCTCACACGCCAGTGTTCTATGTTTACAGAGCTGAGTAACAGCCACAGCCACAACAAATAAAAAGTTATCTCACACAGATTTGTATTGCAAAAAATAGAGGGGTGTGTCTGACCAGGTATTTTATTGAATTCTGTTTACTGAGAGCAATGGGTCTAACTTTGGTGTCTGCTAAATGTTGTAGTCATTCTCAGACACCATGATTAAGGATGGACAGAACACCCCCCTGTTTGGTTCGCAGCAGAACTCCCTAACGGGAAATGTTCTAACCCGAACGGCGAACCCCATTGAAGTCTATGAGAGCCGAACAGAAAAAAAATCAAAAGTGCCCATTTATGAAGGCTTATATGTAACTGGAGTGACCATGGGAGCTAAGTTTGCTCCAAGCATGGCCAATCTCTTCATGTCAAAATGGAAGGAGGACATGGTTCTACCCGACAGGCGTCCGGAACTTGACGTGTGGAAAAGATTCATTGAGGACATCCTCTTGATATAGGATGGTGATGTCCAATCTGCCCATGCCTTCCTGTCCCATTTGAACAACAACAGGGGAATAATTCTCAGCCATGAGATGAGCCCTACGAAAATTCATTTCCTAGATTTGAGGATTTCAATCCAAGGAGAGAGAATTGTAACATCTACTTTCTTCAAACCAACGGATAGGAATGGCTACATTCCTTTGGACTCTTGTCATCATCCTTCCTGGTTGTTGGCTGTCCCTAAGGGCCAGTTTTTACGTCTAAAATGAAACTGTACCAATCCAGATGAGTTTTTCACAGAGGCTTTAATTCTGAGAACTAGATTTTTAGCTAAAGGATATGACAGCAAGGCTCTGGACGCTTTAATAGTAGAGATCAGCAATAGAGATCGTCAAGAGCTCTTGGGTGAAAGACCTCCTCGAGTGAATAACAAAGAGGATTTTGACTTGGCTTTCTTTACTACATACTCCAGCCAACACTGGGCAATAAAAAGAATTATTAACCACTTAAGCCCCGGCCCATTTGGCTGGCTAAAGACCAGAACACTTTTTGCGATTCAGCACTGCGTCACTTTAACTGACAATTGCGCAGTCGTGCAACGTGGCTCCCAAACAAAATTGACGTCCTTTTTTCCCACAAATAGAGCTTTCTTTTGGTGGTATTTGATCACCTCTGCGGTTTTTATTATTTACGCTATAAACAAAAAAAGAGCGACAATTTTGAAAAAAAAAAACATTATTTTTTACTTTTTCCTATAATAAATATCCCCAAAAAATATATAAAAAAACTTTTTTTTCCTCAGTTTAGGCCGATACGTATTCTTCTACATATATTTGGTTTAAAAAAAAATCGCAATAAGCGTATATTGATTGGTTTGCGCAAAAGTTATAGCGTCCACAAAATAGGGGATAGTTTTATGGCATTTTTATTAATAATTTTTTTTCCTAGTAATGGCGGCGATCAGCGATTTTTATCGTGACTGCGACATTATGGCGGAGACGTTGGACAATTTTGACACATTTTTGGAACCATTGGCATTAATACAGCAATCAGTGTGATTAAAAATGCATTGATTACTGTAAAAATGTCACTGGCAGTGAAGGGGTTAACACTAGGGGGCAGTGAAGGGGTTAATGTGTGTCCTAGGAAGTGCTGCATACTGCATACTCTGCATGAACAGAGGATCTGTCAGATCTCCACTCAGAGAACTGGAAACACAGGCATCGACTCAGGGGGCGAGCAGGGGATGCGCGTGAGCCCCCTAGTGGCCACAGGGCCAAGCGACATTACATAACGTTGTTTCGCCCAGCCGTGCAATTCTGCCGCAGGACAACTGCGGCAGCTGGTCGGCATGTGGTTAAGAGACATTGGCCAGTGATTAAGAATGATCATGTTCTAGGCCCTTTGCTGTCTGACCAACCTCGCGTTATCTTTAGGGGTGCTTCTAATTTGAGGCACTCTATAGCACCTAACGTTCCTGATCCACCAGTTAGACCAACTTTTTTTGGAGATTTAAAGGGATATTACCTATGTGGAAAATGCCAAGTGTGCAAAATCAATGCCCACTGTGGTAGAAAAATTACAGAAATCACCTTGGTCGGCACAGGGCTTACATACCCCATTAGATCTTTCATTACATGTACAACAAAATGTGTTGTTTACCTTTTGAGGTGCCCCTGTGGTCTTGAATACGTTGGGCGCACCATTCGAAAGCTACATGTCAGGTTGGGAGAACACATAGCTAATATCTGAAAAGGTTTTGATAAGCATAACAGAACATTATGACTTAAAGCACAATAGTGACCCTAGGGGTACCACTTTCATTGCATTTGAGAAATTTATACCGCAATGGTGAGGTAACAATGGAAGACATTCCATATCCAGATCTGAAACATATTGGATTGCATTTTTTATATCTGCTTTGGAGTTTTTTGTATTGCAACTCTTTTTTTTAATAAAACTTCTTGGGAAGACATTCTATACAATTGGAGCCTTTCTTCTTTTTTTCCATTATCCTGCTGTTCATACCATTGGGACTCGATTGGATGTCTATGGATCTTTCTGGAGAGGAACGCCAAGGTTTTCCATCGGTGAATCTTTATTCCACTAAAACCCCCTGAATATGAGAGGTTGCAGGCTTTCTGGTAAGCCTTGTATCTTAATGAGGTGACAGGAAACACAGTGATGAACACTCAATCTACGTTATATGCCGCACTTTGAAGTCACTGTATTGTATTCCAGTAATATATGAACATTTTTCTCACTTACGTTGTTTTGTGCGTTTTTTATGCGACTTTGGTTTCATCTCACATTGTCGTATAGGACTGCACTATAAACAATTATTTTGGTTGCATATAGCACCATTTATCACATTGCACTGTATAGTTGCACTTTATTTGAATTTATGCTATTTATGTTTAGGCTATATTGCAAATTTACAGTACTGTGTTGTACCTACTTTATATATGTTTTCATGCACAGGGTCATTTTGTGCTTAAACCTAGCGCTGCACTTTATTACTTACATCTCTATTTTGTGCCCTGTATCTGGGTTATAGTGCTTAGCTGCAGGTCACTAATTTTCATATCACTTTTATTACTTTATCACTTAGCACAGATTTAAAATTTTTATTTTGTATGTAATTGGCCATAAAAGGGGTATGGAGTCAGTGTACTGCCCTTGGGGGGTATGTAACAATAAAAAAAGTTTTTTTTTTTTAAATTACGTTTTTGCAGGAGCAGTGATTTTAATTATGCTTAAAGTGCAATAAAAACAATAAAAATGAAAAATGCCTTTAAATATAGTGCTTGGGGGGGTCCATTTAATGTGCCTGTGAACTGGTGCATCTGTAGCATGCATAGAACATGCTGCAGCAAAAATTACACTTCTAAAGAAAAAAAAAACAAGTCAAATCACATTTAAAATGACTCGCGGTTGCAATTGCTGGCACACAGCTATTGAAAAAAAATTCTGTGGGGTCCCCCCCCCCAGTCCGTACCAGACCCGAAGAGTCTGGTATGGATTGAAGGGGAACCCCACTCCAAAATATTTTTAAAAAAATGGCGTTGAACCCCGCCCCCCGCCCCAAAGCACCTTGTCCCCAGCTTATATACAGTATAGTATATTATATTTAGTTTAACTTTAAAGTAGGCTTACATTTGAAATCATTCTTTACAATAGTTTTTATTGATTTTAGCAAAATCTATGTGTAATTTTCCATATGTCACATATAATGATACAAGTATCAATAGCATGTTCATTCACATTTCCAACAAATATTCCATGTGTATATGGGTATCTAGAAATGGGTATCACAAGAGTATAGACAACTAGAAAAAAAAAGCTACAATTTCTTGTTGTGTGGTTGGAGTGGCTGGAGTAACTGTGAAAAGTGTTAAAAAGCTTAATATTTTAAAAAGTATAAATAGTAGTAAAAAAGTTGAAGTCCCATCATTAGCTGAAAGAGCTGAACATTTTTTTCAAAAATGATTTTTTTTTTTCAAAAAATTCTTTTTTTTCCAAAAATAATTTTTTTTTTCCAAAAATTATTTTTTTTTTTCAAAAATGATTTTTTTAAAATTATTATTATTTTTTTTTTCATGGGGTGCTCATAATGTTTTGGCTGGCTGATCATGGGGGGGGGGTAATAATGTTTTGGCTGATCATGGGGTGGTCATAATGTTTTGGCTGATCATGGGGTTGTCAGCTGTTGCCACCTCCCACTCTAGTTTTGAACATTTCGCCATTCATTCCTATGGAACAAATTTCGCTGCAAAAACGACGATATTTCGTGAACCATTCGGCGAAACGTTCCACAAAGTAATAGCACACCAATCGGGAACAATCCGCATGTATATTAATGTCTATGTAGTCTAAAAGCTGTGGGAGGAGTTAGGGTGGTAAATTTGGCTATAATAAGAACAATAATATATACAGTGGGGACGGAAAGTATTCAGACCCCCTTTATTTTTTTTACTTTTTGTTATATTGCAGCCATTTGCTAAAATCATTTAAGTTTATTTTTTTTCCTCATTAATGTACACACAGCACCCCATATTGACAGAAAAACACAGAATTGTTGACATTTTTGCAGATTTATTAAAAAAGAAAAACTGAAATATCACATGGTCCTAAGTATTCAGACCCTTTGCTATGACACTCATATATTTAACTCAGGTGCTGTCCATTTCTTCTGATCATCCTTGAGATGGTTCTACACCTTCATTTGAGTCCAGCTGTGTTTGATTATACTGATTGGACTTGATTAGGAAAGCCACACACTTGTCTATATAAAACCTTACAGCTCACAGTGCATGTCCGAGCAAATGAGAATCATGAGTTCAAAGGAACTGCCTGAAGAGCTCAGAGACAGAATTGTGGCAAGGCACAGATCTGGCCAAGGTTACAAAAACATTTCTGCTGCACTTAAGGTTCTTAAGAGCACAGTGGCCTCCATAATCCTTAAATGGAAGACGTTTGGAACGACCAGAACCCTTCCTAGTCCGGCCAAACTGAGCTATCGGGGGAGAAGAGCCTTGGTGAGAGAGGTAAAGGAGAACCCAAAGATCACTGTGGCTGAGCTTCAGAGATGCAGTCAGGAGATGGGAGAAAGTTGTAGAAAGTCAACCATCACTGCAGCCCTCCACCAGTCGGGGCTTTATGGCAGAGTGGCCCAACGGAAGCCTCTCCTCAATGCAAGACACATGAAACCCGTATAGAGTTTGCTAAAAAAAACACCTGAAGGACTCCAAGATGGTGAGAAATAAGATTCTCTGGTCTGATGAGACCAAGATAGAACTTTTTGGCCTTAATTCTAAGCGGTATGTGTGGAGAAAACCAGGCACTGCTCATCACCTGTCCAATACAGTCCCAACAGTGAAGCATGGTGGTGGCAGCAGGACGACTGGTTGCAATTGAGGGAAAGATGAATGCGGCCAAGTACAGGGATATCCTGGACGAAAACCTTCTCCAGAGTGCTCAGGACCTCAGACTGGGCCAAAGGTTTACCTTCCAACAAGACAATGACCCTAAAAACACAGCTAAAATAACTAAGGAGTGGCTTCACAACAACTCTGTGACTCTGTGTTCTTGAATAGCCCAGCCAGAGCCCTGACTTAAACCCAATTGAGCATCTCTGGAGAGACCTAAAAATGGCTGTCCACCAACGTTTACCATCCAACCTGACAGAACTGGAGAGGATCTTCAAGGAGGAATGGCAGAGGATCCCCAAATCCAGGTGTGAAAAACTTGTTGCATCTTTCCCCAAAAGACTCATGGCTGTATTAGATCAAAAGGGTGCTTTTACTAAATACTGAGCAAAGGGTCTGAATACTTAGGACCATGTGATATTTCAGTTTTTCTTTTTTAATAAATCTGCAAAAATGTCAACAATTCTGTGTTTTTCTGTCAATATGGGGTGCTGTGTGTACATTAATGAGGAAAAAAAATGAAATTAAATGATTTTAGCAAATGGCTGCAATATAACAAAGAGTGCAAAATGTAAGGGGGTCTGAATACTTTCCGTCCCCACTGTATGTGAGATAACAGTAAGTGGTCTTGCTATGCAAGAACACTTAAAGCGGAGTTCCACACAAAAATGGAACTTCCGCTTTTCGGAACCCTCCCCCCCTCCGGTGTCACATTTGGCACCTTTCAGGGGGGAGGGGGGTGCAGATAGCTGTCTAAGACAGGTATTTGCACCCACTTCCGGCATAGACTACCATGAGAGTCTACGCCTCTTCCCGTCCCCACCGCGCTGTCTCCTGGGAACACACAGCTCCCAGGAGAGAGCGGGGACCATTTGGGACGCGCAGCGCGACTCGCGCATGCGCAGTAGGGAACCGGGAAGTGAAGCCGCAGCGCTTCACTTCCTGATTCCCTCACTTAGGATGGCGGCGGCAGCTGCCGAGAACCGAGCGGGTTCTCGGCGTCCCCTGCCGACATCGCTGTACCCTGGGACAGGTAAGTGGCCATGTATTAAAAGTCAGCAGCTGCAGTATTTGTAGCTGCTGGCTTTTAATATTTTTTTTTTTGGCGGTGTGGGTGAACCCCCGCTTTAATAACATAAATAAAAGAAAATTAACAGTATCAGAAAAAACAATCTGTATACAGTTGCTTAAATAGGTAAGAGAGAAGGAGATGTTATTATCAATAGGGATAAATATCAATGTTTATGTTTGCTAGTGTACCATTAACCACTTGCCTACTGGGCACTTAAACCCCCCTCCTGCCCAGACCAATTTTCAGCTTTCAGTGCTCTCACACTTTGAATGACAATTACTCAGTCATTTCTTCATACATTTTGGCCACAATTTATACTGCTACATATCTTTGGTAAAAATAACCCAGATTAGTGGATATTATTTGGTCTTTGTGGAAGTTAGAGAGTCTACGAGCTGTGGTGCAAATCATAAAAAATTGATCACACCTGATGTACTGGTGGCCTATCTCATTTCTTGCGACCCGAACAAGTCAGGAAAGTGCAAATACCCCCCAAACGACCCCTTTTTTGAAAATAGACCATCCAAGGTATTTAGTAAGATGCATGATGAGGTTTTTGATGTTGTCATTTTTTCCCACAATTCTTTGCAAAATGAAGTTTATCCCCCCCCCCCATTGTAATTGTAATAGGTGATTTCTCTCACATGGCATGTATATACCACAAATAACGCCCCAAAATACATTTTGCTACTCCTCCTGAGTATTACGATACCACATGTGTGGGACTTTTTCACAGCCTAGCCACATAGAGAGGCCCAACATGCAAGGGAGCGCCATCACGTGTTCAAGGAGCATAAATTACACATCTAACTTGTTGACTGCCTATTACATTTTTGAAGACCCTGGAGCACCAGGACAATGACACCTGACACTGACGTGGCACTGATGACAGATGGCACTGATATGTGGCACTGATGACAGATGGCACTAATACGTGGCACTGACAGATGACACTAATTTGTGGCACTGATGACACGTGACACTGGTGACAGATGGCACTAATATGTGGCACTGATAACACGTGACACTGATGACAGATGGCATGTGACACTGACAGGTGGCACTGATGACAGATGGCACTGATATTTGGCACTGATGACAGATGGCACTAATATGTGGCACTGATGAGAGATGGCACTAATATGTGGCAGATGGCACACAGTGGGGACAGATGACAGTGGGGACAGATGGCAGTGGCAGTGGGGACAGATGACAGTGGGGACAGATGACAGTGGGGACACTTTTTTTTTTTTTTGACGCTGCAGCGGTTAGCTCTCCCTCCTCACATGCTGTCTTTGTGTAAGGAGGGAGAGCCGGCGATGAGAGATGATCTCATATGTTTACATATGAGATCATCTCTCATTGGCACCGCCAATCGCGCTGTAAACAGCCGCTGTGATTGGCCATTTACAGAAATCTGTGACTGGCTGTGTCTAAGGGACACGGCCAGCACAGAATTTCCCTGATGCGCGCCCGCGGGAGCGCGCATCGTGGAAGTAAACAGGAGGATGTCCAGGGATGCCCTCCCGGCAATTGGCGTACGCGCTGTAGCCGTCTTTCGGCTATAGCGCGGGCGCGAAGTTGTTAATAGGCGTGCACACAGGGTGCGGAAGGTGTGCCTGGGCACACCCTAATCACTCTGTGCTGCGCAGATTCCCCCTGCTGCTTGGCTGCAGAGAAAAATTGAGACATCAGGAGTCTGTATAGACCCCTGATATTTCACCAAAGCCCCCCAATAAGGCTTCTAAAAAAATTGTTATAATAAAAAAAATAATAATAAAAATAAACTAATGACACCATCCAGTGCTCTACTGACACGAACCTCTGCCTTACTGATATAGATAGATATATAGATTATATACAGGGCTTTTTTTCTCAGAAAATAGGTGCAGGAACTCACCCTCCCAGCCCAAATCCTCGCCCACAACCACCCCCAAACCATGCCCAAACTCCACCCCCAGACACACCTTCCTTAAAGGAGAGAAGTACAGTGGCGTCAAATAACTGTAATAAGTGATGCCTTAGAACTGTGTATCACACATGGTCCAGGAATGTGTAGCACACAAAGTACAGGACTCAGAACTTTATAACACACAGGGCTCAGGAGTGTGTATTGTGCAATTGTGAGCAGTGTATATCACACAGGGTGCAGAAAAAAACAGCAAACAGTATACTTCCATTCAATGCGAAGCGTCCCTTGTTCTCAGAAATATGGAGCATATAGCCCTGTGTACAGAGGGCAGGGGTCAGGAATATGTAAAATAGAGCCCAGCACACAGAGAACAGTGGTAAAGTGTATAATATGCAGTTCAGCATACAGAGTGCAGGACTCAGGGGTATGTAATGCAAAACCCATTGTACAGAGTACAGCATTCAGGAGTACCATACGAAGACCTTAGATATGTAACATACAGCACACAGAGAAAAATGGGGGGGAGGAGAAAGGGTTCATAGTAGGGTTGTCCCGATACCACTTTTTTAGGACCGAGTACAAGTACTGATACTTTTTTTCAAGTACTCGCCGATACCGATACTTTTTTTTTAATGTCACGTGACAGTGTTTTTTTTTTCATTTTTTTTTTTTTTTTTTTTAACAGTGCTTGCTTTTTTTTTGGGGGGGGGGGGGGTTTGGGGGGGTGAACGTTGTATGTGTGTGTTATTTTTTTTTTTTTACAATTTTTATTTTTTACAATGATATTTCTTTTATTCTTTATTGTTTTTTTTTTTTTTTTTAATCAGCCCTTTTGGGGGGCTTTGGTGAGATATCAGGGGTCTTAACAGACCTCTGATATCTCCCCCTTGAGACAGAGAAAGAGACAGAGGATAGAGAATCCCCAGTCCCTTTCTCTGCAGCGTCAAGAAGAAAGGGGTGGGAATGAAGGGAAAGGACAGGGGGAAGGGGGGGGGAGGTGGGAGGAGGGAGGGGAGGAAAAAAGGGGGGGAAGGTTAGGAGAGAGGGGGGAGTGAGGAAATGAAAGATGGTCAGAAGAGAAAGAAGAAAAGAGAAACAGAAATGGGGGGACAAAGAGAAATTGGAATGGGGGGGGGGGGAGATGGGTCAGAGTCAGCGGCGGAATGGGAGAAGGAGGGGGGGGGGGAATGAGAAGGAGGGAGGGGAAGGAAGGGGGGGAAAGGGGGGGGGAAGGGGGGAGGGGAAGGGGGGGGAAGAAGTGAGGAAGGAGCAGCCCTCCACCAATAGTATATCTGATAAGTATTGATGAATGACCAAAAAACACCCACCATTGCTTGAGTACCAATAATTTGCACCTTAGGCAGGATATTACTTGGGGACCAATTAGTATGACAGTTATTGCAAGTCAGAACATTGCAGCTTTTGAAGGTAAAAAAAGGGAAATAGGTAAATACTGCGGATGTCAATGGTCACAGCGGACCTGTAAAGTCAAGCTGAGAACAAGAGAAAAACGCCGTCATACTCTTGAGGATAAAGGATGTTTGCTAGTAAACAGCAGATAAGTAAAGAAAAGAGAAGGGGATTCAAAAGTAAACTTACTTGTGGTTCGTCCCTGCATGGGTGGCCTGCTAGGTGTCTGCCGTAGATACAAGGCCGCCATACCGGCGGCCTTATATATCCCCAACCTGGAAGGAGTGCGGCGCTGGAGCATCCGCAACATTTTCCGGGTCAGGCTTTCACCTAGAGCGCAAGCGCGGACCTTAATCCGCGCCTGCGCCTAGCCCATTAAATTGGCGGTGATAAAGTATCTACGGCAGACACCTGGCAGGCCACCCATAATTTCCCTGGCAGTGGGAGAACTATCAGGGTTGCAAAGGTTGTCTTGCCTCCGGGCCCTGGTGTTCTGCCACTGTGGGGTTTCCCAGCCTCCTCTTGCTGTGTTGCCCCTGCTATTGACAGCGCTGGTCTGGCATCTCTTGAAATTTACAGGCTGGTTCTCCTGTCCTAAGGATGGGAGAAATCAGTCTGTTTTTTCAGTAACTGAGAGTCCTGGTGGAGTCCTTCCTGCAACTCGCTCTTCTCCCTGCCAATGAGGATGCAGGGGAAGGAGCAGATCAGGCGGCCGTGGTTGTGTGAGCGCTCGCATTATGCAGTATCAGCAAGCAGAGGGAGGGGGGAGGAATCACCCACAGGAGCTGACTGGGGACTCTCTCCCTCTTAGTCATTGATTTTTTGTAAAAAAAAAAAAATTTTTAATTGGGGGTGGGGGGCACATGGTGGGGCACAGCATAATGTTGGGGGGGTCAGGGCCCCCTCTGGCCCCCCCTAGGGACGCCATTGGATTATAGATAGATAGATAGATAGATAGATAGATAGATAGATAGATAGATAGATAGATAGATAGATAGATAGATATCTATATATATAGATAGATAGATATCTATATCTATCTATCTATATATATATAGATATATAGATATATATCTATATATATATATATATATATATATACACATACACACACACATACATATACATATAGACACACAAACGTGTGTGTTTGAGCTTTGAGGTGAAAACCCTAATGCAATAGGCTGCACACACCTATTTAACACATGTGTGCCAAGAATTTCCAGTCTGGGTATAATGCCCCTTTACTGGAAGCTGGCATAGTTTTGTATGTGTAGTATGTACATTCCCGATTGTTTCAGAAATGTTGGGGAACATATTGGATTTCCAGTGTCTAGTAATTGTCACTCTAACTGATAAGAGGATGTGAACTACTACTACTATCCTCAAATAGTGAGGGATGGTGTTGATGCCCAAAGGTAATATAGCTAGTCCTGGAATAAGAGCAATTAATAATTCAATTACTTCAAAATCAACCCAGAACGCCAGATACTTGTCAAACTTATAAACGCCCAGCGAATATGATAGAGGTTGCCTATTTGTCCACATCCTCTCCAGCAAGCAGGCTGGTACCAATGTAATGCTGTTTTTGTGTATGTTACCAAAGATTTACACAACAGTTGGAGTTGTATGTTGCTTTTAAGACACTTATCCATTTTGAGGGTGTATATTGGGTTCCCAAATCTCTTTCCCATTTTTTATAGGGAGGAGGCTTGAAAAAGGTTGTTTTATCCTTTAGTAGATTGTAAAAGAAAGAAATTGCTTTTGTACTTTTATTTGTGGTTTTATAATACTGCCACATATTTTTATCAAGTTTAATGTCCAATTACTCATTAAAGTGGATGTAAACCTAATGTCATCCTTTCTAAACTACTGCCATAGGGGTTATCTATAAGGATATACATGCCTCCTGCATGTATCTTTACCTGTCAAATGTCTCCCCTCTGTCTGTTATGAGACCCGAAAAACTGCATATTCTGTGGGTGGGTCTGTTGCCTGGAGCTCAGTGGGTGGAGTCGTGATGTCAGTAGACTCCCTGCCCACCTCTACACTCCCCGTGTCAATATGCATTTTCTCCTGTGTATTTCAAACACTGAACTTCTGCTATGATCTCTAACATCCAGTGAAAAGCCAGGAAAGTAACCACATGACTTCAGCATGCCAAATCATACTGAGGTGTGATACAGCCAATCCTTGCAGAGCTGCTGAAGAAAGGAGTGGGAGGGAATTAAAGAACAATGCATGTCTTAGGCTAGTGCACGAGATGTAAATCACCTGTCACTCACAGCAAGTGGGAGGATTTGACAAAGTTTTTCTCTGTTTGTCAAGATTTATCTCACTGAACAATAAAAGAGGATTGCTCAGAGCTGGATTAACTCTTTGTGGTAAGACTGGGCTCAAATGATAGGAAATCTTATACTCTACATTATGACAAACAAACAAAAAAAAATTGGGGGGGTTTACATCTACTTTAAGGGATAAACCCCATTCAGGTAAAGGGAAAGGTTACGCACTTCCTGCAAATTGCTTTGCAGGAGTGTAAAACACATTGCTACTGTGCTGCCTACTACCAGAGCTTTTATTATTGACTTTGTAAGACCCAAATCCTGCCCCTTTATCCAAAATGTAAAAATCTATTTTTTAAGTTTTAATTCAGTTGACTTTTTTTTATTATTCCTCAGAGGAAAACACATACTTCTAAGGTGGCTTACCAAAGCCAAACAGGATCCCTTCGTGTTTATCTTTTTCTTGCATGGTGAAAAGAGAATAGATGGATGATCTCCAGGCCAGAGCTGGCAGCTCATCTCTTTAATTAGGCTGCATTCACACCTGAGCGTAGCGATTTTGAACGTTTCTTCTGGCGTTTTGTCGCGCGTTTTTTCGGGCATATTTGCGCGTTTCCATACAGCGTTGTCTGGCGTTTTTGAGCTTTGGCATGGAAAAATGATCATCTGTTTCATCATTTGTTGCTATGTTGTTAGACTTTGTCATCTGCTTCCTGCTCCAAAAACGTCCAAATCTGCCTGATTTGCACGACAAAAAAGGGTCCAGAACTTGTTTGAGTTTCAGGCGTAGGGCTTCAGGCGACTTGGAGTGGAGATGTGAACCATCTCCATAGAGAATAATGGATTTTTTTCCCTCAAGCGTTTTGTAGCTTCAGGCTTCAAGCTACAAAACGCTCAGGTGTGAATGGGCTCTTACTGATGCATATGAATTACAAAGGTTTTCTGCAGGTAAGACTCTGAATCCAATAATCTGCAAATTAGATATCAGTATTTCAAGTACTGAGTACCCAAACTTAAGTGCATCCTGATCCATACCATTTAGAGGTTATTATGCACAATCCTAGATAATTTAATATATGTCTAGTTTAGCATCCAAATCAGCTGCACTTAAAGACAGTAGTTATCCAGTTGCATTTGATTACGTGATCCTGCGGAAACTTTTTAGGATGGACATTAGCTGCGATGTAGTTGGGTTTGTGCAAAAGTAGCAGAAAAATACAGGAGAGCCTTTTGAGATGAATAGGACGAATGAACTGATACCCTGTTGTCTCTCTGAAGGTTTGTCCTTGCATACCATATACACCTGTACAATACAAATACAGTGCCTTGAAAAAGTATTCATACCCCTTTCCCACATTTTCTCATGTTACAACCAAAAATGTAAATGTATTTTATTGAGATTTTATGTGATAGACCAAAACAAAGTGGCAAAAAATTGTGATGTGGAAGGAAAATTATAAATGGTTTTCAATTTTTTTTACAAATAAATATGTGAAAAGTGTGGTGTGCATTTGTATTCAGCTCCCCTGAGTCAATACTTTGTAGAACCACCTTTCGCTGCAGTTACAGCTACAAGTCTTTTTGGGTCTCTACCAGCTTTGCACTTCTAGAGAGTAACATTTTTGCCCATTCTTCTTTGCAAAATAGCTCAAGCTCTGTTAGATTGGATGGAGAATTTTCAAGTCTTGCCACATATTCTCAATTGGATTTAGGTCTGGAATTTGACTGGGCCATTCTAACACATGAATATACTTTGATCTAAACCATTCCATTGTAGCACTGGCTGTATGTTTAGGGTCGTTGTCCTGCTGGAAGGTGAACCCTCACCCCAGTCTCAAAGTCTTTTGCAGACTCTTATGCCGCGTACACACGATCGGACTTTACGGCATACTTGGTTCAGCGTACCAGATTTCGTTGGACAATTCAATCGTGTGTGGGCTCCAGTGGACTTTGTTTTCTCAAAAGTTTTACGGACTTAGATTTGAAACATGTTTCAAATCTGTCCGACGGACTCGAGTCCGGTCGAAAAGTCTGATCGTCTGTATGCTAGTCCGACGGACAAAAACCGACGCTAGGGCAGCTATTGGCTACTGGCTATGAACGTCCTTGTTTTAGTCCGGTCGTACGTCATCACGTACGAATCCGTCAGACTTTGGTTGATCGTTTGCAAGAAAGTCCGTTGTAAAGTCCGTCGAAAAGTCCGCCAGACAAAGTCTGCCGTAAAGTCCGCTCGTGTGTATGCGGCATAACAGATTTTCTTCTATGATTGCCCTGTATTTGGCCCCAATCCATCTTCCATCACCTCTGATCAGCTTCCTTGCCCCTGCTGAAGAAAAGATGGTGTATTCAGGGTGATGTGCAGTGTCCAAATCCACAAAATAGAAGTCCTTACTTCCGAAGCTGCCAGCTGACAGGGTCTCTCTCTGCAGAGCATCGTGTTCTGTCTTTCCTATTTGGAGGGGTTTGAGAGGGAGCTGTGAAGGAAGCTGCCTCCTCTACGAACAATAACAGCATTGGCAGCGATGCCTTCGATTAGTCCAGGAACACACATCACCCTTTTCCTCTCATACGTTTACATGGGGTCCTTGGCATGTGTTTGTGACCATAAGCATAACCCCACAAATAACTGCTCTAATATAGTATACACAGTTAGCAGATGTAACTTTGTGTTGCAGAGGTCCACACTTTTTGGGACATACCTAGCAAGCCCTGCTACCAGAAGAATGTTCTCCTGATGGGTAGAACACCCTGACCCACTTACAGGGGCATAAATGCTCTTCTGCATCCAGCAAACATGTAAACAGGCTGGCATGCTCAGAACACTTGTAATCTTTTACTATCATGTAAATCTTAAAGGGATTGCAAACCCTCACGTTTTTTCACCTTAATGCATCCTATGCATTAAGGTGAAAAAACTTCTGACAGTGACCGCCCCCCCCCCCCTTTTTACTCACCTGAGCCCATTCGTTCCCTCGGCAGAGACGTGCTCACCTTCTCTGTCCGGGGTTCTCGGCTCTTCATTGGAAAGATTAATAGCAGCGCAGCCATTGGCTCCTGCTGCTGTCAATCAAATCCAATGACGCTGGGGGCGGGGCCGAGTCCTGCATTCTGTGGACGCAAATGCTGGACTTGGGAGTGCGCCTGCAAGGTAACCCCCAGGGTCGGCGCTTCTCCTAGGGGTTTATACGATGTAGGGAGGAGCTGATAGCACCACCGGAGGACCCCAAAAGAGGATGATCGGGGCCACTCTGTGCAAAACAAACTGCACAGTGGAGGTAGGTATGACATGTTTGTTATTTTAAAAAAACAAGGGTGTACAATAACTTTAAGGATTTAAAGGCGTTGTACACTTTCAAATTTTTCAGGGGTTTAGTTAGCACGCATTTGCAAATGCAAGCATAAGCTGCAAGGCCTCTTTAAGGCACCCTGTGTATGCTTGCAGTCCTAACGCTACTGAATTTATAAGCATCTCCACAATGGTAGCACATGCATTAAATGGATAGATGAGGTGCAGGTGGGCCTGGAGGCAGCCCAATCCCCCTTAAAGGAACATGAGCACACTGCCTATTGCATTAAGGTGTGCACCCCAAACAGAAGTTCAAACACACGTGTATATAATATATATTTATGGTTGAAGCCCTATGGTCGATACGGATTTGGATAACATTTAGAGTTAACATAAGACTTACCACATGAGATGGACCTGAAAGTGTGCCTTGGTCTGATGGACGGTATACCAAAATAAGGGGGCATACCCTAGATAAGAAATGAATATTCTGTTGAAGAGAAATGAATATTTGAGAAATGCCCTGAAAAGGGGATGGGAGGGTGGGTATCACGCACAGGAAACCGACAAGGACCACAGGCGAGCGGGCTGGTTAAATACCCCCCGGGCTCCTCCCATAAATTCAGGCCACCATACTGGCCTTTCTACTTTTGGTTGAAGCCCTATGGCCGATACGGATATGGATAACATTTAGAGTTAACATAAGACTTACCACATGAAATGGACCTGAAAGTGTGCCTTGGTCTGATGGACGGTATACCAAAATAAGGGGGCAAAAACATTCAGGTAGGGGTATAATATTTTATTAGTTTTCAGTTGTTTATTGAGCTAGTTTGGTAAGAGCTTGTGCCATCTCCACTCGAGGATTGGGGATGTAACGGGCAAAGCAGGACGAACTTCCACCTGCCTAGTCTCTTAATGATGTGGTCCAATGCGGAAGGAGTGGCCGGAGTACTGGCTGGGGTTGAGGCAAAGGTTACGGAGAAGAGTCCTTATGTGTTTCACAAACTGACAGGCACTTAAGGGTTTGACTGGAAACGGTAGAAGGGGACTGGAGTCCGGCTGTTCGGGCAGGAGTGACAGAAGATGATTGAGTTGACTGGTAACTGGACACCAGCTATTATTAGTTTTGTAAAGGTGGATGTCTACCCCAGAGCCTGCCTGCTGTGTTTTAGAAACCGCAAGGTGGAGGACGAAGTGGTCTTGGTAGCGGACCAAGTGACGTCTACGTAGCACTTGGCCTGCAGGGTTGCTACAGGTGAACTCGCCAGGTCGCAAGAACCCGTAGTAGGCCAAGTATATGTATTTGTAGGACCATGCTGGGGAGAAGACCACATGGAGAAGTAGTCAGGATGGTCGACATCACTGAAGATGGCACCCGTTATGGGTAAACGTTTGGCACTGACCACCAGTTGGTGTTTCTGGGTGCCGCGTACGATGGCCCAGATTGCGTGGGATGTGAACAAGGAAGATTTTGCAGGGTCTTGTAGAGTCAAGAAATGTTGGATGCCGGCTAGGTATAGCCGAATAGATTTATGGGATAAGGCCAGCTGAGTATGGCAATATGAGATAAAGGCCAGTGTGTGCTTGACGTCTGTTGTTTCCTCGGAGCAAAGAGCCAGGAATTTGTTGAACGCACTCCAAGCTGTCTGGTAAGCTTTGAGCGTGTTGTGGGATAGTGAGTAGTTGATGAGCTGGGTCGCTTCATGTAAGTGTTGTACTAATTCAGGGTCAGCTGAGACCAAAGAGGGATAGGGGCTGAAACTGGATCGGCTCCGGGCACCTGTTTGAAAAAGGAAGTGTAGTTAAATTGTGACAGTGCGTCTTCTGCAAGGTTGCACTTGCCCGCAACAAATGAGCAGTGAATGTTAAACTGATGTTGTAAAGACAGTTGTACCAGCCTGCACAGGAAGGACATGACCGAGAGGGACTTGGACCTGCCTTTGTTAATAATACCTGCCATGGCCTGATTGTCGGTGGTGAAGGCCACAGTTTGTCCTGTCCAACAATGACCCCAGAGCTGTGCGGCTGCCACTATCGTATAGAGCTTGAAGGAGGATGTTCGGGTGAAGCCAGGTATTAAAAGTATCTGTTAAGGCCAGGTTCCTGAAAACCAATGTTGGCAAAAAATTGCCGCAAAGCCTGTGGAGGCTGCAGCATCTGTGACTACCTGGGGTGATAGGGATGAGATAGTAGGTATAAATAGGGATATACCATTTCAGGCGGAAAGGAATTCCTCCCGCATAGATAGGTCCGCTACTGCTGTGGTATCCAGGTTGAGGATCTGATCAGGGTCCTGTGTTTGTGAAAGGAATACTAGCAGACGTGACACGAAGGAGCAACCCTGTGGAATGATCCGCATGGCAAAATTAAGCATTCCTAACAGAGATTGCAGCTGCTTCTTGGTACACCCCCTAGTGTGGGTGAAGTCTCGGAGGACCGCCCTGATGCGGGTCAGTTTATCGAGGGGAAGGCTGGCCTGCATGGAGCAGGTGTCTAAGTTGACTCCGAGAAAGGTAATGGTGTGTGCTGGACCATCGACTTTATGTTCGGGTATGGCAACATTGAGATTTCCGAATACGACTCTCAGTTTGTTGAGGTCTCCTGGGGACATGCTGGGTGGTTCGATTAGCAACAAGTCGTCCAGGTAATGGATGACCTCCTGACATTGAGCTTTGTGCAACAGTATCCAGGTGAGGGACTGCGCAAATGTGTCAAAGAGCCAGGGGCTACTCTTCGAACCAAAAGTCAATTTGGTAACAAAGTAGTATGCCTCCTTCCACTTAATGCCATGCCAGCACCAAAGGGATGGGTGGATAGGCAGGAGCTTGAAAGTGTCAGAGATGTCGGGTTTGGAGAGCCAGGCGCCTGTACCTGCTTTGATGATCGCTTGAATTGCCATATCCACGGAGGTAGGGAGAACTCTTTGGAGGGGATTTAGGGAATTGAGACTGGGAATGTGGGAAGAATGAGGCGCAGACAGGTCGTACACCAGACGTGGTTTATTAGAGAACTTGCCCTTGACAAGCCCAATAGGGCTGACTCTCCAAGTATTGAAAGGGGGCTGAGTGAAGGGGCCTATGACGAAGTCTCGGTCTATTTTGGCCTGTAAGAATTGGTCTATGGCCTGCTTGTCAGTGGCCGCTGAGCGGTGATTCCTGCATTCGTAGGTGGTGTGGGGCAGGGAAATGAGGCCGGTGTGAACCCTGCTTTGAATCCCTGGATAAGGTAGGTGGCCAGGGAGGGAGTGGGGTGTGAGGTGAGGTAGAGCCCTAGCCACAGGACATTAACTCGGCTTAGTCATGCCCTCTTTTGTTGCTTGACCTCGCACAAGTTCCTTGGATGCGCCCTCTGGCATAGGGTGCAGATGTGGAGCAGGTGGCACTGGCTGAAGTTGCAGGATCCGTAGTTGTAATTGTTGCAGATAGCTGCTCCCCCCACCGTTCGGACTGGGCGTCCAAACTTGTCCACCTGAGGCGTCTGTACAGGGGCCGACTTGAACTGCACCGGAGGTAGAGGGAAATTCGAAGGGGATTGTCGCATTGGCGCACCAAGTGGCAGTGTGGGTGGAGGACTGGCAAATGGCGCACAGTGGTGAGCGCAAGCCGGCAAAGTGGCGACAGAACAGCTCTGTGTCCATAAGGCTCCAATTCGTGGCTGTCTGGAATTGTGTGAGCCTAGCTGCTGCCTTGGCAGAGAAAGAACGGTGATAATCATAAAAAGAAAATCCTCCATACTTGTAGCCCAAGTCTACTACAGTTTGGAGGTATAAGTCCAGCTCTTCCCTCCTGCTGGGAGAGGCTGAACGGACAATTTCCGGTTGAGCCTGGGGTCTTTGGCCTTAAGGACCACTGACACGTCACCCCAGGTGTAGGCTTTGTTTTCCGCCAGATCATGGACGGGAATGAGTAGAGAGGCAAGGTTGACGTCCATGCCATCCAGGATGTCCTTCCTTATGCTGGCTGGAACGATATGGGACGGGTGGACAATGGGGCTTCACCCTGTGGTACCTGCAGGAAGGGGTGTCAAAACCTGGATTGCGGTAAGGTCAGGAATAGCAGCGGCCGGGCGAGCCTCCAAGAGTGCCACTCTGGTTTGTACATCCATGAATGAGGTAGACAAAGATGAGACCATGGTGTGGAGTTGTGAGATGGCAGAAGATATTGACTGGAGGGATGCCTGCTGGGTGCTGGGCCCTGCTGCGGCTGGTGGAGGGAGGAGGAGCTTGAAGAGCTCACCCTTCCTAGCTGTAGCGGGAAAGGGCACACCTCTGCGCCTTAGTTCTGCCATTAATTTGGGGATGGTCCGCTCTCTGAGACCAGAGAAGGTGACAGAGGGGCCGTGAGGTCTTCGCTGCCGGCCTGGGACATGGTTCTACCCTAGATACAATGTCCTGTCTTTGGGGTCGAAAGTCGGTCGGAACCGAAACCGGAACTTATTGAGGGTGACATGAAATTCAAGTTTGCTTCTTTTCCCTAGAAGAGGCATACGTACCCAGCTCGTGCTCTTTTGGGGGTGTTTTTCTTTTTTACCTGGGGGAATATCGTCCGACCTGGTGCAGGGTGGACCTACTGAACTTGACTGACCTGGAGGAAAATGAAAAGGTGACAACTCGTGAAGGGTTTGCTTTAACTAACTTGAAAAAGTAAACTGTATGGTGACTTAACGACAGGTGCATGGAACGAGATAAATGAGTGAAATGTGTATGCCTTGCTTGTGGCACGAATCGGTATGCCGCGACTGCGACAAGCTACGAATCGAACTGTGGGGTATGGCATGAAACGAGGCCAAGACCGTTGTGACCTACTGGGATGAATCGATACCTCATGAATGCCCAAGATTTGAAATTGGAGTGCGGTGTGTCGATAATGAAATGAATGAAATGTTTGCCTTGATCATGAAATGAATAAAACATCTTGACATGACAGAGGCCTGACTCGGTCGTGCCGCAGCTGCGACTGACGGCGAACCGGACTCTGGAGCATGTACTGAAATGAGGCCAATGCGACTGGGGCACACCGTAACGAATCGGTGCATCACGGATGCAACTGGATTCGAATCAGAGCGCAGTACGGGACAGTGAAATGGTTTTGATTGCCATGACAGAGGCACGAATTGATCATGCCGCTGTTGTGACTGACTACGAATCGGACTCTGGAGCATGTACTGAAATGTGGCTAAAATACCTGGGGCACGCCGAGACGAATCGGTGCATTTTTTGAAGCGACTGGATTCGTATCCGAACGTGATACGTGACAGTGAAATGATAGGCCATGACAGAGACACGAATCGGTGAGCCATAACCTGCGACTGACAATGAATCTGACTCTGGAGCATGTACTGAAATGAGGCCGTAAGCAACTGGGGCACACCGGAGCGAATCGGTGCATCTTGGATTCGACTGGATTCGAATCGGAGTATGGTACGTGACTGAAATGATTCGAAATGGTTTGAAATGCTTTGAAATGTTTTTAAATGTTTGTGAAATGAATTAGCTTTGAAATGACACGGGTCGGTGTACAGAAAATTTGATTGACAACAACTTGTCTTGTGAAGCATGGTAAACAGTTTAGACATGCCTGAGCGAAGCGGTGCCTGCGTCGGAGTGGGTTACAAAACAACGAAATTACTAATATAACGACGGTACGAGTGGTATACATTACAGTAACGCATGAAGTTTTACGAGTGATTCGTAAGTTTGATATCATGGTTTAGTGACATGATATCTAATAATGCGTGAAATGAAAAAACGTCAGCCGAAACCCTACCTGCGACAGCCGAGCCAGACACGTTGTACGAAAACTGCGAATTGGTAACGAGGACCTCGAAAATCTCGAACACGGGAAGTTTACGAATACGGGAACTCACGAACACGAACTCACGGACGCTGATTTTCGAATAGTCGGCCTAGTGACGTAGTATCGCGCACAGGAAACAGACAAGGACCACAGGCGAGCGGGCTGGTTAAATACCCCCCGGGCTCCTCCCATAAAGTCAGGCTACCATACTGGCCTTTCTACATATATATATTTCACACAAACCAAACACACAGAACTCTGTGTACAGTGATCTGGTCCTTTCTTGTCCCTGCAGGGAGAAAAAACAGCCAGACTAGTAAGTGTAAAAGCAGCACACTTTTTCACATTGTTAGACTCACAGTTAACTCCTTGATGTTAAACCTTTCCCAGCCAGTGTCATTAGTACAGTGTACACTATTATTACTGTATTATCACTGTACTAGTGACATCAGTGTCAGTTTGTGACCCCGCCAGACAGTTTCAGTTAGTACCAGATTGCCCGCAGTGGGACACAGTGCCCCCGACATCAGAGTATGGAACAGTGCCACTTACATAACTGCATGGCACAGTGCCCGACATCAGAGCATGGTACAGTGCCCCCTGACATCAGGGCATGGCACAGTAGTACCCCCTGACATCAGAGCATTGCACAGTGCCCCCTTACACCAGAGCATGGCACAGTGTCCCCTGACATCACATCAGAGTATGGCACAATGCCCCTTACATCACATCAGAGCATGGTACAGTGCCCCCTGACATCAGAGCATTGTACAGTGCCCCCTGACATCAGAGCATGGCACAGTAGTGCCCCCTGACATCAGAGCATTGTACAGTGCCCCCTGACATCACATCAGAGCATGGCACAGTGCCCCTTTTATCACATCAGAGCATGGCACAGTGCCCCCTGACATCAGAGCATTGCACAGTGCCCCCTGACATCAGAGCATTGCACAGTGCCCCCTGACATCAGAGCATTGCACAGTGCCCCCTGACATAAGAGCATTGCACAGTGCCCCCTGACATCAGAGCATGGCACAGTGCCCCCTTACATAAGAGCATTGCACAGTGCCCCATGACATCAGAGCATTGCACAGTGCCCCCTGACTTCAGAGCATGGAACAGTGCCACCTGACAGAGCATGGCACAGTGCCCCCTGAAATCAGAACATGGCACAGTGCCCCCTGACATCAGAGCATTGCACAGTGCCCCCTGACATCAGAGCACTGCACAGTGCCCCAGACATCAGAACATGGCACAGTGCCCCCTGACATCAGAGCATTGCACAGTGCCCCCAGACATCAGAGCATTGCACAGTGCCCCCTGACATCAGAACATGGCACAGTGCCCCCTGATATCAGAGCATTGCACAGTGCCCCCTGACATAAGAGCATTGCACAGTGCCCCCGATATCAGAACATGACACAGTGCCCCCTGACATCGGGGCATGGCACAGTGCCCCCTGACTTAACAGTTAAGTCATCCCTACGTGCTAGCTGGACAAGAAATCAACTTGGCAGCTCCTGGAGGAGGGGGGAGGCAGATAGGGGAGGGAGATGAGGGACTGCTCACTCACCTGGCTGGTATCTGTAGGATCACACAGGAGAATCAGTGTAGCAGCCCCCACGGATCTTCCAGCTGCTGTACCTAAACTCTCCCGCCCACACATCTCCTTTCTCAGACACAGGCTGCACACAAGGATTGCAGTGTGGGCAGGGCAGACACAGGGGATGGGGGCTGGAGGAGCCAGAGAGGATCGAGCCCTTTCTCTTCTCCTGTTCAGGCGGTGTGGAGGGGGGGAGGAAGGGGGGATTTCTGCTGGCAAGAGCATAGTAAATTAAGTGAAATCTACCCTCCTAGATTCACCCATGCTCCCCACTAGATGCTGCTTACCTTCTATCCTATGGCAGCAGAAGAGGCACTGGAGGGCAGGCGGAGTTCAGCTGTATAACTCCGCCGCCTACAGTAAGAGATCACTTGCCGGAACTATAGAGGCGGCATCGGTAAATGCGGCCAGCTGTCAGCTTACTCCGCGGCTGCAGTTCTCATAAGGGGAGTCTAGGGGGTATACATACCAATCAAAATTGTCTCACTGGCAGCACTGTCACTGCCAGGGAGTGCCCATTAGCAAACCCAGCATTTTCCCTAGAAAAAATCCCTGGCTGGCCCAGGGAGGATTAGGGTGTGCCCAGGCACACCCCGTGTGCACGCCCTAGTGCATTGACTAGGGATGAGCCGAAAGACAAAAACAGGACATTCCATAGCTCAACTCACCAACCAGTCTGCCAACTGACCAAATTAACCTGTCCAACAGTCTGCGTTAAAAAAAGCGGTTTAGTTAGCACGTAGTTGCAAAGGCATGCATAAGCTGCAAGGCCTCTTCACGGCACCCTGTGTATGCTTGCAGTCCTAACGCTACTAAATTTATAAGTGTCTCCATAATGGAAGCACATGCATTAAATGGATAGATGACGGACAGGTGGGCCTGGAGGCAGCCCAATCCCCCTTAAAGGAACAGGAGCACACTGGACACCCAGCAAGAGCACAATGGCAGCAAAGGTGTACAGTGTGTCCCCGGACCATATTTACACCAGTAACAAACAAATGGCCCCTGCCCCCACCTATAACTGGCCTTCACAGCAAGGAGCACATGGAAGGGCAATCACATGAAAGACAAAAACAGAACATTCCATAGCTCAACTCACCAACCAGTCTGCCAACTGACCAAATGAACCTGTCTAACAGTCTGCGTTAAAAACAGGGGTTTAGTTAGCACGAATTTGCAAACGCCTGCATAAGCTGCAAGGCCTCTTCACGGCACCCTGTGTATGCTTGCAGTCCTAACGCTACTGAATTTATAAGAGTCTCCACAATGGAAGCACATGCATTAAATGGATAAATGAGGGGCAGGTGGGCCTGGAGGCAGCCCAATCCCCCTTAAAGGAACAGGAGCACAGTGGACACCCAGCAAGAGCATAGTGGCAGCAAAGGTGTACAAATATGGTCAGGGGACACACTGTACACCTTTATGAGTACCTGAGTATCTGTCACAGCCCATCTGAGTATCTGTCACAGCCCATCTGAGTACCTGTCACAGTGCATCTGAGTACCTGTCACAGCCCATCTGAGTACCTGCCACAGCCCATCTGAGTACCTGTCACAGCCTATCTGAGTATCTGTCACCACCCATCTGAGTACCTGTCACCGCCCATCAGAGTACCCGGGTACCAGTCACCAGCCCATCAGAGTACCCGAGTACCTGCCATCAGAGTACCCGAGTACCTGTCACCAGGCCACCAGAGTACCCGAGTACCTGTCACCAGCCCATCAGAGTACCCGAGTACCTGTCACCAGCCCATCAGAGTAACCGAGTACCTGTCACCAGCCCATCATAGTAACCGAGTACCTGTCTCCAGCCCATCAGAGTACCCGAGTACCTATCTGCAGCCCATGCCTCATAGAATATACATTGACGTGTTTGCTTTCCAAAATAGGGTAATTTTGTGGGTAATTCCACTGTCTTGGTGCACAAGGGACACAAGTACCCCCCCCCCCCCCCCAGTACAATGGGACTTTAAGAGAAAGAAAATCATATATAATAAAATGTAATTTATTTAGAAAAATGATTAAAAGGCATGTATCAAAAAATATGATCACAGTTGATATAGCACATATAGTACAAAGCAAGGAAAATTTTCGTAGTGGTCGTCCTTTGGGGACCTTTGTGAGGGCTGCTCCAAGCACAGACGGGGTGGACAGATAGCAGCAAATTTTATGAATTATTTTCTAAATAAAATTATCTTTCAATATTTCTTTACAATTCAATACTGAATATATCTATACCCTCTCTTAAAAACGCCTCTAAGGAAGAATCATGTCAGGCTAATAGAGGAAATTCATGTTCATGAGGAAATTCATGTTCATTTTTGAATTTGTAAATAATGTTTTTATGTGTGAAAATTTCCCTTGCTTTGTACTATATGTGCTGTATCAACTGTGATCATATTTTTTGATACATGCCTTTTAATATTTTTTCTAAATAAATGACATTTTATTATATATGACTTTCTTTCTGTTTGCCCTTAAAGTCCCATTGTATCGGGGGGGTACTTGTGTCCCTTTTTAAGGGTCCCCATACGACAAACTATAAAGATGTTGGCAACACTTTACTAGAGAATTATTATTTCTCTTGGTGGTTCACCATTTATATTTATTGTCCTGGTGCTCAAGGACCTTCAAAAATGTGATAGGTAGGAATGAAATGATATGTGTAATTTATGCTCCTAGAACGCCTAAAGGTACTACTTCAATGTTTCTACCTCTGTATGTGGACAGGCTGTGTAAAAGTCTCACACATGTGGTATCGCCATACTCAGGAGGATTAGCAGAATGTGTTTTGGGGTGTAATTTTTGCTATATACATGCTATGTGTTAGAAATATCCTATAAATTGACAACTTTGTGTAAAAAAAAAAACGATTTTCATTTTCTTTCCAAGTATTCTGACTTGTGTAAAAAAATCAACCGTTCAAAAGACTCATAATGCTTCATAAAATATATGTTGGGTTGTTTGTTTTCCAAAATGGGGTCATTTTGTGGGTAATTCCATTGTCCTGGTGCTCCAGGGCCTTCAAAAGTGTAAAAGGTTGTTAGGAAAATTAGAGGTGTAATTTATGCTCCTAGAACGCCTGACGGTGCTCCCTGCATGTTGGGCCTCTGTATGTGGCCAGGCTGTGTAAAAGTCTCACACATGTGGTATCGCCATACTCAGGAGGAGTAGCAGAATGTGTTTTGGGGTGTCATTTTTGCTATATTCATGCTTTGTGTTAGAAATATATTATAAACTGACCACTTTGTGTAAAAAAAAAAAAAATACGTTTTAATTTTCTTTCCACGTTTTCCAAAGACTTGTGGAAAAAAAATGAACCTTTCAAAAGACTCATTATGCCTCATAGAATAGACGTTGGGTTGTTTTCTTTCCAAAGTGGGGTCATTTTGGGGGTAATTCCACTGTCCTGGTGCTCCAGGGCCTTCACAAATGTAATAGGTCATTAGGAAATTAGAGGTGTAATTTATGCTCCTAGAATCTCATGACCTCTCTGTGTGGCAAGCTGTGTAAAAGTCACACACATGTGGTATCACCATACTCGGGAGGAGTAGCAGAATGTATTTTGGGGTGTAATTGGAAGTATGCATATGCTGTGTGTGAGAAATACTGTATTTATTGGCGTATAACACTCACTTTTTCACCATGAAACTCGGGTGCAAACAGCGTGTGCGTGTTATACGCCGATTCTTCAATTTTAGCTGCCTTGGAGGGGACAGGGAGGGGGCGGGACGAGTGCCGTCAGATTACATACAGTGAGAATCTCCTGTTTACTTGGCGGCCTGTGTAATAGGAATTCCCGTCTCCTGGGCCGCCATTGAACCACTGTTCTGTATAGCATATTAGATTCTCACTGTATGTAATCTGTCTGCGCTTGTCCTGCCCCCCTCCCTGTCCCCTCTAGGCTATTGTCCCGAGGTCCGTATTTGTCTAGGCACAACCACACTAATAGCGATGCAGGGATGAAACCTGAGACTAAATGGTTACGTTACCGCCTCTTGGAGAATGAGGATCGGACGGCGTCTCCTAGGTTTCCATAGCAATTCTACTTCACCGTGGTTCCTCCGCCTGTATGTAGGATGCCGTCTTTGGCTTGCTATATCTCGCTGTATCTCACGGGAACATGGTATATGGCAATCCCACTGCTTAGAAGTTCAGGCTGCCGCTGTGGCTCGTACCAAGTAGGCAACTAATTGCGGTTCCTCTGGAGCGATACAGTGTCTCCTGTTAAAGTATCCCCGTCTCCCATTCGGGTGGGGGAGATGGCTGAGTAGGCGTCTGCACACCATGGTTACGTCGACGCGTTTCGCAACGTCATTGTTACGTAGCTTCAACTGGATGTAAAGGGGCCCAGCCAGCATCTCTCCCTCTTATTGCTCCAAGATGCCGCCACCCCTCCCTCTTTAATCTGATCGACGGCTTCAAGTGGGGACAGGCTAAAGCTGCAAACGTGCCAATAATGCCAAGCCTGGATGAAAGTTCCTTTTTTTGTGTGTGTCTGGTATTGGTCTAAGCTTTCACAGGTCTTATGGTGAAAAACGGTCATGTTTGAGCAGTTTGGCAGATATAGAGGAGAATAAAATAAAATATAATATCTATTTAGGTCATGTGTACCCGCTACATTACACCAAATCTTTCCAATCATATTCCACTTTCACATAACATCTATATTTATTCCACTACTGGTAAATAGATATATAAATTCAGATAGGCCACTATGCACTATGTTGCTAGAAAGTATATCTAATCAGGTGATAAGCTAAAACTAAAAGTGAAAATAAAGGTAAAGATAACAGTTCCAATTGTTGTCCCTGAAAGGGAGGAGTTTTAAAAGAACAGCTGGAACTGGGATAGGGGAATATATAGCGGGGGACCAATAAGATACACAGAAAGGGATAAGGAAGATGAACACTACTACAAATCAGGGTGGGGGGGGATGCTTTGAACATGCGCATGCTATTCACCAATTTTTGTCAATTTATTCAGCTCATTCCCTTTGTCACCTACAGCAGCTGATGACATACTTAATGGGGTCTCATTAGAGAGGTTTTTGAACCACCTCCCCCCCCCCCCCCCCGGGGACCACGCATGCACAATGCTCCTTCTATATTAGAGATTGGTTTCTTGTATTTTTGTACTTGGCAGTTTGCCATAGGAGGCTTGTGCATCCGTGGGAGTTTAGGCGCCTGCACTTTATTTGTTATACGTGTATATGTTTGTTACTGTCTGTTATATTTGTGTGTATCTGGCCAATGAGCACGTCATGTGCAACTAGCACTTGATGGGCACGTACATAAGTGAACGGTGGATCTTTTCTATTTGTACATTTGCTGGTTTAATCATTGCCAAATTTTATATGCTACCTTAATAAACTTTATTTATTTTTAATAACCTTTTTCCCATCATTGCCCATTATTTCCATAGTAACTGTCTTTGGGCTCAGGAGAGTCATTTCCTTATGTATCTCTTCTGATCCCCCTTTTTTTCTAATTATGTTTTTTCTAGTTACAGATATGGCCTCTAAATCAGAGGAGTGACATTGGGGAAAAGATTTCTATAGAAAACTAGGCATATATTTTTCAAAGGTGGTCCCCTTTTCCTTTGTTCCTGGAGAATAGAATCCCTCATAGCGTCTATTGCAATACATAAAGCCCTTGGTAGCTCGGCTAAATCCTGGGCCTGGTGATCAGGGACAACCTTGAGCACCTGTTTAAACTGGTCTCTCAAGGATTGACATACACCAATTGCTGCCAGCGCAGGCTGAGTCACTGAACCTGCCAGAGAAAAAGTGCTTTTTATTTGGAATTCCAACTTCTTATCCGTTGGATCCCTAAGCATTTGAGCATTGTCTACCGGACAAGTCAAACTTTTATTCACAGAGGATATAGCAGCGTCAATTGCTGGTTTTTCCCACTTCTTAGTGAATTTTTCCTCCATAGGATAAAATGTTGAAAACTTTTTAGGAAGGAAAAAATGCTTATCTGGGTGATCCCACTCAGAATACATAAGCTTTTCCAGCAATAGATGGACAGGAAGTGCATGCACAGCTTGAGGAGGCTTTAGCGAACCCAAACAAGAGGTGGGCTTATCAACCGACTCAGTTAGGGGTAGCATAAATGTGGAACAGGCCATTTCAGTAAGAGATTGCACCATCAATCTTTCAGATTGTGTAGCTGATCCTTCCGCATTTGACCCCTCAGAAGAGGAGTCATCAGCCTCTTCATAGTCCCCTGAGAAAAAATTGTCTTCTCCCTCCCCCAGTTCCTCAGTTTGAGGGTCCTGGGTAATGGAAGGGGACCTGTCGCATTTTGTCCCACACTGGGGTGCGATTAAAGCCGCTAACTTTTCTTCCAAACCTATCATGGCTAAGGAAAAAAACCTCTTCAGTAATATAGACAGGGGCTGCAGTGTTGGAAATAGTTGAAACATTTGACAGTCCTGATGGTTCACTTTGGCCAGCCACCACAGATCTCTCAGGGGAGAATGCCATTGTAGAGATGAGTTTAGGCTTTTTTGAGCTTGATGGAGTCCCTCTTGAGCCCTTTTTGGGGGTGATTCTACCTCCCCTTCTGACCATAGCCCAATGCACAAACGCAGAGGTACTATCAGAAGAAATTGCACCCACTGCTTGAGCAAATAGTGCAGCAACTGCCGCTGCTATTAGTGCTCAGCCTGGTGCTTTAGTAAATGTGCCAAGGGTATGCCTGTGTCACCACCTACATGCTCCCTTTTTGTTCTTGTGTCCCTCCGACAGCTGCAGTCAGCAAAATTGAGCTTTTTAAATGTAATCTCATGCTGGACGCTGCTGCGCACCAACACCACACTAAGCCACGCCCCCTCTGTATTCCCGCTGCCCCTCCTCTTTTTTTGAAAAGAGTGTTTTCCTGCGCGGGCCTCCGATGCGATCAGCGTGTGTGTGTGGGGCTGGTGGCGGCGAGGAGGAGAGATGACAGAACCGTTGTGCCGAGGCGGTGGAGAACGGAGCAGCATCCGCCGATCGTTCTGGCTTCCCCCTCTATCCAGGGAGAGGGGGACAGCTTTTGTCCAGGTGGGGGGGTGTTTTTGGAAAGAAATCCCCCCCAAACATCTTACCGGAGGCTTGGGACTGCTAGCCGGAGGGAAGTCTGCAGCTTCTGCTGATACAGAGAGATCTGAGGAAAGCATGACAAGGTACGTGGTCTATACAGCCCCCAGTGGTGACTTTTAGGCATGAGAACATTTACTTTCAAAGGAGACAATTCATAAGAAAACTAAATTCTTTAGAAATCTCCACGTACCTTTCCCGCTGCAGGGATTCTGTGATAAAACTAACAGACCCAATCTTCACCCCTCACGGTGGGCTCCGTTAAAAAACCTTCAGGAACCGGGCCCCTTTTTATCGGGGGATCCACACTCCTGGACCCATTAAGCACCCCGCCAGGAAAACTTTATGGCTGAAAAAAACCAAAGCACTGGATGCCGGGGGCCAGCTCTCTAAAAAGAGAAGCGTTACGGGCTAAACCTTCCGCCGCAGGGCCCGGGTACCATTCAATTCGGCCTAAAAAGACACTTTGAATGGATCCGGTTGCATAGCCTGCCCCAGCAGGAAATATTCCAGTGGAGCTCAGCAAAGCACATCTTTACTCGTGACCAACACCTAAGACACTGGCGAAAAAACTGAGGTACTCCCAGTAGTGGGATGGGTTATATACAGAGTGGACTTCCTGTCTTAGGGTGTGCCAGTGTCCATCACCTGAAGGTGGCCTATAACCCACATAGTAACTACTATGGCTCTGTGTCCTGTGATATATGATAAAGAAAGAACTTTGCTTGCTTTGGAAACCACAGCTTAGCATTGCATGCTATTATTGAGCTTATGATCTACCAAAACCCCCAGATCCTTCTCCACCATTGATTCCCCCAGCTGTACTCCCCCTAGCATGTATGATGCATGCATATTCTTAGCCCCAAGTGCATAACTTTACATTTATCAACATTAAACTTCTTTTGCCACTTAGTTGCCTAATTAGACAGTGCATTGAGGTCAGCTTGTAAATTGGAGACATCCTGTAAGGACGTTATTCCACTGCATAGCTTGGTGTCATCTGCAAAGGCAGAAATTTTACTTTTAATCCCAGACCCTATATCATTTATAAAGATATTAAAAAGTAAGGGTCCCAGCACTGAACCCTGGGGTACACCACTGATAACCTCAGACCATTCCGAATACGAGTCATTAACTACTACTCTCTGAAATCTGTCTTTTATCAAGTTTTCTATACATTTACAAATTGATCTTTCCAAGCCTGTAGACTTTACCTTACACACGAGCCGTGTGTGGGGAACTGTGTCACCCGCTTTTGCAAAATCCAGGTATACCACGTCCACAGCCACCCCTCTGTCCAATGTTTTACTTACCTCCTCATAAAAAGAAATCAGGTTTGTTTGACAACTTCTGTCTTTCATGAATCCATGCTGTCTATTGCTTAAAATATTTTTTTCCAACAAGAACTTATCTACTTAGAATCTATGTGGTCTTTTATTAAACTCTCCAGGATCTTCCTGACTATAGAAGTTAAACTAACAGGTCTATAGTGTCTTGGTAAAGACTTTGTTCCCTTTTTAAATATGGGCACCACAATGGCCCTGTGCCAATCCAGTGGTACCATTCCAGTTATTAACAAGTCCCTAAATAATAGAAACAGTGGCCTTGAAATGACAGAGCTCAATTCTTTTAGGATCCATGGGTGGATGCCATCTGGTCCAGGTGCTTTATCCACTTATATTCTGTCTAAATATTTCTGGACCATATCCCTTTTGAGCCATTGTGTCCATACCACCCCCATTATGGACATGAGCTCCCCCATGCACCTTTGTATACACAGAGCTAAAGAAATTATTTAATACATTTGTCTTCTCTTTGTCCCCAGTCACCCACTCTAGATTATTTTGTAAATACATGCTCAGACCTGACCTTTTTACTATTAACATATTTAAAGAATTTTTGGGGTTTTGTCCTACTATCTTTTGCAATCTGTCATTCGTTTCGAATTTTTGCTTCCTTGATTTCCTTTTTACATATTCTGTTATATTCTTTGTAACATTTAAACGATGATAGCGTTCCTTAATCTCTATATTTTTTAAAAGCTCTTTTTTAATTATTTATAGCCATTTTAAGGGCCGTAAGCCACATAGGTTTTATTTTTACCCTTTTAAACATATTGCCCATGGGAATATACTTTGCAGTGAGTTTACATGCAGTCACTTTGAAGAATTCCCATTTCTGTTCAGTGTCCATTGATGCCAATATTCCCTCCCAGTCTAAGTCCTGGAGAGCAGCCCTCATCCTTTCAGAATTTGCTCTCTTAAAGTTAAGTGTATTTATCTTACCCGTATGTGTTTGTTGCTTACAGCTAACATTAAATGAAATCATGTCACGGTCACTGCTACCCAGATGTTCTTTTATATAATTATTGGTAATAAGCTCTGCATGGTTTAAGATTACCAGGTCCAGCAGAGCATCATTCCTAGTCGGGCCTCAATAAACTGGACCATAAAATTGTCTTGTAATAGGTTTATAGATTTTTGCCCTTTAACTGTCCCAGCAGTGGCATTACTCCAGTCAAATTCCAGGTAGTTAAAATCCCCCATTATTATCATTGTCCTAGCCCTTGCAGCCCTTTCCATCTGTGCAAGGAGCTATAACAAACTCCAATGACAACCTTTGGAGTATGCACACCCATGTACAGATCCACCCATAATGCTTCAGACTCATCACACTCTCCATCAACTAGGTCCTCTTTCACACTCGCTTTGAGATCACTTCTCACATAGAGACAGACACCACCACCCCTACGTTTTAACCCTGTTTTTCTGAAAGAGAGCATAGCTAGGAATATTAATAGAATTGTAATAGAAAAAAAGCATGACAGGACCTCTTTAACATGAGATCTGGGGTCAAAAAGACCTCAGATCTAAGATTTACACTTAAAAGCAATAACAAAAAAAAAATCTTTTTTTAAAAAAAAAAGAAAATTGTCCCTTTAAGGCTGTTGGGTGGAAGTGACGTTTGACGTCGCTCTGGTCCTCCAAGGGCATAGAGTCGAGTGGGGGCCATCATGCCCTCACTCGACTTCCTGCCCATCAGACCACAGAACCGGATCATCTCCGCCGCTTTCAACGGCTCCAGTAAGCGACGGAGACCACTGGAACGTAGCCGGAGGGGGTGCACCTCTCCCGCCACCCATAAAAGTGATCTTGCAGTAAATCTGCCGCTGAGACCACTTTTTAGTGAAGGCAGACCGCCCGCTGTTTAAAAAGATACCGGGGTTATGGCAGCTATCTGCTGCCATAACCCCAGTATTTAAAGTGGATCTTCAGTCATTTTTTAAACTTTCCATCTATTAAATCTTCTGCCCTTGTTGTTTTATCTTTGAATAGTAAAACATTTTTTTCTGCCAGTAAATATCTTATAAAGCTCACTTCCTGTTTCTTGTCTGGTAAAAAGCCTAGGCTTATGACATCATGCACAGCTCTCTCTCTCTCTCTCTCATGAGAGTTTGCCAGGAAGGGAGAGGGGGTGAGTCATAAGAGGGCCAATGAGAGCTGCAGAACTGGAGGTGTGTCTGTGTAGATCCAGGAAGTGAACAGACAGCAGCTTCAGCTGCCCACAGTTAGAATGGATGCAACCAGACTCAGTGAAGGGAGATTTCTGCCGCATATTTGGCAAGTACAGAATCACAGTATATATAAAATAATATGCAAAGTGGTTGGAGGGAAGCTTCCGAATGGCAAAGATGTTTTTATTGCAATTATGTGAGCAGACTGCAGTTCCTCTTTAACGTCAAAGTACTGACCGCGAACCGAATTGGTCACGAACCAAGGCAAATTTTCCCATAGGGTTCAATGTAAATCAGGTTAATCCATTCTGAACTTTTTTTTCTGTTTTTGAACCAAAAAAATATGAAACAAAGTACAGTACACAGTATAAAGAGAGAGAACACTAACCTTGCTTGAGACTACTTCTGGCGTGGAGGAGGATGGGTGGGAGGTTATTGTTCGGAGGGAGAGTTCCCCTCCATAAGGACATTGGGGAGATCTCCTTCAGGGGTTTCCTCCTTTGTCTCTTAGCCGCAGGCTCAGCTTTGATGAAAAATCTGTCCAATGTCACTTGTCTTTTCCTGCTCTGCATAACCCTCTGGAAATGAGAGACCACGTTATCGCTCATCAGATTTACTTCTCTGCACTTTCTTTTCAACAACATGCTTGCTCTGAACAGTCTTATCACCTTCATTACTGCTCCTCACTTTATTCTTACCACCATGCTTGCTCTGAATTTTCTTTAGAGCCATACTGGTACAGTACAGTATGTGATAAAAAGCACACAAAAAAGCTTTACAGCAAGTGTGCACAGTGCTGTACAGTATGTGCTAAAATGCACACCAAAAAGCTTCTCAATACTGTGTCTTCACAGTACACTTTCAGTGTCTCTCTCTGACCGCAATCTCACCTAAAGGAAGTCGCGACCACGTGTCAGAGCAGGGAAGATGGCCGCGGCTCATGTTCGTGAACCGAAGCGGAGTTCACGTACCGAAGCAAATTTTTGTGAACTGAGTTGTTCGTGAACAGAAGTGTTTGTGAACCGAGGTATCACTGTATACAGTTGGCGGTTTGGAAGTGTGAATTCTATGCACTAAGATAAAAAGCCTTCTATGTGTAGCAGCCTTCCCAGCACCCCCTAATTACTGACCTGAGCCCCATCTCTCTCCAGCGATGTCCATGAGTGTCTTAGCCGTCCGGGAGTCCGGGATTGGCTGAGACACAGCAGTGGCGCTATTGGCTCCCACGGCTGTCATTCAAATTAATTTAGCCAATCAGGGGAGAGAGGGGGTGTCAGGAAAAGCCCTCTTGCAGTTATCCCAGCAGATTGAGGGTTAAACGAATGCCTGTGCATAGAAGCGCCATCCGGTGCTCGCACGTGTGCAATAGCGCCAATAGCGCTAATGGCGCTAACAAACGTACGCGCATGCGCAATAGCGCCAATAGCGCTAACGGGCGTACGCGCATGCGCAATAGCGCCACTTGGCGCCAAAGATAGGCTATTTAAAGAAGACTGTTCCAATGCTGCCTTGCTGTCCGGTCTACAGCGTTTCCTGAAACCCCTGCTACCTTGTTACCAGTTTTCCTGTATCCAGTACTTACTTGGCTTGTTCCTGACTTACCTGCTTGCTGCCCGCCCCGATCTTGGCTTGGACTCTGACTATTCTCTTGGTTTGCCCTTCTGTACCTGATCTGCCTGCCAGTACCTTGACCCGGCTTGTCTGCACCTCCCTGCTGTCTGCAACCTGCTACGGGACTACAGTGCACCTTCCTGCTATCTGCATCCTGCTACAGTACTACAGTGCACATCCCTGCTGTCTGCAACCTGCTACAGGACTACAGTGCACCTCCCTGCTATCTGCATCCTGCTACAGTGCACCTCCCTGCTGTCTGCAACCTGCTACAGGACTACAGTGCACCTCCCTGCTATCCGCATCCTGCTACAGTACTACAGTGCACCTCCCTGCCGTCTGCAACCTGCTACAGGACTACAGTGCACCTCCCTGCTGTCTTCATCCGGTTACGGGACTACAGTGCACCTCCCTGTTACCTGCACCCTGCTACAGTACTACAGTGCACCTCCCTGCTGTCTGCAACCTGCTACAGGACTACGGTGCACCTCCCTGCTGACTATAGGATTCTGCCTTCTACTTCAGTGCTCCAGTCAGGCACTTGTGCCCCTCTGTACTTTTGAGTCCCTGTTCACACCTTCAGGGGATCTTAAGTCGGAGGCATACGAGAGGCCGTTCTCTGCATTCTGGGCTCCACCTACCAGGTACGTGACAGTCTTGGACAGCCATGTCCGAGCCCACGCAGGGAACGTCGCCTATGGAGGACTTATGCCATCATTTGGCTGGACTCACACAAGCTGTTAAAGACCTGCAAGACGGTTACAAACGTCTGGAAGAGCGTGTTCAAGTGCTCTCTACTTCAGCTCCAGGTCCGTCCTCGGGCCCTTCTGTAGTAATGTTGCCTCCAGAACCTAAAGTTCCCACGCCAGAAGGGTTCTCCGGGGACCGCAGCAGGTTTAGAGCATTCCGTAATGCCTGTGAACTTTTCTTTGCACTACAACCCAGAACTTTTTCATTAGAAACCACTAAGGTGGGGTTCGTCATTTCCCTCTTGCTGGGGGAACCCCAGGCATGGGCCCATCGACTTCTGGAACAAAATAACAGCTGCCTTAACCTACTGGACACTTTCTTCCAAGCCATTGCCCTTCTCTATGAGGACCCGCAACAAGTTGCTACTGCAGAAGCAGCTCTGTTCTCTCTCCAGCAAGGCCATAGGGCGGCGGAGGACTATGCGTCTGAGTTCAGGCGTTGGAATTCCGACACAAATTGGAACGACGCCGCCCTACGTCACCAGTTCCGCATGGGACTCTCCGAGCCACTAAAGGATGAGTTGGTCCGGGTTGGCATCCCGGAGACACTTGAAGCCCTTATCAATCTCGCCATCCAGATCGACAGGCGTCTAAGAGAGCGAAGAGCTAAACGGACTGCCGGGTCCGCTCACCCAGTCTGGATGCTTCCACGTGTACCACAGCCCTCTGCCCACGCTCCTGCTGATTCCACTGAGCCAATGCAGTTAGGCCTGATCCGTCCCTCTCTGACTCCGGAGGAACGTCAACGCCGGCGAGCTAATAACCTTTGCCTCTATTGCGGAGAATCTGGACACTATGTGAGGACTTGTCCCGCAAAGACCCGTAAGCACTTTACTCTCTCCTCTACCTCGTCATCTGCTGTGTTTGATCATGCTACTCATTTGGCTATTCCCATCTCTCTACAGCTTTCAGAAGGGAATATGCAAGCAACGGCCATCATTGACTCCGGAGCCTGCAGCGGGTTCATGGACTTGTCTTTTGCCCGTAAATTCCACATTCCTCTACGACCCAGAGCACAGGGACTGTCTGTACATCTGGCCGACGGATCGGCTATAAAATCTGGGCCCGTAACACAAGAAACAGTTCCTCTCAGGACCACCATTTCCGGCAACCACCAAGAACTACTCTGTCTTGACATCATCGAATCTCCCTTGTTTCCCATCATACTGGGAATGCCCTGGCTCAAGGCACACAATCCGCAAATAGACTGGTCTACTGGAAAAATCAGTTTTCATTCCTCATATTGCCAGCAACATTGTCTACAGGATACTACCAAAACCCCGTCTTCTTTGCTATGTCTGGAGACCGATGCTGAAACCTGCCAAGCAGTTCCCAAGGCTTACCATAACTTTCTGGACGTGTTCAGTAAAAAAGGGGCAGAGACTCTGC
This sequence comes from Aquarana catesbeiana, assembly GCF_042186555.1. NCBI lineage: Eukaryota > Metazoa > Chordata > Amphibia > Anura > Ranidae > Aquarana > Aquarana catesbeiana. The sequence continues at coordinate 474,604,565 of NC_133326.1, forward strand.
CACCCCATAGACCTTACGATTGTCCGATTGAGTTGCTTCCCGGAGCAGAAATTCCCTTTGGGAGAATTTTTCCCTTAACTGAACTTGAACTCGGAACTCTTAAAGAATACACAGATGATAATTTGAGGAAAGGGTTCATACGCCCTTCTACCTCCCCAGCGGGAGCAGGGATTTTCTTCGTAGAAAAGAAAGACCACACCCTACGCCCCTGCGTAGATTATCGGGACCTTAATAAGATCACAATTAAGAATCGGTACCCTATACCCTTGGTACCCGAACTTTTCCAGCGACTCGGAACTGCATCCATCTTTACCAAATTAGACCTTCGTGGAGCCTACAATTTAGTCCGGATCCGAAGCGGAGATGAATGGAAAACGGCCTTCCGCACCCGCTTCGGACATTTTGAGTACCTTGTCATGCCTTTTGGTTTATGTAATGCTCCTGCCACCTTTCAGCATTTTGTTAATGATATTTTTAGAGACTACCTTGACTTGTTCATCATAGTATACCTAGATGACATCCTGATCTTTTCCTCCTCACTGACTACTCATCGGGAACATGTCGGGAAAGTTCTAACCCGCCTTCGCCAGCATATGCAAAACCTGAGAAGTGCGAGTTTGAGCACCAAAGCATCCAGTTTCTGGGCCTAATCATTTCGATTGACGGTGTCAAGATGGATGCACAGAAGGTCTCTGCCATCTTGGATTGGCCAGCTCCGACTGATAAGAAGGGAGTTCAACGATTTGTGGGGTTTGCGAATTTTTATTGCAAATTCATCAAGGGATTCTCTTCTATCATTTCCCCCATCACAAGTTTTACTCGGCAAGGCACCCGTTTCCAATGGTCTTCTGAAGCTCAAGCAGCCTTTACTTCCTTAAAAGAACAGTTCGTTTCAGCCTCCGTCTTAAAGCATCCTGACCCAGCCTCACCTTACATATTGGAAGTAGATGCTTCCGAGGTAGCAGTAGGGGCAGTTCTTTCACAGAGACAAGGATCCAAGGCTCTGTTACACCCAGTGGCATTCTTCTCTTGCAGGCTAACCGAAGCTGAAAGAAATTATGATGTCAGGGACAGAGAGCTACTTGCAATCAAGGCTGCGCTAGAATGGTGTTACCTCTTGGAAGGAGCGGCCCATCCTATTCTGGTGTACACTGATCACAAGAACTTAGAGTACTTGAAAGTTGCCAAGAGATTAAAACCACGACAGGCCAGATGGGCACTCTTCTTCACCAGATTTGCCTTTCACATTACTTACAGGCCGGGATCTAAAAACACTAAACCAGACGCACTTCCCCGGATGTTCAGCGAACCTGAAGTTCCTTCACCCCGTGATACCATCCTTGCTCCTGGAAACTTTCTCATGCTTCAGGGAGATCTGCTCTCTCAAGTTAAACAAGCCTCCTCATTGGCTCCCCATCCAACTTTACAGTGGAAAGATGATCTACTTTGGTACAAGGATAATAAAAGTATACACTGCGCTAAATTCAAAAAATATATGGTGCAGAGCAGCTACATACAGGGTGACAACAACCAAAAAATCATGTAAAAGTAAAATGTAGCGCATAAATTGTGCAAAAAGTCTTCAATCAAGAAAACAGCTGAAAAACAAATATCCATAAATGGTGAACACAGCAATGATAAAACTTATAAGTCTCTCAATTAAAATGAGTGAAGTCCAGTGAGTGAATAGAAAAACAAATATACATGGAATGTCCCACTGGAAATGGTATGTAGATGTGAGACGGCAAATGCTCAAACACAGGTAAATCGTCAGATCATCCCAAAGCTGTATCCCACAACTACATGTGACTTGGTAAAGATGGTGTGTAAGAAACTCTTACCAGATACATTGGACTCCCTTGTCAGCGACAGGGAGTCACTCGAGCGGGTTGCCTCTCAGGGCCTGAAAGTGGACATCACAGCTCTGCAAACCTTCAGGGTCAAACTCTGTTATGGATCTCCCGGGGCCACCAAGTGGGTCCTCCCAAAGGATGGCCAAGGTGCGAATCAGAGGGCACAGTGCGTCACGTAAAAAACTGAAGTGGAGGCTGGTTTGATCTCTCAGTTGATATGTGGAGAAAAAATAAACAGGCTCCACATAGTGTAGATGAGCAAAGTGGGATTTTTATTGCTAAAAAAGCCAGGTAACAATAAAATGTGATCACAGGGTATAAAAACAAAGATGGGCAACAAGAAGGATGCTGAAAGCGTCACATTTTATTGTTACCTGGCTTTTTTAGCAATAAAAATCCCACTTTGCTCATCTACACTATGTGGAGCCTGTTTATTTTTTCTCCACATATCAACTGAGAGATCAAACCAGCCTCCACTTCAGTTTTTTACGTGACGCACTGTTCCCTCTGATTCGCACCTTGGCCATCCTTTGGGAGGACCCACTTGGCGGCCCCGGGAGATCCATAACAGAGTTTGACCCAGAAGGTTCGCAGAGCTGTGATGTCCGCTTTCAGGCCCTGAGAGGCAACCCGCTCGAGTGACTCCCTGTCGCTGACAAGGGAGTCCAATGTATCTGGTAAGAGTTTCTTACACACCATCTTTACCAAGTCACATGTAGTTGTGGGATACAGCTTTGGGATGATCTGACGATTTACCTGTGTTTGAGCATTTGCCGTCTCACATCTACATACCATTTCCAGCGGGACATTCCATGTATATTTGTTTTTCTATTCACTCACTGGACTTCACTCATTTTTATTGAGAGACTTATAAGTTTTATCATTGCTGTGTTCACCATTTATGGATATTTGTTTTTCAGCTGTTTTCTTGATTGAAGACTTTTTGCACAATTTATGCGCTACATTTTACTTTTACATACTTTGGTACAAGGACAGAATTTTTGTGCCACAACAGACACGGGTTGCCATCCTCAAGTCTTGCCATGACCACGAATTAGCTGGCCACTTCGGGGTACATAAGACGTCCGAACTCCTGCAGCGCATGTTTTGGTGGCCTCAGCTACAAAAGGATTGCAAACATTATATCGAAGCATGTACTACTTGCATCCAGAACAAGGGCAGCAAGACCAAGGCTTGGGGACTGTTGAGGCCTCTACCCGTACCAGAAAGACCATGGAGGATGATCTCCATGGATTTCATTGTGGAATTACCACCTTCAGAAGATTTTACCACCATCTTCGTAGTGGTTGACAGACTCTCTAAAATGGCTCACTTCCTGCCTATGAAGGGTACCCCATCTGCCTCCGAAACTGCAAAGATTTTTATTAAAGACATTGTAAGGCTCCATGGTATACCTGCTAATATTGTATCTGATTGGGGGGTACAATTTACATCCAGATTCTGGAAAGCCCTGTGTGAAGCACTGAAGATTGACCTCTCCTTCTCGTCTGCCTACCACCCCCAGACGAATGGACAAACCGAACAAACTAACCAGACCCTTGAACAGTATTTGCGATGCTATTCTTGTTTTTCTCAGGATGACTGGGTGCCTCTGCTACCGCTTGCTGAGTTCACCTATAATAATTCTGTGCATTCTGCAACCATCCAATCTCCATTTTTTGCGAACTATGGGTTCCACCCCTTGTTTCTGTCCAATAACATGCCAGAGTGTACTGTACCGGCGGCTCAAGAAACCTTGAACTTCTTCAGCACAAACAACAAGCTACTTCAAGAGACAATGGCAAAGACCCAAGACCATAACAAGGAAACGTTTGACAGGAAGAGAAGAGGGGAGCTTGACCTAAAACCTGGAGATCAAGTTTGGTTGTCCACTCTAAACGTGAAACTGGCATGCCCATCTAAGAAATTGGGCCCTAAGTTTGTGGGTCCCTTCCCAGTGTTGAGGAAAATTAACAGTGTGGCATATGAGTTGAAGTTACCGGAGTCCTTCCGTATACATCCAGTCTTTCACGTGGCTCTACTTAAACCAGCAGTCCCGGATCCCTTCCTTAACCGGAACACCGGTCCTCCTGAGCCTGTACTTATTAACGGCGAAGAAGAATTCGAGGTTGAGTCCATCATAGATCGCCGAAGGAGACGTAATCAGGTTCAGTGCCTGGTGAAATGGAAGGGTTACGGCCCTGAGGAGAACTCCTGGGAACCAGAGACTAACATCCACGCCAAAAGGTTAATCCTAGCCTTTAAGAGAACTCATCCGAGTAAAATGGCTCAGTTGGGCATCCGGAGGCTGCCCATTGGAGGGGGGCAATGTCAGGAAAAGCCCTCTTGCAGTTATCCCAGCAGATTGAGGGTTAAACGAATGCCTGTGCATAGAAGCGCCATCCGGTGCTCGCACGCGTGCAATAGCGCCAATAGCGCTAATGGCGCTAACAAACGTACGCGCATGCGCAATAGCGCCAATAGCGCTAACGGGCGTACGCGCATGCGCAATAGCGCCACTTGGCGCCAAAGATAGGCTATTTAAAGAAGACTGTTCCAATGCTGCCTTGCTGTCCGGTCTACAGCGTTTCCTGAAACCCCTGCTACCTTGTTACCAGTTTTCCTGTATCCAGTACTTACTTGGCTTGTTCCTGACTTACCTGCTTGCTGCCCGCCCCGATCTTGGCTTGGACTCTGACTATTCTCTTGGTTTGCCCTTCTGCACCTGATCTGCCCGCCAGTACCTTGACCCGGCTTGTCTGCACCTCCCTGCTGTCTGCAACCTGCTACGGGACTACAGTGCACCTTCCTGCTATCTGCATCCTGCTACAGTACTACAGTGCACCTCCCTGCTGTCTGCAACCTGCTACAGGACTACAGTGCACCTCCCTGCTATCCGCATCCTGCTACAGTACTACAGTGCACCTCCCTGCCGTCTGCAACCTGCTACAGGACTACAGTGCACCTCCCTGCTGTCTTCATCCGGTTACGGGACTACAGTGCACCTTCTTGTTACCTACACCCTGCTACAGTACTACAGTGCACCTCCCTGCTGTCAGCAACCTGCTACAGGACTACGGTGCACCTCCCTGCTGACTATAGGATTCTGCCTTCTACTTCAGTGTTCCAGTCAGGCACTTGTGCCCCTCTGTACTTTCGAGTCCCTGTTCACACCTTCAGGGGATCTTAAGTCGGAGGCATACGAGAGGCCGTTCTCTGCATTCCGGGCTCCACCTACCAGGTACGTGACAGGGGGCCGGGCCGGGGCTCCGTGTCTGAATGGACACACGGAGCTATGACTTAGCTGGGGTGGCCCCATAGCAAGCTGCTGGCTGTGGGGGCACTCGGCAGGAGAGAGGGGCCAGGAGCAGCGAAGAGGGACCCAAGAAGAGAAGGACCCAGGCTGCTCTGTGCAAAACCAACTGCACAGAGGAGGTAAGTATAACATGTTTGTTATTTTATTTATTTTTTAAACAAGACTTTACAATCACTTTAATATCAATGTTTGCACTGCAGTCTTCATGAAACTCAGTCAATAACCACAGGGGGCTATTTACTAAATACAAAAACTAGGGAAAAACACTAAAAAAAGATGTACTTAAAGGGTTTGTTAATCCCAACAAAATATATATTGATCCTGTTTCTTTAAAGCATGTTATACAGCACAGTGCTTATGCTGTGTGATTTGGCCCCCTGTAACACCTGTAATACCTGGTTGATCCTGCCAGTTTCTGCCCTCCCCTCTGTAAACTGACCATGGTGTATCAGTTTATGTGCCTCCGTCATCCGCAGCCTGCTATCTGCAGCTCTCCCCTCTGCTCCTGTGTCCTCCTCCCCCCTCCCCTCTCTGCCTGTCAGCTCTGTGTGTGAGCCGCCGCTCCCCTCCCATTCTATCACCATTCAGTAGCTCACACATTACTGTTCCCAATCACTGCCAGACTCTCTGCTAGGATTACATGATGTATATACTATATGCCATTTTCTAAAATTCTTCTTATAAATACAGTTTTTTTTATCCCTGATCAGCAGTCATGTTGTCTTCCCCCGATGTTTGTATTACAGAGGGAGATCACGTGACCACCTGGCAGACATCAGAGGGAGGGCTCAGCCACTCCCTCTGTAATACATACATTGAGGTCATATGACCGCTGATCGGGGATAAGAAAAATTGTATTTATAAGAAGAATTTTAGAATTTTGGCATATAGTATATCCCTTTCATGACTAAGCCTATTTTTGAAATTTGGTGTTTACAAGTTAAAATCCTTTCATGAATTAAAAAAAATCCAAACAGTAAAGTTACCCCAATTTTTTTCTACAATGTGAAAGCTGATATTATGCCGAGTAAATAGATACCAAACATGTCACGCTTTATAATTGCACGCACTCGTGGAATGGCGACAAACTACGGTACCTAAGAATTTCCATAGGCGACGCTTTCAATTTTTTTTACGGTTACCAGGTTAGAGTTACAGAGGAGGTCTAGTGCTAGAATTATTGCTCTCGCTCTGACAATCGTGACGATACCTCACATGTGTGATTTGAACACCGTTTACATATGCGGGTGCGACTTCCATATGCGTTTTCTTTGCTGCGCGAGCTTGCGGGGACGGGGGCGCTTTAAAAACATTTTTTTTTCTTATTTATTTTATTTAATTATATATTTATAAATTGTGTTTAAAAAAAAAAAAATTGATGACTTTTATTGCTATCACAAGGAATGTAAACATCCCTTGTGACAGTAATAGGTGATGACAGGTACTCTTTATGGAGGGATCGGGGGTCTAAAAGACCCCCGATCCCTCCTTTGCACTTCAAAGTATTCAGATCGCCAAAAACGGCATTTCTGAATACTGTGTATTTTTTTAAAACCGGCGCCATTGGCAGCCGAGTAAACGGGAAGTGACGTCATGATGTCGCTTCCGTGTTTATGATTAGGAGGCTTCGTTCCAGCCCGCCCCCAGCCGCCGGAGGCAGCCAATTGGTCACCGGGCCTCCCGTTCGATCAGAGCGGCGGCGGGAGGGGGAACGTCCCCTCCCGCTCCTGCGGTATAACAGCCGATCGGCTTTTAGCCGCATCGGTTGTTATACTCAGATAGCCGATCGCCCGCTCTAAACAACGGTATTGGGATGATGCCTGCAACTGCGGGCATCATCCCGGTATAACCCCGGAAAGCCGAGTACGCACATCTGCGTACGCTCGGCGGGAAGGGGATATACATCATGGAATCCTAGCAGGGGTGCTGGCTGTGGCTGTGTACACTGCCTTAACAACCCCTTTAATTGGATCCAAGTAGTTGGACTTAAAATTTTTTAAACTTTATTGAATCAATATGCAATAACATAGTTAATTTGAAAACTCAAAACAGCATAATAATTGCAAAAAATCTCCACTCAACACCAACAGTGGCAATGACAACATTGCCAGTGATTTAAAACCAAACAAATGGACTCCCTTTAATTGACATCAGTCTGCATACATGTTAGGATAAGCTCATTTGCTTAGCCTGCTGAAGCTTCTACATTGAATTGCTATCTGCCATGCTTTCCCTTCTCCTGCAGGGCTTTTCTATGCATTATTCATTCATCATCTGAGCAGCATCAGTTGATTCTTTCAAAATTTTCATCCCATTCATATATTTTGGTGCATAATATTATTTCCCTGTTCAGTGATTTGGTAGCTTTGAGAGATGTCCACTTGGGTAATCACTTTGTCAGTTAGTAGTTCCTCGTGTGGACTCTTGGTTTTAAATCACTGACAATATTGTCATTGCCACTGTTGGTGTTGGGTGGAGGTTTTTTTACAATTTTGCCGTTTTGCTTTTTCTAATTAACTATTTTATTGCGTATTGATTCAATGAAGTATAATGGTTTTTAAGTCAAACTACTTGGATCTCATTAAAGCGGAGCTCCACCCAAAGGGGAAAGCTCCGCTTGTTTGCACTCTCCACTGCCACATTCAGCACTTTTTGGAGGGGAACGGGCACCTGATTTTGACCGGTACCTGCTCCCACTTCCTGCTCAGATCGCCCCTGCGATCTATGACAGTGTTGGGCCCCTCCTCCGCCTGCAGCCTTTTGGGACACACACAGGTCCCAGAAGACTGCGGGACAATTCAGAAAACAGGTTCTTTCTGGTTTTGTATACAGTTTATCTTGGTACTTGATCTACACTGCATTTCAGTGAGCTAGTGGACGATAATTATAGTCCTATATGGGTGCTGAGAATATTAGTAACACCTTTTTACTTTATTGTGTTAGGTTATTTACTAAAACTAGAGAGTGCAAAGTCTGGTACAGCTCTGCATAGAAACCAATCAGCTTCCAGGTTTTATTATCAAAGCTTAATTAAACAAGCTGACGTTAGAAGCTGATTGGCTACCATACACAGCTGCACCAGATTTTGAGTGCATAAGTTTTAGTAAATCTCCACAGTCTATTACAACTCATAGTGCCACAAGATAATCCCCATGGAAAGCTTGTATCTTTATTGTGCCTACCTAGAAGATTCATTTTCAGGGGTAAGATTGGTCATAGCTTTCTGTCGACACTGTTTGCCAAGTCCATATCTCTATAAATACCCACAGTGTTAAACTATAGCCAACTGCCCTGATATACACCAGGCCTTTTGCAGCAAAAACATGCAGAATGAGCCTGCTGAACTGGTGCGTTGCTCTTAATTATTGGAGATGATACAAATGTCTCACTCACTACACTGCAGTGTCCTTAGTGCCTCATCATCCCTAAGCATACCCTTGGCTACACAGTGGGAGCATTGGTATAAACATGGATTGCATTATCTGTCCATTTTGGTGTATCAGTCTAATCTCACCACACTGATGGTAAATGGTGCCATTGTGGCTGGGTGGCTAAGTTAATAGACTTCGCTCAACACCTGCTTTCATAGCTAATTGAAATAAAAATATGTTTAAAATGGCCATATGCATTATTGAAAGAGAAATGCTTAAGGAATGTGTTATTTTTACAACTGTGCAATTATCTGTGGAAAATTACAATTGTGAACAGAAAATAAACTCTATAACTATAATTTTTTGTCTACATGAAAAATTACTCTGTATTATACATTAAACAGATGGCTTAGATATACAACTGAGCTAAATTTTTCAGATAAAACACAGAATGTTCCTTACAAAAAAAATAGAATGAATACATTTCACATACTTCAGCTATATATATAAACTTTGGTTCCCTGTTGATTTCTAGCTTTGTCTTACCATATGTTGAATACAATAAATAAATTATTAAAGAAAGAAAGGCAGCCCAGAGGATGCTTCTTGCAGGTTAGGACCCAACTATAAGCAGGTAATAAAAAAAAATGGCTTTTATAGAATATATATGAAAGATAAGCATTCAAATTTTTTTTTTAAATTCTTTTTATTCACATTTTGCTTACTAACAACAATAACAAAACCCCAATAATAAGCCCCCTCCCTCTTCCCTATTGTGCAATGCCCCAAAAATTCCAGACAGTCTAACACAATTTCTTGCCCTTTCAGCATACTTACTGTAGATTGGTTTAACAATGCCAACATAGGTAGAATCTAAAGCAGCAACTACAAACATTTAGCTGCAGTTAAGCCTATCAGGCCTCTTCAGTTATTGTAAATTCCTTTTATGCGACGTGCAATTCATCAGATACACAGTAACACAGTAAGTTATACAGTAGCATCCGAGGAGAGCCAGCATTGCCATATCTTCTCAAATTTTTTTGGGCAAGCATTCAAATTTTTGATTCATTTTGCGTGAGGTGGGGGTTCCTACCTTCAGTCTGCCAGAGAGGCCAAAAGTCACAGCAATGAGTGAACATCTTATGCGAAAGAACTTGCAGGAGGAACTCCTGGGTTTGGGTGTCTTTGAAATGCTGATGAGTAATATCTATGGATTGCAATGATCTTTAATAAGCTTCAACAATCACAATCAGACTTATATTAATATAATGTTTGGTATTTATCACCTTTATTGTAACTTTTGATCCACTTGACCTAATCGGATTCTCCAGGGTGGCAGAATAAGCAGTTCAGTTTAGACTTCTCTTTTCATGGGTTCAAGCTGTGGAATCTAAAACGTTCCTTACCATAGTATGTTGTGTTTCAAATGTAAAGGTTCCTTTTAAATTGATATACTTTACATATAAGCAGCCCTCCAGGGGTAATCTGTAGGCAAAGGTTCTTATTACTTTCTGTGGAACATACATAACAAAACTCTCCAGGATCAACCCACAGATTTTATCCTAGATCAGTAAAATAGTGTATTATCAGAGAGGTCAACGGGGATGGGTCAGAAGATAAAATGGTGCACAAACCCCTGTGGTACCAAAGTTTAAGAGAGGCGAGCGTCAGTGGCGAAGGAGCGGGTAATGTGCATAGTCGTGTCTGTATCCCCATAGGAAAGCCCGTAGATCTACAGGGGCCAAATCTTGCTCTATTGAGACCGATGCCTTCAGGAAGGGACGAGGAAACCAATCCAGAATGCATGCCATATGGGTGGCTTTGTAGTAGAGATCAAAGTCAGGGAGACCCGCCCCACCTTGTAATTGCGGGAGGGTAAACAATTTGTATTTAACCCTAGGGAGCCCACGGTTCCACATGAATCTGATAGCAAAGGAACGTAAGGAGGTGAGGAAGGATTTGGGGACTATGATAGGGATAGGTTGGAAAAGGTATAAAAGTTTGGGCAGGGTGTCCATTTTGAGAGTGTTGATCCGCCCGAACCACAGTAAGGGGCATCCTCCCCATTCTTCCAGATCCTTTGTATGCGGGAGAGTAGGGGAACATAGTTCAGAGAAAATAGGAGAGAGTAGAGGGGATAGTAACCCCTAGGTATGATATCCCCTTCATTTGCCATTGGAAAGAGAAATTTGATCTCAATGAGGACAGCGTAGAGGCAGGGAGGGATATGTTGAGAGCTTCCGTTTTGGCTATGTTAAGTTTAAAGTTACTGAGGGAACCGAACCGGCGGAATTCCAGGAAGAGAGATGGTAGTGAGATATGTGGATTTTGTATATATACTAAGAGGTCATCAGCATATAGGGATAGCTTGTGGGAGGAAGGTGTTTAGATCCCATGGATGGAGGGGTTCTGACGTATGGCACAGGCTAGGTGTTCTATAATGATGACAAACAAAAGGGGGGAGAGGGGGCAGCCCTGTCGTGTACCAATCGAGATATCAAATGGTTCTGAGGCAGTGCCGTTTACTAGTACTGAGGCTGAGGGCTGGGAGTACAATGACATCACTTTAGTGATAAAGGTTGTTTCTAGGCCTAGTTCGAGTGAGAGTCGTAAGAATCTCCAATTAGCCCTATCAAATGCCTTCTCTGTGTTGAAGGATAGAAGGCAAGCTTTCAAATCTTTGCACTGTATAAAAGAGATGAGGTAGATCATTTTAGTGGTATTGTCCCTTGCCTCGTGGAAACAAACCCCACCTGGTCATTATGTATCTCTCCTAGAAGGAGGGGGGACAAGCGGGTGGCTAATACCTTTGCGAACAATTTAAGGTCTATGTTGAGCAAAGATATCGGCCGATAGCTACTACATTGGGAAGGATCTTTGTCTTGTTTCGGTATTATGGAAATGTTGGCAGATAATAACCCTTTGGAGGGTAGTCTTCAGAGGGCTTTAATGCACAAGGCTGATGCACCCGTTGTTTGCTCTATGGTTGCAGTTTGTCCAGACTACCCCAGTCTTGAGAGGGCACTAAAGCGTAGCATATTCGTGCAAGCCGGATTGACATACAGTAAGTGCCTGCAACAATTGAGAGCCACATCTAAGTGCAGGAGGTTGTTTGTGTGTTCTCAGCTTGAGTGTCCAGTTATCTGTTTGTTCTACATTATGGACAGTGTTTCGCAAACATGCGGTTGGTCCTTAGCTACATTTTAAAGCTGAGCCATAGGAAGCAATGTTATTGGTGGCAGTGGGTAGTGGATGGGCACAGCAAGCCTTATAGTACTAAGTATAGCGTTGTGCTTTCTTGCATGTGCAAGGCATCATCAATGACCCACTCCCCCCCTACATTTTCACTATATTGTCAGTTGCTAGGGTGCCATTCTAGTCAGCTGCTGGCAAACTCTACAAGAGAAACGAGATAGATGAAGTAGTAATTTCACCATGCCATCTTCCTGGGACCTTTGTTTGGATTGGGTAAGGGAAGGCAGAAATATTTGGAGACAGGGAAGCCATTTTGACCAGCATGTGTTGTGCCACATTTGGAACAGAATAGTATGAACTGTAAATAAAAATTACAAAGAAAGTAGCAAAAAAAATTACAAAGTTAAAGTTTTGTGAGCCATTGTAGAAATATAGAAACAAAGTGTTAAGCTAGCAAGAAGAGGAAAAAAACAATAACAGCAAGCCCCATCCACCGATAAAATAAGAAATTAATGTAGAACTAGAATGGTCTTGGGAACCACTGATTATGGAAAGGTGGAGTGACAGCAGTAGTTCTCCTGATTTTAGATAGCAGGTGAGTCAATTTTTAAGTTGGTTGGCGTTAACCTTTGCATATGACCCTGAAGAATACAATGTCCTTGTTGACAAAGCATATTCCAGCTACACTGTGATGAAATAATTATTCTCTGAATACATTTTCTTTTTTGTGCGTAGACACAATATGGATTATAAAACACTTCATTCTTCTCCAGAGGAAGTACATAATGTGGTGGTTAAACATCCGCAGCAGAGAAGGATAATGCGAATGAGCAGGGGAAACCTTTGAAGTCTTTCTCATTTTATGCGAACAATCATTCATGGCTGAGAATCATAAAACATTTTGTGCTGAATTTATTAAATGTGTCAGCAATGATTCTTCATTGCTGATTTTTAAAATGGTCGGGTTAAGGTTTGGAAAGACAGATCTATAGATAATTGTTCTCTTTAAAGAATAAGTGTCATCTTTGTTCAGGTCAAAAATTCTGTTCTTGAAAGGAAGGGGATAAAAACCTATTTTTTCCTGTCTGTGTAATTTGTGATATTTCACTTCCTGTCTTAGAAAAGTGCAGAAATCTCTCTGAAGTGAAAGGAAATCCTCTATTAGACACTTGTCACTGGAACTGTTGTTCCCGTTGGAAGATTTCTCCTCACCTCCTGTTCTGGAGAAAACTGTAAAATTTTGGAATTCTTAACCTCCCTGGCGGTATGATTATTTCGGATTTTAGGTGCTGAAAGCGGTACAATTATTTTGCATGGAAATTTGGCGTTTTATATTGTAGGTCTGTAAATCTTAACAATAACACACTTAAATCTGTCCAAACCAGAGTCTAGTAGATATCCCGGTATGATAAAGTTTGAAACACAAAAACATAAATTATAATATAATAAATAAACATAAATAATAAAAAAAATTAAAAAAAATAGTAATAAAATAAATTTCCCCACAATTCACTATCGCTCAATTCTGCAAGTGTTCTAATTTACTATCGCTGTTTTCTAGCTGGTCTAAAGCCACTTTTGACGTAAAGGGACACTTTTTGGTTGCTATGGACAATCTCCAGTTTCCAGGCAGAAAGAACAGTGTATATCATGTAAAACTGCATGCAGGGCATAGGACAAAGCACTGGGGACAAAAGGGATGTGAAATCATTTCATACAGTACTGTAATCTGTAAGATTACAGTACTGTATGTGTTATGATTTTTACTTTTTTTTTAATTTGCCGCCAGGCTCCGCCCCCATGCGTCGCGCCGCTCGCAGGGAACGGAGCCTGGCACAGAGAGGCTTCGGAGGAGGACGGAGCCCTCGGACACTGCGGGTGACATCGCAGGATCCCGGGGACAAGGTAAGTAACGCCGCCCCAGGATCCTGCAATGCGATCCCGAGTGTGGCTCGGGGTTACCGCTAATGGGACTGAATTTTAACCCCGAGCCACACTCGGGAAAACCGCCAGGGAGGCTACTAAAAGAGTATGCTGTTGACATTGATCACAAGGACCAACAAAGGGGGGATCTTCCCAGCAATAACCTAACATAGCGTATAACCTTTCCACACTCCATCCAAAACTTCCAAATTTTTGCTTAGAGGCACACTTCAGTGATTGCTAACAATTATTTCCACTTGTGCAAAGTCCTAACACTTAAAGTGGTTTTAAAGGCTAAAGGTTGTTTACCTTCAATAGCCTAGGTTGTCCTGAGACTCTCCCTCTTCATTGGCTGAGACAGCAGCGGGGGCCCATTGGCTCTCACTTCTGTCAATTACAGTCAGTGAGCCAATGAGGGAAGAGCGGGGGGCGGGGCCGAGCCGCAGCTCTATGTGTCTTATGGACACATAGAGCAGTGGCTCGGGAGCAAGCACACAGCGGTGCCACCAGGGCAGATGGCTTTCTCTGGGGGCACTGCTCGGGGGGAGGAGCCAGGAGTGCCAGCAGGGTACCCGAAAAGAAATGAGCTGCTCTGTGCAAAACCACTGCACAGAGCAGGTTAGTAAAGCGGTAACTTTAAAGCAGTATTAAACCCAAAAACAAAAATGTAATATGTATTGCAGCTTACCAATCATTAGATGTGGTGGCTGCATCAGTTCTCTTTTTGTAGGCTTTTTCCCTCTGTTTTCACCTGGCCAGTAACACATTTGATGTATTAGAGTGCCTTCATTCTGGATGAAGGAGCACAGGGGGGCACCATTGGACAGCAGCATTGTCAGTCTGGGGGAGAGGAGTATTATGAAACGTACACACGGTCTGACTTTTCGACCGGATTGGTCCGAAAGACTTTCCGACGGACTTTTGACAGACTTCCGCCGACTTTTTTTTACGAACAGACTTGCCTACACACGACCGGACTTTCAGGCAGACTATGTCTGCCGGTCTTCCCGACGGAGTTACTACGGACTTTCCAAATGAACGGACTTGCCCACACATAAACAAGTCCGTTCATTTTGAACGTGACTCGGGTACGACGGGACTAGAAAAGGAAGTCAATCTCGCCGCTTTTATCAGCGAGATTGACACCTTGCAAGCCCCGTCGTGGGGGCATACCAGGCCCTTAGGTCTGGTATGGATTTTAAGGGGAACCCCCTGCGCTGAAAAAATGGCGTGGGGTCCCCCCAAAATCCATACCAGACCCCTATCCGAGCACACAGCCCGGCCGGTCAGGAAAGGGGGTGGGGACGAGCCAGCGCCCCCCTCCTGAACTGTACCAGGCCGCATGCCCTCAACATGGGGGGGTGGGTGCTTTGGGGGAGGGGGGGCCCTGCGGCCCCCCCTCCCCCAAAGCACCTTGTCCCCATGTTGATAAGGACAAGGGCCTTTTCCCAACAACCCTGGCCGTTGGTTGTCGGGGTCTGCGGGCGGGGGGCTTATCGGAATCCGGGAGCCCCCTTTAATAAGGGGGCCCCCAGATCCCAGCCCCCCACCCTATGTGAATGAGTATGGGGTACATCGTACCCCTACCCATTCACCTAGGGAAAAAGTATCAATAAAAAAAACACACTACACAGGTTTTTAAAGTAATTTATTAGACAGCTCCGGAGGTCTTCTTCCGCTCTCTACAGCCTCTTCTCCCTGTGTCTGGTTCTTCTCCCGCTGTCCGGCCTCTTCTCCCGGTGTTCGACCTCTTCTCCCGGTGTCCGGTTCTTCTGCCGGCTCCTCCACTATCTTCTGCCGCTCTTTTGCTAGCGGTGGCCCGGACTTCTGAGTCGTCTTGTTCCCTCTTCTCTTCTTCCGATGTTGACACGACGCTCTCTCCCACTGTAATGCTGTCTGAGCACTCCACAATGGCTTATATAGGCGGTGACCCCGCCCCCTTATAACGTCACAGTCCCTGGGCATGCTGGGACGTCATAAGGGGGCATGGTCAACATCACCTGGTGACCACGCCCCCTCATGGACTGCTGTCCATTAAATATCTAGAACATTAAAAACACTTCTAACATCATCCAACAAATTAATAAAAATATAATACTGGTGAGGGTTGCTTATAACAAGTATCTCCTGTTTTTGTAGTTTTGTTTTAACAGTTTGTTTATCCCCTTAATGTTCATGTAAACCAAACAATGAACTTGATACCTCTTTGCGATGCATTAACCTAATTTTAAACCTCCAACCCCCACCCCCACCCCATAATAAAAAAAAAACATTCAAGAGGTGGCAGGATCACCACCTGATAGTGGTCCTTTAATATCGCTGTGATTTCAGGTGGCATTATAACTTAAAAATGTCAGCAAAAAGGTTGAATCTCCAGTTATTTTGTCCTGACCTCTGACCCTTTAAGTGCCCTTTTTCCAAAGACCATTTGCTTTTAATTTTACAGATCAACATGGTAGAGCACCAGACAGAGGATGAGAAACAACATCAACAGCAGAACCCTTATATGCTCTTCCTGCTGGTTTTAGTCTTCTTCCTCACAGGACTTGTTGGTTTTCTGATCTGCCATATCCTGAAGAAGAAAGGCTATCGATGTCGGACATCACCCGAGGAGCTGGACCCCGAGATGAAGGAAGATTTGAGCAAAGAACAAGACCGTAAGTATGAGACACAGACAGCTAAACCAATTATTATTCTGTTACAATGTTTACAGGGCAGTCCAGGACTCAGGCTAGCTTAAAACATATAGCTTTGTATAAACATGAGTAACACTGCAGCTTGAAAATGCTCAGTACAGCATTTTTTTTACTGATCTAAATTTAAGCCCATTGTTTACAATATGACGGTATACAGAGGCGCCTAAGCAAGTGCTGCGTTTTGATCAGTAGAAACAAATGCAGAACTCTGAGTTCAGTTATTTTCTATCCATAACAAACAAAAGAAATGTCTGGGCTATAGCTACACTTTAAATCCCTAACGTATTATGCTAAGAAGCTGTAGGGCCGATCCACTGAAATTGAAGAGAAATAAAACAGCACACAATGGCAGTTGCATCCCATAGCACCTGATCAAATTCTTGTTTAACTTATCCCCAAAAATAGGCAGAGATTGGTTCCTGTTAGTTACAATTTAGATTGCACGCTTCCCTGCCAACCTACCATGTATACTGCAGCACAGTTAAACCTGGTGACCACAGAGGACTTCTGTGTATTTTTGGCACAGCCAAACAAACTACTCTTCCTCCTCCAGGCCCAGATGGAACTTGTGCCTTCAACTGAGGCTCCACTGCAGAGTCACAGGCTTGGGCTTGCACAGACAGGAGTCAGCATATATGATGAGATGCTCTATGACACTGTTATATGCACTGTTGTCCACTCCCACTGAAATGATGGCAAAGCCACAAGGCTTCCTCCAGTCTTCTCTGGCTGATACTGGTACTAGTAGAGAAGTTGGAGCCTTGTGTGCCCATGGCAGCCAGAGCAGGCCAGCAGAAGAACCCCCGCATCTCCACCCCATCCCAGGAGCCGGCTGGAGTGCAAGACAGTGCACTTCTGCTGAGTCGCAGCCCCCATCTGCTACAAGTCTAGGGCCTGGCTCGTTGTTATGAACCCTGCCACTAATTATACATAAAACAGAGTTAAAAGCACAAATACATGCTTACATGCCCTGTTTCCCCTTTCATAAACTTTATGTCCTTGCCTTGCATTTTGCCTGTGAACATTCTAGGGTATTCTACTATTCCAAGAATAGTTGATTTCTTAGCTTAGCTACTGGCTCTTCATTCCACCTGAAGCATCAGAGCCCTCAGCTGCAGTTCCCAACATGGCGTCGCTAGGGATCTTTTGACAGCCCCAAGGCCCTCAGAGAGCGCTGGCCCAGCAGGTGAGAGGATCTGCTGAGGAGACAAGTGTTGCTTCTGTCCATGCAGCTGCCCACTCCCTATACTAAGCAGCCATCTGCTGTTTCTTTCCAACCAGCCGCTCTTTGCTTTGTTCCCATTTTTGCACAGTCATTGGCCATGTGCTTGTAGTTTCTATGGCAACTGATGCTTTCTCCGCTCCCAACATGTCTCCTGTGTAATTTCATGATAGGATTTCAAGATTCACTATCTGCTTGGTGCCAGTGATCTCAAAGATAAGATGGCAGTGTCCAGCAGCAATCTTATCACATTTTAAAACGAAAAAAGGAGATGTCTGAAGTAATTAAATATCAGAACTTTCAGGACTTTTTTTCAACAAAGCTTTTACTGAGTCAAGATAAATTATAAGAATGGTGATCAAATATACAGTAGTCACAGTGTCATAAAAGAATAACGCAATAAAATGACAGATAAAACATTACCATTGTTTTTCATACATTCAGACACCATACTCTTATTTGCCTTTTTGTGGGGCCATGTATGGCTCAAAGTAAAAATCTATTTTGCTTATCCTTCCCTCCACTTGCCTTACACCTGCACATAAAATCCAGTTTAATTTTTCCTTTTTAAAATTCCATAAAAACTTTAGTTTAGTAGTTTTATGGCCATAGTATATATTTTTATTTTTAACATCGGCATTGTAATAGCATTACAAACCACAGTTGTTTATTGACAATCCTATATAAACTTACTTTAGAAATCTCCTTTCATGTTGTGAGTTCTGCTGGTCATCTCTTTCCACAACTTTCTGGATGCTCTGCATGCTTTTCAGCTTCTAGTCTGCTGTTTCAATTTCAAAGGACTACATATCCCATGGTACCTTGCTGCCTGCAAGCAGTGATTCCTATACTGACTTTGTCTCCTAAAACTCCTCCTCTCAACACCTCTGTAGTTCAGAAGGCAGGCTCTGTACACATGGTGAATATTTGTCACAGAATTCAAGGAAGTAAATGTGTTTACATTTTGACTGTAGATACACTTTCAAACACAGACATGTTTCCTAATATAAACATCTGAGGAAGTGAAAACCACGGCTACATACAACATAACTGGAAAAAAAAACATTTTTATTATTAAAATCTTTCTTTCCATAGTCTTTCAGGTACTAAATACAACAAACACAAACTGTGTATGAGTAATTAGCGGAAAAAGGGGGACAGTCTCTTTAAATAGCCTGCTTTCCAAGGGGGGGTGGACTTTTTTTCCAGGGTCTTCTTGCCAGTCATGTGACACACAGGGTCTTTTTATTCTTTGCCTTTTCTCCAGTGGTGGACAGTCTGCTAAGTGTGGCTAACATTGTGACATCAGTGACATTCACTAGTGCATTGTACTATGAGCCCACACTGACCTGGTGTGGTCATGAAAGCCTGGGCTCATAGGAAATGGTTTGAATGACACAGGTGCTGACTAGGGATGGGCCGAACACCCCCAGTTCGGTTCACACCAGAACATACCGAACAGGCAAAAAAATTCGGCAGAATACGTGAACACCGTAAAAGTCTATGGGACACGAACATGAATAATCAAAAGTGCTAATTTAAAAGGTTTTTATGCAAGTTATTGTCATAAAAAGTGCTTGGGGACCCGGGTCCTGCCCCAGGGGACATGTATCAATGAAAAAAAGCAGTGATTTTAACCACTAGGCGTCCACGCTATAGCCGAAAGACGGCTACAGCGCAGACTCCAATTGCCG
The DNA here is from genome assembly GCF_042186555.1 of Aquarana catesbeiana. Lineage (NCBI taxonomy): Eukaryota > Metazoa > Chordata > Amphibia > Anura > Ranidae > Aquarana > Aquarana catesbeiana. The sequence goes on from NC_133326.1 coordinate 474,623,835, forward strand.
GGAGGGCGTCCCTGGACGTCCTCCTGTTTACTTCCGCGTTGCGTGCTCCCGCGGGCGCGCATCGGGGTAGTTTTATGCTGGCCGTGTCCCTTGGACACAGCCAGTCACAGATCGCTGAAAATGGGCAATCATAGTGGCCGTTTTCAGCGCGATCGGCGGTGCCAATGAGAGACGATCTCATATGTAAACATATGAGATCATCTCTCATCGCCAGCTCTCCCTCCTCACACAGAGACAGCATGTGAGGAGGGAGAGCGAACCGCTGTGGCGGTAAGTGAACAGAAAAAAAAAACGAAAAAAAAGTGTCCCTGCCATCTGCCCCTGCCATCTGTCCTGCCATCTGTCCTGCCATTTGCCCTTGCCATCTGTCCTGCCATCTGTCTCTGCCATCTGTCCCTGCCATCTGTCCTGCCATCTGTCCCTGCTGTCATGTCCCTGTCATCTGTCCCTAGTGCCATCTGTCCCTAGTGCCATCTGTCCCCAGTGCCACGTATAAGTGCCATCTGTCATCAGTGCCACATAGTGCCATCTGTCATCAGTGCCACCTGTCAGTGTCACGTGCCATCTGTCATCAGTGCCATCTGTCATCAGTGTCATCAGTGCCATCTGTCATCAGTGTCATCAGTGCCACGTATTAGTGCCATCTGTCATCAGTGCCACGTATTAGTGCCATATGTCATCAGTGCCACGTATTAGTGCCATCTTTCATCAGTGCCACGTGTCATCAGTGCCACATATTAGTGCCATCTGTCATCAGTGCCATCTGTCATCAGTGCCACGTGTCATCAGTGCCACATATTAGTGCCATCTGTCATCAGTGTCACGTGTCATCAGTGCCACGTATTAGTGCCATCTGTCATCAGTGCCACGTATTAGTGCCATCTGTCATCAGTGTCATGTAATAGTGCCATCTGTCATCAGTGCCACATCAGTGTCAGTGCCACGTATCAGTGCCATCTGTCATCAGTGCCACATCAGTGCCACGTATCAGTGCCATTTGTCATCAGTGCCACGTCAGTGTCACATGTCATTGTCCTGGTTCTCCAGGGCCTTCAAAAGTGTAATAGGTAGTCAACAAATTAGATGTGTAATTTATGCTCCTAGAACACGTGATTGTGCTCCCTGCATGTTGGGCCTCTGTATGTGGCCAGGCTGTGAAAAAGTCCCACACATGTGGTATCACTATACTTAGGAGGAGTAGCAGAATGTATCTTGGGGCGTTATTTGTGGTATATACATGCCATGTGAGAGAAATAACCTATTACAATGACAATTTTGTGGGGGGAAAAAAAAAAAATCTTCATTTTGCAAAGAATTGTGGGAAAAAATGACAACATCATGCATCTAACTAAATACCTTGGAATGTCTACTTTTAAAAAAGGGGTCATTTGGGGGGTGTTTGTACTTTCCTGACTTGTTCAGGTCGCAAGAAATGAGATAGGCCGTCAGTACATCAGGTGTGATCAATTTTTTATGATTTGCACCATAACTTGTAGACTCTCTAACTTTCACAAAGACCAAATAATATCCACTAATTTGGGTTATTTTTACCAAAGATATGTAGCATTATAAATTGTGGCCAAAATTTATGAAGAAAAATTACTAATTTGCAAAATTTTATCACAGAAACAAAGAAAAATGCGTTTTTTTCAAAATTTTCGGTCTTTTTTCATTTATAGCGCAAAAAATAAAAAACCCAGAGGTGATCAAATACCACCAAAATAAAGCTCTATTTGTATGAAAAAAAGGACAAAAAGTTCATTTGGGTACATTATTACATGACTGAGTAATTGTCATTCAAAGTGTGAGAGCGCTGAAAGCTGAAAATTGGTCTGGTCACGAGGGGGGTTTAAGTGCCCAGTTGTCAAGTGGTTAATAATGCTTAAAGTGAAACAATAAAAGTGAAATATTCCTTTAAATTTCATACCTGGGGGGTTTAGAACAGTCCCTGCACAAAATGACATTTCTAAAGGAAAAAAAGTCATTTAAAAGTACTCGCAGCTATAATGAATTGTCAGCAATACAGATAAAAGAAGTCATTGAAAAAAATGGCATGGGATCTCCCCAATCCATTACCAGGCCCTTTGGGTCTGGTATGAGTATTAAGGGGAACCCCGAACCAAAATTTAAAAAAAAAATTGCATGGGGGTCCCCCCAAATTTCATACCAGGCCCTTCAGGTCTGGTATGGATATTAAGGAGAACCCCGCGCCAAAATTTATTTTAAAAAATGGCGTGGGGGTCCCCCTCAAAATCCATAACAGACCTGAGATTTTAAGGAGAACCCTGCGCTAAAATAAAAAAAAAAATGGCGTGGGGGTCCACCCAAAAATCCATACCAGACCCTTATCTGAGCACACAACCTGGCAGGCTGCAAGAAAAGAGGGGGGACAAGAGAGCGCCCCCCCCCCCCTCCTGAACTGTACCAGGCCACATGCTCCTGGTACTTTTAAATGACTTTTATTCCTTTAGAAATGTCATTTTGTGCAGGGACTGTTCTAAACACGGGAAAAATGCGCCACTTTACAGGCATACTATAGACACCCCCAGGCACGAAATGTAAAGGAATATTTCACTTTTATTGTTTCACTTTAAGTATTATTAAAATCACTGCTCCCGAAAAAACGGCTGTTTTTAAAACTTTTTTTGCATTGATACATGTCTCCTGGGGCAGGACCCAGGTCCCCAAACACTTTTTATGACTATAACTTGCATATAAGCCTTTAAAATGAACACTTTTGATTTTTCATGTTAATGTCCCATAGACTTTAACAGTGTTCCGGCGGTTTTTGAATTTGCCCCAAACACCGCATATTGTTCGGTGTTCTGCAGAAAACCCGAACAACCAAAGTTCGGCCCGAACTTATGCTCGGGCCGAACTGTTCGCCCATCCCTAGTGCTGACATGGTAGTAGAACAAAGTATTGTGTCTTATGCAGAAAATTGGGCAATGGGATTTTTAGTTTAGTTTCCAAAGTGGAGTTCTGCTTTAAATATTTTCACAGTTCTAAAAAATCTCTGTGAGCTGTTACTGTTCAAATGGTTATAAATGCACCTTTCTATACATGTTATAGTTTGTCTTCCAAATCATCTTGACTGAAGGAAAAAGATCAAGGGGGATCAATTTAACTAAAAAAAAATTACACTGAACAGTAGTGCACAAAAAACAGTTTTACATAATATAGAGATCAGTAGGGGCAAAGGAGTGAGGCTTGGAATTCCAGACTCTCATCAGTCTGAATTTGAACACATGGCATCCTAAAAAAGGAAAAAGACCTCCTACATGCATGCAGTTCAAAACATGCTGAGGTGGCTAGATGGCCAAAGGTAATTCATTTGTGGCCTATCACACTGTGTTCATCTAGAAGGAACCAATCAGCTTTGGCCTTAAGTTAGGTGGTCTACTTGGGTACACACGGGAGGGAGATAGATCTGGAGGGTTTAGGGAGAGCTTGGAAAAGTATAGAAATTATTTTAGAAGGGTAGAAGTTGTGTTAGAAGAAAGGGAGAAAGTAACAGAGTGGGCTAGATGTGTAGGAAACAAAGGGGAGGATAGGAATGTTGGGTAGGGTAGGGAATAGGTAGGGTACAAACATGGGAAGAGGCGGAAGTGATTTGATCCAAGTGGATGAAAAAATAGATCTGGGCAGGTGATGATGGTATAGGGATGGGCTCTGGGAGAAGAAAAGGGGGCCAGAACCCCCCTGCACATCTTGGGGAGCAAAATGGGCATGGGTAGCATTCCCCACGCCATCCAATGTTGAGGGTTCAATCATATTTGAAATAGAAAAGAGAGTCTTGGGTCAGACAACACCTGTGATGTTGAAAGATGGTAGGCTAACCCTGACTAGACAGAGGATTAGTATGTGAATAAATGAGGAGGTTTCAGTGTATTTGAACACATGCATATGAAACAGGAAATGTATCAATAGCCAAAGCTTGTTTTTTGTTGTGTGAATAATATTTCTAATTTACATTAGAGCAGCGATTTCAAACCTTTTTCACACCACAATAAATCTTTGAATGTTGGTACCACATAGCATCAGGCATTATGAAAACACTAGATTATCACAGTGTGTTTACCTCTGTCACAAGGGAAATGTGCAAAAGTACTATATAGAACAATGACTAGAGAATTGCTGATATACTTGAAAAGCTTGTGCATCTTGACATATCTGGAGCTTCTCAGGGGAAGCAATTAGGCACCGCCATATCCTTTCATGATGTTGACACTGTCAACTAAAGGAAGGAAGGAAAGGTGCACATTATACAATAAGAGCTGACAGAAAATCTAAGGTGGAATACACTTGCATAGATTAGTTTCTTAGTAAGGTAACTATTTAGTGCTCTGGAAAAACGTTAACGGACTTTGTTGCATGTTAAGAGGGCATCAGCCATATGACAATATGAAGCCAGCTTACAACTATTTATTCCCTTGTTGGATTGCATCAGGTATTCCTTATGCCCTGTACACACGACCAGTTTTCCCGTCGGAATAAACTCTGAAGGTTTTTCTGACGGAGTTCTGACAGAATTCCGCTCAAGCTGTCTTGCATACGCACGGTCACACCAAATTCCGACCGTCCAGAACGCGGTGATGTACAACATGTACGACGGGACTACAAAACGGAAGTTCAATAGCCAGTAGCCAATAGCTTCTGTCTTGTACTTGCTTCAGAGCATGCGTTGTTTTTGGTACGTCGGAACAGCATACAGACAAGCGTTTTTCCCGATAGGAATTGGTTCTGTCGGAAAAATTTAGAACTTGTTCTCTTTCTAGGTCCGTCAGAATTTTCGACGTAAAAAGTCAGATGGGGCACGATCGGAATATACGATGAAAAGCTCCCATCTGACTTTTTCTGTCCGACATTCTGCTCGTGTGTACACGGCATAAGAATTTTATACGCTTTAATTCAAGCACATAAAAGTATGCTTCATGCATGCTAAAGTGGCCTATCAACCAATTATATCATGTCACTTTATTATGACTTATGACTCAAGGCAAGTGTGGCTCATGACATCTCCAAAGGGCTGCGTAATAAAGTAGTTTTAAACCGAATCGACAGCCGGAGTCAGTTTACTCTCAATAGGGCACAGGCAGGACCAACCAAGTAAAACAGAACATCAGCATACAGAAATATAATAGTAACAGGACAAATGTCATTTAAACAAATTAGATTCAAATTCTGACTACTTTATTAATTCCAAAGGGAAATTATTGAAACCCATGCCGCACTCAACAAAGACAACACAATCACGGCAATAAACAGAACAAGACACAAAGACACAACGAAATTCCCAATAACAGCCATTAGCACCAAATGAAACAAATTGAAGCGGAGTTCCACCCAAAAATGGAACTTCCACTTTTTGGAATCCTCCCCCCTCCGGTGTCACATTTGGCACCTTTCAGGGGGCAGGAGGGAGCAGATACCTGTGTAATTCAGGTATTTGCTCCCACTTCCGGACATAGATCAACGCGCTCCCACTATATAGACTGTCCAGTCTATTCTGTAGCTTTCCCTCTGTCTTTTCTCACTTGCTGATTTATTACCATTGCCATACTATTGATTTGTATGTGTTTGTTTTTCTTTTTCCTTTTCCTTTCCCTCAGAGATTTTTTTTTGTTTTGTTTTAACATTTTACCTTCTGCTAAAACTTTTGTGAATCAGTACTGCTTGGACCTTGAAGAAGGGGACAAACTCCGAAAGCTCATCCATGAAAAATGATATGTTAATGCAAATAAAAAAGTATCACGGACAGTACTCAATTTTCTCTTATGGTCAGCAGAAACTAACAGACATCCTGCTAGAACTCAATTAGCTGTTTAAAGCTCTGCAAAGACCTGTGTGCTGGTGTCTGCTATCCCTAAGTTGAGATAACAGGCTCTTTTGAAGTGTGTTAAAGTTAAGGCTATGAAATTCAGGAATTGAAGGAGAAGGGAGGGGTAAGATCACTGGGCTATTATAACAAACATGGCTGAGACCTGAACAATACGGATATTCGCCTTCAGCATTACAGGACATACTCAATATTAAGTGGGTGGTCATGTTATGATGAGTGGCCATAATGTTTTAGCTGATTGGTATATCTCTCAGCACAGGTTTACATTTCTATTTTAGCACAACTTAAGTAATATTGAAGCTTGGTTCAGGGCTGTAGACTAATAGTATGATATGAAAACAGAACTGATCTCTGTTTGTCTTGTGTACAGTCACAGATGAGATGTCGAATGAAGACACTGTTGAACGTATAGTCAAGTGCATTATACAGAATGAAGGTAAGCATTTGTAGCCTGTATTGTGATTGCTTCACTAATTAAGTTAGCAGGTATTTAATAATAGTCTTGTTTTTATTTTTGTCCACTTAAGCAAATGCGGAAGCACTTAAACAAATGCTGGGGGACACAGAAGGAGAGGTGGCCATCGGTCCCAAGTGAGCATGAATTTTTTATCAGTACATAAGTTGTTTGGTAATAAAATACTCTCGAAATGATTTAACCGCTTGCCGCCTGCTCACCGTCATATAAAGGAGGGGAGGTGGGGCTCTCGTTCTAGATGTTGTCCCAGAATGGCCTGGGTCACGCAGCTCGGCGATTGCAGCCGCTCCTTGTCGATTGAGTTGTGTACAACCAGCTTCTTGGAAAATTTTCTCTTGATCAGCGCCACCAGCTACACTGATCAGTGTATTCTAGTGCAGCAGGAGGATTCCCCATCAAAATCGAGTGTGTGTATGGGCGAATTAAGTAATTCTCTTTCAATCAACCCACTGGTTGAACAAAAAAAATAAGGACTAATGTATGGCTAGCCTAGAGCTGCCCATACATTATACATTTTTTTTTTTTCGAATTTCCTTTAGATTTACCCGTCCATTAAGGGCGCACGGATGCCACCTCCCCATCTATGCGTCTGGCCCCCATGCAGGATGCCGGATGCATGAATTCCAATGGTGGGGGGTGTTTTTTTGAAGCACGTGATTAGAGCCAGAGGGTCTAGTAGGCTTCAAAAGAGGGTGGGCTTGGGAGGCAGAGACCACCCAGTTATGTGACAATAGCAAATTAACTGTTTACGCCCCCCCCAAAAAAAAATTACCACCAGCCGCCACTGGATTTACCTTCAACTATGTAGTGCAAGGGCTTGTCTGACTGCATATTAAATGACAGTTTTTAGGTTTGACCTCATATTGTATGGTTTTGGTAAATCTTAGGGAAAGTTGTACCAGAAAATTGTATGATGTATGGCCAGCCTTGGACCCAGTGCTCTTAATAATCAGCACCCAGTACAGACCTGGTTGGACATACCCCTGTCTACCTTTTCAATACAGGTCACTTGTGAATAGGGGTGTGGTATTTATTCAGCTCTGCCAGCATAGACCATTGGAGCGGAAGAGCAGAATGCAAAATTTTCACTGAAGGAAAAAGGTATTTTAAAGAATTTCCAAATTAGTTAACATAACTAGTGGGGATACAAGATCATAAAGAGGTGGGACTTTAATTGGGCTTTAAAGCCTAACTCCAGCCAGGATACAATGAAATGTTCTGACATTTGTTTATTGCTTTTAATACATCATACCATACTGAACAAAGTTCCCTTGTAAGGGTGGGTGCATGGCCAAACAGGCACCATATAAATCCAATTTGCAGAAGAGAGCCAGCACGCCAAGATAATATTACAGACAACAATTCACTAAAGTCGTCTTTCCCAAGGTGAAGCAGAGACCTAAGACATCTCTGCTTCGCCTTGAGAAAGCGGTTCTGTGTATCCATAAAATATTGGTACTGATATGGGATTCTAGTAAATTGTTGTCTAAAATATCATCTTGGTGCTCCGACTCTCTTCTGCAATCTGGGTGTTTATTTCTGTCTGTGACATCATTGGTGAGATTTTCCCTAATTTTTTGCCCCTTTAAAACCCATACAATAAAATATACCACTTTTCCTTCTGCTTCCAATACTGCATTGGGAAAGTTAAATGTGTGGTGACATGTACACATGTACAGAAGACTTTGTCTTTCAGACATTTTGATACATAGGGCCAATTATTTTTGTATAAAAACTTCCATCATATGAAATTTTTAATTTCTTAGTTTTTAAATTTTACAGTTCTTTTTCTCAAAAATATTTTTCTTTTTCTGTGCATACATTTCATTGTTTTGCAAGATTAATATTTATCTAATCAAGCTTAATGAACCTATCTATTTGGAATATTAAATCTTCTTGCATCCTTATAAAATGGATTCATTGTAGGATCCATTATCTCTATTGAATCTATTCCTGCTGCTTATCTCTCTCAGTCATTAATTACCAATACCATTACATAATAAGTTCTAAGAATGTTTTGTTTGAGGCATTTACTGTCCTCACCAACATGACTTTATCATATTATCATTGATCTGTATTGAAAACCAACTGAAAGAACATTTTTGTAAATCCCTGTAGCCTTGAAATAACTTGAAGGAATAATTTTAAATCTCATGATTTGGATAAGGGCAGAGCAGCAAAAGACAAAAAAATACCAGGTGCAAAAATGCATGTAAAATGCATATATAAAATGCATCGCAAAGCAGCAAAAAATGTGTTTAAACACAAATGCATTTTTCAGTTAAAACACTTATTTAAATGTCTGAAGTGACACCAGGCAAAAAAGATTTGTATAGGCCTATATTGCCTTGTCAGTTAAATTAATATTCATACATAAATTATGGGAAAGAGCTGTCCCCTTTACATTTAAATGTGCTAGACCAGTGATTCTCAAATCCTGTCCTCAGGGCCCACTAACAGGCCAGATTTTACGTATTACCTTGGGGAGATGCAGATTAGAATGTGGGGCAAATGCTATCATCCTGTGATGTATTTCAGTTATCTTGCAAACCTGGCCTGTTAGTGGGTCCTGAGGACAGGAGTTGAGAACCACTATGCTAGACCATCTGAACCTAGTAACCAAAAAAATTTGAAAAAAAAATGTGCTTTTCATTGAATCATGTGACAAACACTATGTTAGAAACTAGGGATGGGCCGAACACCCCCGGGTTCGGTTCGCACCAGAACATACCGAACAGGGAAAAAATTTGGCAGAACACACGAACACCGTTAAAGTCTATGGGATACGAACATGAATAATCAAAAGTGCTAATTTTAAAGGCTTATATGCAAGTTATTGTCATAAAAAGTGTTTGGGGACCCGGTTCCTGCCCCAGGGGACATTTATCAATGCAAAAAAAAGCTTAAAGTGAAACAATAAAAGTGAATTATTCCTTTAAATTTCATACCTGGGGGGTGTCTATAGTATGCCTGTAAAGTGGCGCATTTTTCCCGTGTTTAGAATAGTCCCTGCACAAAATGACATTTCTAAAGGAAAAAAAGTAGGGCTGAATAAAATTTTCGTGTTCGATTAATTGATTTTTTTTTAATCGATTAATCGACTTATTTCGATTAATAGCACATACAGATCCAACTACTTTTAGCTGATCTCCTTGCATTGCAACTCTGCATTAGTCAGTGGTAAATGTGGTATACACTATATATACAATCAACCGACACTAGTTAGTTTCCACAATCCATGACTTAAATTCACAGTTAACACAAATACATTTTAAATTCAAACTGTAGCACTGACATAAGTAATTTTTTTTTCCCACAGTAGCGTGACAATCCCTCCACCTCCAGTCTAACTAATCACTCTCACCTTATGGCATGGACCCCTGTGCAAACAGGTGGTCATGCAAGCGGGTATCAAAAGGGTTAACATGGACCATAAACTTCTCTCACGTCTCCTCAGATCTCAGCAAGGACGCCAGGTTATAGGTAGAAAGAAAAGATCTAAGTGCTCACCGCTTAACTATAAGATTTCATTTTTGTGTTCAAACACAAACTACTCACATAAAGATGATAAAAACACAGCATGTAAAGCCGACAAGTTGTGTTAGTTGCATAGGGCAGCAGCGGGTGACTTAATGCATAGCTCCTCCCCTGTGCGAGTTACGTTCAATAAGAACTTCGACGTCACCGGACTCCTCCCCCCTTCCCTTCGTTAGCAGACGGAGGCACTTGGGGAAGGGGGGAGGAGTCCGGTGATGTCGATGTCCATGATGTCACCGGATCTCTAACGGAAATCCCTGAAGACCCGGAAGCCAGCGAAAAGGTGAGTACCGATCAGAAGAATTTTGATCGATCAAAAAAATGGTAAATATTAAGGGGAACCCCGAACCAAAATTAAAAAAAAAAAACTGCGTGGGGGTCCCCCCAAATTCCATACCAGGCCCTTCAAGTCTGGTATGTATATTAAGGGGAACCCTGCGCCAATTTTTTTTTAAAAAATGGCATAGGGGCCCCCCTCAAAATCCATACCGATTTTAAGGGGAACCCCGCGCCAAAATTTTTTAAAAAAATGGCGTGGGGGTCCCCCCAAAAATGCATACCAGACCCTTATCCAAGAACGCAACCTGGCAGGCTGCAGGAAAAGAGGGGGGACAAGAGAGCGCCCCCCCTTCTGAAGCGTACCAGGCCACATGCCCTCAACATGGGGAGGGTGCTTTGGGGTAGCCCCCCAAAGCATCTTGTCCCCATGTTGATGGGGACAAGGGCCTCATCCCCACAACCCTTGCCCGGTGGTTGTGGGGGTCTGCGGGCGGGGGCTTGTCGGAATCTGGAAGCCCCCTTAAAAAAAAACACAAGACACACTTTGGAACAAGTCCTTTATTAAAAAATAAAAAAACTAAAATGTCCCACGAAGTCCATTCATCTTCTTCTCTCGCTCCGCCGACGGACCAAAAAAAGAAATAAAAAAACAAAGCATGGGAGGCGCCCGCCGTATGACGCGTCTTCGCTTTGACAGTTCTTATATAACTGAAGGCAGGGCCACAATGGCGTAGGGGTCCCCCTCAAAATCCATATCGATTTTAAGGGGAACCCTGCGCCAAAATTTTGGTTCGGGGTTCCCATTAATATTCATAGTAGACCCAAAGGGCCTGGTAATGGACCTTTATCTTTATTGCCGGGACCGTTCATTGGCCAGGACAATTCATTATAGCCGCGAGTACTTTTGAATTACTTTTTTTCCTTTAGAAATGTCATTTTGTGCAGGGACTGTTCTAAACACGAGAAAAATGCGCCACTTTACAGGCATACTATAGACACCCCCCAGGTACAAAATTTAAAGGAATATTTCACTTTTATTGTTTCACTTTAAGCATTATTAAAATCATTGCTCCTGAAAAAACGGCCATTTTTAAAACTTTTTTTGCATTGATACATGTCTCCTGGGGCAGGACCCGGGTCCCCAAACACTTTTTATGACAATAATTGCATATAAGCCTTTAAAATTAACACTTTTGATTTTTCATGTTAATGTCCCATAGACTTTAACGGTGTTCCGTCGGCTTTCGAGTTTGCCCCGAACACTGCATATTGTTCGGTGTTCTGCAAGAACATCCGAACAACCAAAGTTCGGCCTGAACTTATGCTCGGGCCGAACCGTTCGTCCATCCCTATTAGAAACACATGTAAAAATAATACCATAACGTGCAAATTCTCATCATATATAACCAAAGTGTAACAAATAATCAACATCTGTACATATCTGTACAGATGGACAAATGTTCATATGGATAGTCCAGGCTCAGGATAGAAAGTCCCAAAAAATGAAAGATTCACTTCCAAGTGTAGAATAAAAAACACTCAGTGCAGTGTGAGTAGAAGGTGGCACCAGATCACACCACCCACAGATAAGGCAAGCTCCTTGCCAGAAGATTTGATCCCTCAAAGAGATCATAAAGCGCCAAAAATCCTAAATAGGTGCACTGATCATTGCCCCACCAGTTATATGATGGTGCTGTACTGCAACAATGTTTTTTTTAATTTCTTAATTTTCCCAAAAATTGTGACAAAAAATTACTGTTTCAAAACACTTGCCATGCCTCTTACTACTGTAAATACAATGGACTGTCTACGTTCCAAAAAGGGGTAATTTGGAAGGGGGGGGGGGGGGGTTGCAAGAAATTAGATAGACCACCAGTACATCAGGATTGATCAGGATTTTCAGATTTTTCAGACATATAGTCAGGTCCATAAATATTGGGACATCTACACAATTCTAATCTTTTTGGCTCTATATACCACCATAATGGATTTAAAATGAAACAAGTTGTGCTTTAACTGCAGACTTTCAGCTTTAATTTGAGGGTATTTACATCCAAATCAGGTGAACGTTGTAGGAATTACAACAGTTTGTATATGTGCCTCCCACTTTTTAAGGGACCAAAAGTAATGGGACAGATTAACAATCATCCATCAAACTTTCACTTTTTAATACTTGGTTGCAAATCCTTTGCAGTCAATTACAGCCTGAAGTCTGGAACGCATAGACATCACAATTCGCTGGGTTTCATCCTTGGTGATGCTCTGCCAGGCCTCTACTGCAACTGTCTTCAGTTCCTGCTTGTTCTTGGGGCATTTTCCCTTCAGTTTTGTCTTCAGCAAATAAAATGCATGCTCAATCGGATTCAGGTCAGGTGATTCACTTGGCGATTGCATAACATTCTGTCACGGAACGTCCCACACTCCGCTTGAGTGCTTCCGTCATATACCACTTCCTCCCAGTCTGTATACAGATATCAGATATTCCAACCTCTCTGAGCAGAAAACAAGGCGACACTTGCTTCACTGCTAACATGGACTGTTTATTATGAATCAAAGTTACAAGACTTTATATGCCGTTGGAACCTCCTCTAACAATACAACTGTAACTTAATTAACATGAGCTAATTATCTAATCCTTTATACAGCCTAGGTGACTGAGACATGACCTTTCGCCCAGACTTGTGGTCACCGAGCTTCATACAGTTAATTAACACAATAGCAGTCGTCCCGTCTCCTACATTGTATAGAGGACAATGTCATTAGCTCATTCAATTAACATAAACACAGGTTGATGACACCAGCATCTCCTCACAGGATGTGTCCCAACAGAATGAATCCATTGAAAATCCAGGGCCCATAATCAAAAGGCAACAGGTTTGCATACAGTCCTCTCCAACAGCCTCTGTCCCGGCTAGGTCTGTGACATTTCTCCCCTTTCGGCAGGAGACTAACACAGGAGGAGACCCCAGACGGGTTGACTCCGAAGTTAGTCCATAGTTCCAGTCCTCTACTGCCTGTACCCACACAGTACCCCAAACATATTCTTCCAAACAGAGTATTACTCACCCAACCAACCTCTGCCTCTCTCAGAGAACATATCTGCCGCTGGGGAGAGGCCTGGACTGGCTCTTCTCCCTGGAATCCTTTCTGCCGCTGGAGAGAAGACAGGGTGTCTGGGCTCACTCTGTCATGCTGTTGGGGATCGGGGCCCACTGCCCAGCATCCCTGGGGTATACAGGTGGAGACTGAAGTCCCATCCACCTTCACAGGAAATCCATCCTCTGTTAGTTGAGGGCAGAGTCCAGCAGTCCTCAGCCCTGTTGCCAGCCCTTCTGCTGGAAACCCCACACCATCTGTTCCGGCTAACTGTTGGAGAGGGAGGCCGACTGCCCCGCCTCCCTGGAACTCTGTAGTTGTTGCCGGTGCTGGGCAGAGGTTGGTAGCACTCTGCCCTGTTGCCAGCACTTCTGCTGGGGACTCCGCATCCTCTGCTCCGGCTAACTGTTGGGGCAGGAGGCTGGCTTCCTCCACTCCCAAACTGTGTAGCTGCCATTGGGGAGGTGAGCCGGCTGCTTCCTTTTCCATTCCCTCATCTGGCTGCTGGGACGACATGTCGATGGTACGGATCTTTGCTGGGGAGGAAAGCCCACTTCCTCCACCCTGGCCAACTGTTGGGGAGGGACAACACACACCTCCTCTCCCTTCTCCCCCTGTATCTGCTGCTGGGAAGTGATTGCCATCTTCTCAGCCTGAGCCTCCACAATTGCTGCAGGTGTGGGGCAGAGGTCTTGGACCCTCTGTCCGGTTGCCAGCACTTCTGCTGGGGGTTTGCCAGGTGGTTCCTCCTCTACAGAAACGTCTATTAAATCCCCAGTCTCTGGAATTGGTAAAAGTGTGGGACAGAGGTCTTGGATCCTCTGTTCAGTTACCAGATCTTCAGCTGGAGAAGTTTGTTTTAACTCCATAGATGCTGCTGGCAGAAAATCACATGTCCCTGTCAGTGTTGTGGGAGAAAGGCCGACTACCTCTTCTCTCAAGAAGGCCGAAGCCACTGTTGGTGCTGGGCAGAACACAGTGAACTTTGGCCCTGATAGCAGCTCTTCTGCTGGAGGCTCATCAGGTTGTTCTTCCTCAGCAAAAAAATCTATTAAATCCCCCGTCTCTGCAACTGGTATCTGGGGATGGAGGTTCACCATCTCCTGTCCATGGAATCCAGAAGATGCTATCAGTGCTGAGCAGAGCGCAATGAAGTTTGGCCCTAATCCCAACTCTTCTGCTGGGAGCTCACCCGATGGTTCTTCCTCAGCAGAAAAGTCTATCAAATCCCCTGTCTCTGCAACTGGTGTCTGGGGATGGAGGTTCACCATCTCCTGTCCATGGAACCCAGAAGATGTTATCAGTGCTGGGCAGAGGTTAGCAGAGCTCTGCCCTGTTGTCAGCACTTCAGCTTTGGGGGTGGCAATCTCCAGATTTTCCACTGCAGATTCTCTGGCATGCTGCTGGACAGGCACATTCCTCCATCCAAGATCATCCCATGCAGAAACAGGATCATCAAGGTCAGTCAGCACTTGCTGCATCCGCCATAAGACCTCCGCCTCCATAGCTGTGGGGGCAGGTTGGCAAAGCACACTATTGCTCTGCCACATTGCCGACTCTTCAGCCAGGATTTCAGGGTTGTCAGCTGGTATTTCCTGATAGTCCCAGGCAAAGGGAGCCCAGCCCTGGCACTGAGCAATGTCTGGCAGCCGTCTGTAGGCGATCTCTAGCTCCCATTCCTGAATGGCCAGAAACTCCAAATCTTCCTGTGCCCAGTGCACTTCCGAAATGTTCAGTAGCCCTTCTCTGAAATCCATGATTTCGTCCACCCGCCGCTCCAAATCACTCCCAAAGTTAGGGTCCCCTGTCAGCTTCACAAACAACAGTCCCAAGCCGCAGTAGCTTAAGCCTTCCGTTGGGCTGTCATCCGCTATCCAGGGACATGCTTGGGATACATGCCACCGGAGGGCTCTGTAGCTCTCATCCAGCTTTATCTCTGCCCAGACCAGCCTGTTTAATTCAGCTGTCTGCTTCTTGTGTGGTTTTTCTCCCAAAAACCGCACCCGCAGTCCGTACTGCGACCAGTACCTTTCCTCGATGGAGGGGAGAACTTTTCCCTGGTGTCGCTGCTCACGGGCTAGCACTTCCTTCCAGAGTTTGCAGCGAATAGAATCACACCATCCCAGCAGGACCTGCTCCGATACTGGTCCTCTGTGCTGTATCTGCATCTCTCGCAACCTCCTTCTGAATTCCTCATCCATGGCGGCTGGTATCTGTACCTCTCCTCTCCTGCTATCTGGACCTTGGATCCAGATGGAAGTTTGGATGTCCCAGTCTGTAGGAAGCTTTCCCGCTGCTTGCCACCAATGTCACGGAACGTCCCACACTCCGCTTGAGTGCTTCCGTCATATACCACTTCCTCCCAGTCTGTATACAGATATCAGATATTCCAACCTCTCTGAGCAGAAAACAAGGCGACACTTGCTTCACTGCTAACATGGACTGTTTATTATGAATCAAAGTTACAAGACTTTATATGCCGTTGGAACCTCCTCTAACAATACAACTGTAACTTAATTAACATGAGCTAATTATCTAATCCTTTATACAGCCTAGGTGACTGAGACATGACCTTTCGCCCAGACTTGTGGTCACCGAGCTTCATACAGTTAATTAACACAATAGCAGTCGTCCCGTCTCCTACATTGTATAGAGGACAATGTCATTAGGTCATTCAATTAACATAAACACAGGTTGATGACACCAGCATCTCCTCACAGGATGTATCCCAACAGAATGAATCCATTGAAAATCCAGGGCCCATAATCAAAAGGCAACAGGCTTGCATACAGTCCTCTCCAACAGCCTCTGTCCCGGCTAGGTCTGTGACACATTCCACTTCTTTCCCTTAAAAAACTCTTTGGTTGCTTTCGCAGTATGCTTCGGGTCATTGTCCATCTGCACTGTGAAGTGCCGTCCAATGAGTTCTGAAGCATTTTGCTGAATATGAGCAGATAATATTGCCCGAAACACTTCAGAATTCATCCTGCTGCTTTTGTCAGCAGTCACATCTGGCCTTCCTGTTTTTGAGGCTCACCAATGGTTTACATCTTGTGGTGAACCCTCTGTACTCACTCTGGTAAAATCTTCTCTTGATTGTTGACTTTGACACACATACACCTACCTCCTGGAGAGTGTTCTTGATCTGGCCAATTGTTGTCAAGGGTGTTTTCTTCACCAGGGAAAGAATTCTTTGGTCATCCACCACAGTTGTTTTCCGTGGTCTTCCGGGTCTTTTGGTGTTGCCGAGCTCACGGTGCGTTCTTTCTTTTTAAGGATGTTCCAAACAGTTGATTTGGCCACACCTAATGTTTTTGCTATCTCTCTGATGGGTTTGTTTTGTTTTTTCAGCCTAATGATGGCTTGCTTCACTGATAGTGACAGCTCTTTGGATCTCATATTGAGAGTTGACAGCAACAGATTCCAAATGCAAATAGCACACTTGAAATGAACTCTGGACCTTTTATCTGCTCCTTGTAAATGGGATAATGAGGGAATAACACACACCTGGCCATGGAATAGCTGAGCAGGCAATTGTCCCATTACTTTTGGTCCCTTAAAAAGTAGGAGGCACATATACAAACTGTTGTAATTCCTACACCCTTCACCTGATTTGGATGTAAATACCCTCAAATTAAAGCTGAAAGTCTGCAGTCAAAGCACATCTTGTTTGTTTCATTTCAAATCCATTGTGATGGTGTGTAGAGCCAAAAAGATTAGAATTGTGACAATGTCCCAATATTTATGGACCTGACTGTATGTACCATAGTTTGTGGACTCTAAAACTTTCCTACAGACTAAATAATATACACTGATTTGGGCTGTTTTCACCTAAGAAATGTAGCAGTATATATTTTGACCTAAATTTATGAAGAAGGATTATTTATTTGCAAAATTTTAGAACAAAAAACAATGAAAAACACCTTTTTTCATTTATTTAGAAAACAATAGAAAAACACAGTGGTGATTAAATACCACCAAAATAAATTGGTGATCACAATTGTCATTCAAAGTGTGACAACGCTGAAAGCTGAAAATTGGCCTGGGCGAAAGGGGGTGAAAGTGTCTAGTACTGAAGTAGCTGAAGAATGCAATGGACTCTAATATTATCTTTAAATTTATAAGTATAAAAATTATATAATGAAGTAAAAAACAGAGCACTATCCCCATATAATTTTTTTTTTTTTTAATACACTAATATACTCTATATTAATCAAAATAAAGGAAAAACACTAATGTGAGCCTTGTGAAATGTATTCTTAACCATGGGTTCAGATGACACAATCCTTATACAGTTTATTAATAAAAGCTGTATAAGATAAAAACCCCTAAAAGCAGGGGAAATTATATTGAAACTGGTGTCTGTGTAAACAGTGGTCTCGTGACAAGCCAGTAATAAGCTATGGTAATATATAACCAGCGCTGTCTCAATCATATGTGCAAAGTATACCTCTATAATAACACCACTAAATATTTAAATCTAATTTCACGTGCAAAATGTTCACATAGTATTCCAAAAAGAAAAAACAAAATTAAGAAAATTGTTTAGAATAAGAGTACAAACAGTGCTCTGTGCAAAAAAATCCCTCATATGAACCATGAGTTCTTTAGGGTATTGTTCATAACAATCTTCCAACATCTTCTTATCAATAAAGTGCCAAGTCGTGCTCCCCTCGTATGTCTCTTATATTGGAAAAGGATCAATCCTTTCTCAATGTTCCAGCAGGTGGATTAAAGCTCCTCATATGGATATAGGGAAATATAACCAGAAGATTTCCATAGCATAATTCCATTTTTTATTTGTTTAAAAAGGCATGAAAACTGATTGCGCACTTACAAGGTTCTCCTCTTGCATGTGGGCATTTAAAATCACCGATCTGGAACTCGACACTGTGATCTGTGGTCCTAAGAGCGGACATGACGTCACCGGAGGTATCCACCCACTTAATGCATTTCGCTCCGCCCAGAGAGTGTCATCAGAAGCTGGGGGATTCTGGTTTCTAGTTGGATATATACATTGAGCAAAATTATAAACGCAACACTTTTGTGTTTGCCCCTATTTATCATGAGTTGAACTCTACGACTTTTTCTATGTACACAAAAGGCCTATTTCACTCAAATATTGTTCACAAATCTGTCTAAATCTGTGTTAGTGAGCACTTCTCCGTTGCCGAGATAATCCTTCCACCTCACAGGTGTGGCACATCAAGATGCTGATTAGACATTATTGTACAGGTGTGCCTTAGGCTGGCCTCAATAAAAGGCCACTCCAAAATATGCAATTTTACTGTATTGGGGGGGGGGGGGTCCGAAAACCAGTCAGTACCTGCTGTGACCACCATTTGCCTCACGCAGTGCAGCACATCTCCTTCGCATATAGTTGATCAGGTTGTTGATTGTGGCCTGTTACTCCATTCCTCTTCAATGGCTGTGCAAAGTTGCTGGATATTGACAGGAACTGGAACATGCTGTCGTATACACCGATCCAGATCATCCCAAACATGCTCAATGGGTGAAATGTCCAGCGAGTATGCTGGCAATGCAAGAACTGGGATGTTTTCAGCTTCCAGGAATTATGTACAGATCCTTTTAACATAGGGCCGTGTATGTCACTTGCTCCTCCTACTACTTGCTCCTTCTAATACTCCCATCGCTCATTCCTCGTTTCCTCTTCTCCATCCACCTTTTCTACCTCCCCTTTTTGCTATTCAATAACCTTATAGTATTTGATTGCTTCCGCCCCACATATCGTGACTCAGTTCTAAACATTCGTCCGGTGTCACTGTCAAGGAATCAATCACATCCACTATTTATAATCTAGTTGGATATTAATATCAGAACGGTGTAATAAGCTAGTAATAACATAATAAGGCTGATTCACCGATAACAAGCCATTAGGAGCTGGTAATGATGTCCCCTAACTGACTGATAAAATGTTGCCACATTCAAACTGCTTTAACAAATACCTCCTTCCAAGGATGTTGCCTCATTGGCATCAGTAGTGTTGCTACAAATTAAGTTCAGTACCTGCAGGATACTTGTTAGGGTTCCCCTTGTCCAAACATTTATCACCCCTCACATTTTTGTAACTATTTTATTATATCTTTTAATGTGACAACACTGAAGAAATTACACTTTGCTACAATGTAAAGTAGTGAGTGTGCAGCTTGTATAACAATGTAAATTTGCTGTCCCCTCAAAATAACTCAACAGACAGGCATTAATGTCTAAACTGCTGGCAACAAAAGTGAGTACACCCCTAAGTAAAAATGTCCAAATTTGGCCCAATTAGCCATTTTCCCTCACCGGTGTCATGTGACTCGTTAGTGTTACAAGGTCTCAGGTGTGAATGGGGAGCAGGTGTGTTAAATTTGGTGTTATCGCTCTCACTCTCTCATACTGGTCACTGGAAGTTCAACATGGCACCTCAATGCAAAGAACTCTCTGAGGATCTGCAAACAAAATAATTGCTGCTCTACATAAAGATGGCCTAGGCTCTAAGAAGATTGCCAAGACCCTGAAACTGAGCTGCAGCACGGTGGCCAAGACCATACAGCGGTTTAACAGGACAGGTTCTTTTCAGAACAGGCCTTGCCATGGTCGACCAAAGAAGTTGAGTGCACGTGCTCAGCGTCATATACAGAGGTTGTCTTTGGGAAATAGACGTATGAGTTCTGCCAGCATTGCTGCAGAGGTTGAAGGGTGGGGGCTGTCAGTGCTCAGACCATATGCCGCACACTGCATCAAATTGGTCTGCATGGCTGTCACGTCAGAAGGAAGCCTCTTCTAAAGATGATGCACAAGAAAGCCTGCAAACAGTTTGCTGAAGGCAAGCAGCCTAACGACACGGGTTACTGGAAACATGTCCTGTGGTCTGATAAGACCAAGATAAACTTATTTGGTTCAGATGGTGTCAAGCGTGTGTGGCGGCAACCAGGCGAGGAGGAGTACAAAGACAAGTGTGTCTTGCCTACAGTCAAGCATGGTGGTGGGAGTGTCATGGTCTGGGGCTGCATGAGTGCTGCCGACACTGGGGAGCTACAGTTCATTGAGGGAACCATGAATGCCAACATGTACTATGACATACTGAAGCAGAGCATGATCCCCTCCCTTCAGAGACTGGGCCGCAGGGCAGTATTCCAACATGATAACAACCCCAAACAAACCTCCAAGACAACCGCTGCCTTGCTCAAGAAGCCGAGGGTAAAGGTGATGGACTGGCTAAGCATGTCTCCAGACCTAAACCCTATTAGGCATCTATGGGGCATCCTTGAACAGATAGTAGAGGAGCGCAGGGTCTCTAACATCCACCAGCTCCGTGATGTCATCATGGAGGAGTGGAAGAGGACTCCAGTGGCAACCTGTAATGCTCTGGTGAACTCCATGCCCAAGAGGGTTAAGGCAGTGCTGGAAAATAATGGTGGTCACACAAAATATTGACACTTTGGGCCCAATTTGGACATTTTCACTTAGGTGTGTACTCACTTTTGTTGCCAGTGATTTAGACATTAATGGCTGTGTGTTGAGTTATTTTGAGGGGACAGCAAATTTACACTGTTATACAAGCTGTACACTCACTACTTTACATTGTAGCAAAGGGTAATTTCTTTAATGTTGTCACATGAAAAGATATAAAAAAATATTTACAAAAATGTGAGGGGTGTACTCACTTTTGTGAGATACTATATGTGGTATTTGTGTTCTTCAACTTTGGATAGTATAAATCATGTGATTTGTATTAAAAGGCCACTAAATGTGTTGTGATATGGGGAATGTGAATTCACAGCCAACAGGAACTTCAGTTTAAGGGAGTGGTAGCCCACTTTTATTGAAAGTAACAAAAATGAAAGTTCATACATCCATGAGTTGTCCACACAGGGGTTCTTCTCCCAAAAATTACAACACAAACAAAAATGCCAAGCCACCTGGCTCTCAAGGTTTACTCAGCCTTGGTCGCAGTATAAAGCTGCGCAGGCCCACTCCTGGCCTCTAGGAAGGGGTTCTCCTGACACTTCAGGCTTTCACACTCCTCCAAGACTCACGGTCCCCTCTGGTCCCCAGGACTCCTTTCTCTTCCAGTTGTCTCAGCTATGGTCCCCCCGACTCTCTCAGCTTGCCCGACTCTCTCAGTCCACTGACCTGGAACCTGTCCCACATGGAGTGCCATCTCAAGGATATTGCCTGGGTTTTTTAAACAGTAGCACACCTCCCTCCTGGCTGCAGCAACTGCTCCAACACTAAGTTCCCTGAGCTATGCTCAGATCTGCCTTATAGTGAGTGTGTGCACCTGGACACACACAACCTGCAGAACTTCTGGAAAGCCCGGACACAAGACTAAAGACTCTATCCCTCCCAATGCTCTTTGAAGTCTTCAAGTTTCCAGCCCCAATCCAGACTTGCAAAGTCTAGAGAAAACTTAAAGCATAGCTTTCTCTGCTCACAAATTTTCTGCTGGAACTTCTCAAACAGCCTCTTTGAGAGTCCTGTGTCCATTTTACCCTCATTTTCACCGAGACCAGGGCTCTCACTCTCACAGTATGTACGTCATTCATGGATGTATTTACAGTATATGGGACTTTATCCTATTTTGGCCCTAGGTTTTTATGGGTTTTGTCCATTGTAAAATAAATACATTTTATATATATTTATATATATTGATAGAGTGTAATTCAGTATTTAAGACAGTTTTTTGTTTCTTTTAAATTACAATCGAGTTTATACCATGGACTTATCAGCATGTGTTGTGCAATACTAATACAAATAAAAAAGTAACATTTGAAAAGTATGAATCTTATTAGTTGCTATAGGTTAAGGCATGCAGGTTTTGATTCAGACTCTTTTATTAAAGATCTCTCACTATGACATTTTCAGGAATGAATGGAATTTTAACTATAATATTTATCTGCTTTTAACTAGTCTTTGTCCACACCGTGCGAGCCAGGATTCTGGCCCTACCCACCATCATACAGTTCACCTGGGGTCAACACAAGCACCTTGCATTCACTGTACCCGTAAGAAAAGGAGCCTACTCCACCGCATGGGTCGGTCAAAGGATAGCCGGGGGAAGCCACATCCTGGAGAGGTCACGGTCTTCTCTGTTGGAAGGTATCCTAAGGAGTTGAATTATAAAAAATAACATTAATTTAATTGGAGGGCCTAATTCTCTTTAAAAGTATGCTTTTTTTTTTTTTTTTTGCAAAAACTACATATTTGTACATTTTAAATAGTTTCTAGCGAGCTAATAGTTTGCATATTTAGTAATGATTACACTTAAATAACTGTACAAATTGCATTTTTACCTGCAAAGAAGATGTTTACTCGTCTCCTCTGCTCGCTATGCTGCTAATCTCTGTTGTAGTGAGGAGAAATCTCCCGTTGAAGATCCTTTAGAACAAGCAGGGTTCTATGAAACCCTAGGGTTCCTCCAGAGTTCTGTGGAGGTTCCTTGAGCAATAAGAAATGTATGCCTCTCAGATAAGTAACTGCTGACAACAATGATATTTTTAGCTAACTGTAGGGAAATGTATTGTGTAGATATAGTAATTATTAGCATGGATCCCTTAGACGGTAAAAGGCTGCTTTATAATTTTACATTTCCAGTAGTGTAGATTTTCTGGGTCATTGCTACTGGGTTTTGTGGTTCCTTCCACCCACCCCTAAGTAAGATAATGGAGGTAACAAACGGGCTGGTGGATCAAACCACTGAGCACAAGGGAAGAGTAAGTTTTTTACATTGCCTCCAATATCTTCCCTGCTACTGCCCCATGTACTTGGCTATCATTAGTGACAGCATTCATGGCATTTCTTTTAATAAGACCCTGCAGTTATTTTATTGTCAGCTCTAATATTGGCTATTAATAATATAAACGAATAAAAAAAATATTGCTTGAAGCACTAAATTTAAAATAAAAAATGAGATAGACACCGAGGTGATTTGTGCCCCCCTCCAAAGTTATGTCCATAACAGGTGGGAGGAGTTGGGAATTCAGAGGCAGAGACTTAATTTTCAAAGGCATAAAAAGTCAGCGGATAATTTAAGCCATAACAAAGCCATACATTTTAGATGTTACAGATTATGTTTGGAGATGCCGTATCCTTGTTTTCTTTTTTTTTTTTTTCTTCTAGATTCAGGGTTACCCATGTTGGAAAGAAATCAAGTATTCAGTTGTCACAGGATGATCCCAATATTGGTAGTGACCCTGTATCATCTGACAATGCTGAGGAGCAACAAGCTGCAAAGTCAATAAATGGTGTCACTACACACAGGTCCTTGGTGGGCCTGTCTCAAAATGGACCAGAATTAGTGGGGTTAACAAAGCTAGAAAGTGAAAACTATGCAGAGTCCAGATTGGAAGACAAGAATGGGCTCAAAAGTTCAGAGGAGAAAACTGAAAGAACCCTAGCAAAAATCAATGGGATCAAAGATAGACGAAGCAGTGCACCGGAGCAGACAGTAGCACAGCGAGAAAGAGCAGATATACTTCAGCTTCGAAAAAAGGAACAAAGCAACAAAATATCAGAATCAACAGAAGAACAGGTATAGCTGGTGGTAAAAAAATACACCATTTTATATGTATACCTTGTCGATAAGTAAGATTACTGTTATAAATGTAGCCTTCAAAAGATGGTACCGAGATTAGCTTAACAAAAGTTTTAAATAGTGTGGAAAAGATTAGAATCCTTGTATGGTTGTTACTGCTAACTGGGAATATCTGATATTTTCCCTCACTTTCTGTCCCCCGTAATAGTGACAGGAAGAGAGTGGTAATCTGCAACAAGGACACAGACAACCATTAAAATCTGAAAGTGATTCTAGCTTTCCCTTACTCCTTAAAAAAAAGTTTATGTTGATGTTGGAGAAATACCCTCTGATTAACCCCTTCCCGTCCACGCTATACCTGAATGATGGCTAAAGCATGGAGCTACTTTGCCGGGAGGGCATCAATAGATACCCTCCCGCGCTCGAGCGGCCTGCGTGCCCCCTGCAGGGCACGCGCGGCGCGCTCTGTGATCAGCGAGTCTTTGGGACTCGACTGATCACAGCTCGGAGTAAAGGGTCGATCCCGACCCCGTACCACATGATTAGCTGTACGCCAATGACAGTTGATCATGTAATGTAAACAGAGCCGGTAATTGGCTATTTTTTCTACTCGTACTGATAGCGTGAGGAGAAAAAAAAAAAGCTGATCTTCGGCGGCTGTCAGAGGGACATCAGTCCCGATCAAGGAGAGCAGCCACGGAGTCATCTGTGCCCACCAGTGCCACCTGCCAGTGCCACCTACCAGTGCACAACAGTGCCACCTACCAGTGCCCACCAGCGCCACCTACCAGTGCCCACAGTACCACCCATCAGTGCACACATTGCCACCTATCAGTGCCCACAGTGCCACCTATCAATGTCACCAATCAGTGCCTCATCACCAGTGCTGTCTATCAGTGCCCATCAGTGTCACCTACCAGTGCTCATCAGTGCCACCTATCAGTGCCATCTATCAGTGCTACCTATCAGTGACACCTATTAGTGCCCTTCAGTGCCATCCATCAGTGCCGCCTCATCAATGCATTCTTATCAGTGCCCATCAGTGCCTCATTATCTGTGCCTATCAGTGCCACCTTATCTGTGCCCATCAGTGCCGCCTGTCAGTGCAGCCTCATCAGCGCATATCAATGAAGGAGAAAAATTACCTGTTTGCTAAAAGTTATGACGAACTATGAAACGTTTTTGTTTTTTTTCAAAATTTTTTGACTTTTTTTGTTTGTTTAGCAAAAAATATAAACCTCAGTAGTGATTAAATACCGCCAAAAGAAAGCTCTATTTGTGTGAAAAAAATGAAAAAATGTCATTTGGGTACAGTGTTGCATGACTGCGCAATAATCATTCAAAGCGCAACAGCGCTGAAAGCTGAAAATTGGCCTGGGCAGGAGGGAGGTTTAACCTCCCTGGCGGTATGATTATTTCAGATTTTTGCATATCAAAGCGGTACAATTAGTTTGCATAGAAATTTAGCGTTTTATATTGTAGGTCTGTAATTCGTAGCAATAACACACTTAGATCTGTCCACCAAGAGTCTAGTAGATATCCCCGGTATGATGAAGTTTGAAACACAAAATCATAAATTATAGTATAATAAATACATATAAATCATTAAAAAAAATATTAATATAATAATAATAAAATTAATTTCCCCACGATTCACTATCGCTCAATTCTGCAAGTGTTCTAATTTACTATCGCTGTTTTCTAGCTGGTCTAAAGCCACTTTTGATGTAAAGGGACACTTTTTGGTTGCTATGGACAATCTCAAGTTTCCAGGCAGAAAGAACAGTATATATAATATAAAACAAGCACTGGGGACAAAAGGGAATTGAAATGATTTCATACAGTACTGGAATCTGTAAGATTCCAGTACTGTATGTGTTATGATTTTTACATTTTTTTGAATTTGCCGCCAGGCTCTGCACCCCTGCGTCGCAACGATCACAGGGAACGGAGCCTGGCGCAGAGAGGCTTCGGGCAGAGGACGGAGCCCGCAGACAGCGTGGGGGGACATCGCAGGATCCTGGGGACAAGGTAAGTAACCTGCACCAGGATCCTGAGATGCAATCCCGAGTGTGGCTCGGGGTTACCGCTAATGGTGCTGAAATTTAACCCCGAGCCACACTCGGGAATACCGTCAGGGAGGCTACGTGCCCAGTAAGCAAGTGGTTAAGAGCTGTCAGTAAGACAGGAAGTGCAGGTACATCTCTCTACAGGAGTCCTGAATGGCAGTAAAAACCTAATAAGGAATCTACCCATTTCTCTGTCCAAAGCTAATACATTTTTTTTGCCTGGACATGCCCTTGGAAAAGCAATTCACACTTTGGTGTTCTGGTTTGTCCAATGTATGCACATAAATGCATGTTATATAAGTTACATTAAGGCAGACAATTCAAATTAGTGGGCTGCCAACACACCAGAATGGAGAAACAATTGGACATGCAGCTTTTTTTTTTTTTTTTAAACACGTCACACCACAAGGCACAGTAGCACATTATAATGTGTTGTGGTACACAGCAACTCATGTTTGTCAGAGCGTTGGGGGGCCATTGAAAATGAATGGCATACTGGAACAGATAGGTGTAAATGGGCAATAAAACAGACATGGAGGCTTCTATTTCTGACCTCCTATTTTGAAAATGTTAGTTGCCCTGACTGACATCCTGACCCTCTTGCTTCTATATATATATATTTTTTTTTTTTTTAATAAGGATTTCTTTATTCTTACACATGGCATAAGTAACAATAACAACCAAACAACAGTAATGGTATGGCCATTAGAACAAAATAGCAGTCAGTCATAATGCACTAAAATAGCTCAAGTAGCTATTACAAAAATCTGAATGGTTCTGGTTAGAGAAGTTACCTGATTAAATAGCAGGAAAATAAAAGAGGATAGTGAGGGACAAGCCAAAAAGGGAGGATTAGAAAAAGGAGGAGGAAAGGACATGGGAAGAGAAAGGCAGGTTGGGAAATGATCAGGGGAGGAACAGAAGCACCAACCAGAGAGAACCCATATCAGGACATTTTTGAGCTGTCCAAGGCAGCCAGACCTTATCATACTTCTTCGGAAAATTTCTATTCATGTAGGTCAACTAATACACAGGTAAAACAACATTAACAGTCAGTTCCCATGAGGTCACTGTGGGTGACTTCCACTGACAAAGTATTTCTTTCTCAGCATAGTATAATGAATATGAAATCAGTAATTTTGTGTGATGTGGTCTTTGGTCATCATCATGTATTTGCAGACTGGTAATAATATCAAATATTTCCATCCAGAAATAATGCAGTTTGGTACAAGTCCAAAATATATGTAGATAAGTACCAGAAACTACCTGGCTTCGAGGGCAGGCAGGAGATTGCTGTAAATGTTTGAGCCACAGACCCAGGGACAAGTATGCAAGTCAGGCCTTTTGACTTTTCAGATCTGTATACTTTCTACAGGTAAATTGCAAAGTATTAAAACCAGGGGGGGGGGTCAACAGAAAAACTAGGCAACTAACATTTTCAGAAGGAGGTCAGAAATGGCAGCCCTCATAGTTTCATGGTGACAGGTCAAAATACCTGCACTGTAAATGAAAGCTGATCTCCATGCTCAACAACAGCGTTTGCCTGCAGGTTTAGCTGTCCACCGTTCATGGAATTGATACTGTTATTTGTATTAGCAGCCAATGTACTGAGAAAAAAATACATAATCTTTGTGCAAATGAGAGTTTTTTTTTTGAAGAAGCTCCAGCTTAGTGACTGTTTTTCCTGTTAATTTCTCCTTTACGCTGCAAACACTCCCAGGCCCAGCACAATTACATGCTCAGGTTAGCAGTCTGTACACTCCTACAGTGCTGAAACACAGAGAACTAGATAGATACTTGCACCTTTTTGGCAAATTCTTGTTTGCTCAAGGTGTATGTATAGCCAAACTTTTTTTTAGTTTTGAATTGAATAGAATAGCAAAGAATTAGAACCCCTGTCAAGTGTTTATTGCTGTCTGTGTCTCCACTGGGGAGATACATACTCTTTATTAGATCAGATAACTATTGTCGCAGAGACAGAAAAGAATGGGAAATCCAGAACTTTAGAGTCGTCCCTAGTACAAGATGTGAGGATACATATTTTAATAAGGTATTCAGTAACTTTAAGAGGGGAATTTAATTCAGTTTGTAAAGATTTAGGCCAGCCATTCACGGTCCGAATCCTGCTGAACCGGCCAAGATTTGAACCATTAATGGGCAGGTTGAATGTATTGCAAAATCTGGCGCAACTCTGCATAGAAACCAATCAGCTTACAGGTTTTATTGTCAAAGCTTAATTGAACAAGCTGAGGTTAGATGCTCATTGGTTTCCATGCACGCCTGCACCAGATTCTGAGTGCTCTGGTTTTAGTAAGGCTCCTTTCACGTGATTTTGCCGCGATTTTGACACCACTGTGCCTGTTTAATCTTGAGGTCAATGGACCTCAAGGTTGCATCAAAGTCGGACCAAAGTAGTATGGGGACTACTACTCGCTGCGACTTGAAGATGCACAGATATGAATGGTACTAATTGGAAATCATGGGGTACGACTTTACATGCGACTTTGCAGTCCCAAGTCACAGGACAAGTCGCACAAGTGTAAAAGGGGCCTTAATTAACCTCACAGTGTCAAGTGGATGACCAAGTGTTACATCATACCACCAGTTGCATTCTTTAATGACACTTCTGTCTAGAGTCCTTATAGCTGCTTACGCCCACCCTTTTGCCACAAGGCTTCATTATAGGTTGGTCTACACCTGGGTTACCATGTACTCCTATTGGACATGCTTGCCCTATACTCTACACCCTATCCTTTGAGTACCCAATGGGGGCATTATTCTCATTTGTAGCTATGATGGAGACCAGGCGAAAGAGAGCAAAATCACAGGCGAGCATTCGCACTGCCAAAGACCCACACAACACTCACTATTAGAGTCACGATGTGTCCCTTGCACCGGAGCAAGAACCGGTTCTAACACCTGTCTCAGCATCCAATTCTAGGACTATTTCAGGCATGTAACAAGCAGCCTATTTGACTAAGGCAGAATTCTCTACATCTATGTCACATTTCCTAGGTCATCTAGGTCAAATTAAAGGCCAAGGGCAAGGGCTCCTGTTTCTCAACAGATCCTGATATGCCAGTCGTAGGGGTTGCAGACACAGAAGGAAATTAAGTGGATATTGAGGAAATATTAGAGGAAGCTATGGAAGATTTTATTCCTCCCAGATTGTTATTATGTTGAGGAGGGAGCTAAAAGCAATATGTTTGCTAACTTTGAAAAGTTCATAAACAGAAGGGCCCTTGTGAGCTGCGATCACTCTGTGATCCTGCTCCTCATCCCCCAGACACATCAGCGAACACCTGGGATATATGGAGAGCTCTTATTTCCCCACATTTTCTTTCCTCCCTGACCACCCGGGAACACTATGGGGAAGAGAACTTCACATTGCGCACCTCCAGCGCCAAAGCCGCCGATCTCAACCCTGACGGAGCCTGCCCTCTAGCTGCCACAGTGGAAGCCACAGACTTGAGTTTACACCTCTCCCCTCCGCGATTGGCACGTGAGTCATACCCACTCTCAAATGCAGAGACACCCTGCTGGCACAACAAGCCCCACCTCTCCGTAATGCTGATCTTTTGGTTTTGGTTCTGATTCTGCAGAATGAACTTGCATCTGCTACCAATAAATTCAATGCCCAAAGAACTAATGCACTGGAGGACAAGATGGATGCAGGAGTTGGCTGAAATTAAAGGGGAGCTGGCTTCCATTATGCTACACCTTGAGGATTTAGAGGACATATCCCGCAGGGACAATCTGCAGTCTGAGGCATTCTTGAATCTATAATTGACCTCAGCTCTACTGCCACTGTGTTGTTTTGGGAGTAATTTGAGCACCTCATTTCTTGCTTGGACTTGCACTTCTTACCACAGGATTGGCTCAGTTTCTCAGATTTGAAGTTTTCCTTTGCAAAATGAATTTCAATTGGTCTATTATTGAACATTATTTTACACATGCCTATGTGTTATGTTCAGGACACACTGAGCTATGGACATTCTCCTTCCTGCTTTTTTTTTTTTTTTACCCTTGAGGCCTTTGTCCTGGTGTCATGGTGATTCTCTCTTGTAACTTGACTGCCCCAGAGTACCCGATCCAAGGGACTTTAGATCCCAGTGATACATTGCTAAAGGTCTGACACTCCTATATGGACTCTCAGGAACTCCTTCACAAAATTCTTCTTTCTGATATTGGGTCTATGACTTAGTTTGTGTGATATTTAACAATCAATACTGTTCTCAGCTGCGATATTGGCATACCTTTGCGGTTAGTTTATAGTAAGTTAAATGCTAAGATGTACTTCTAAGTGTTCTAATGTGTGATACCTATCTGTGGGCAGGATGTTGAAGGTTTTTGCCTTCTCTTAGATCCCTGCCCAATTTGGAGTAATGTTTGTATAGTTTATGTTTGCTCCCTATCCTTATGTTATCTTCCCTAAAAAGAATCTTTAATTTTGACTTTCCGGCCAACCTTTCTTCCCTTCCATTTTTCCCATCCTCCCTTCCCTTCCACTTCTTTTGCCTTCCCTTCACATTCATTATACGTCTCCAAATTTTAGGCATATTTTGAGCAGCTATGTATCCAGCTTGTAGAGTCCCCTCACTATTTTTTCCTGTATAATTAGGACATTTTTCTAACGTGGTGCATTCTTCATATTGACTTTGGGTTTTGCTGTTCTTTTTTCCTTCTTTTTTCGTTTTGTCACCCTTCACCTCTTTGCTACAGACTCAGGCTTAATTGAATTAATTGTTATGTAAATTTCCCACAGTTTCCATATACTTCCCCATTACGTACATCCCATTGTTCTCCAGGGCTACACAACCTCTAGTGTTCTATACACAAAACACTCAGGGCTTCAGCTCCTCTGTTAAGAGAAGTGTTTCATTATCCTAAATTGAGGCAAGTGAGTATTGTATGCTTACAAGAGACCAGATTTTCCTCCTCTTCCTCTCCTCATTTTTTGCTCTGTACTCCCCCTCTTTTTAGACTGTGTTGGCGCAGGAAAAACATGGAAGGGTCTTGATTGCATTTCGTCACAGTCTTGCATTCTCATGCACCCTAGAGATTGTAGATATTTATTACTGCAAAGTAAACTGTGTTATCAGGACATAACAATCATCACTTATTACACCCCTAGTAGATTCCAGCATAAATTCTTCTCCCACCTTCTCAGGGTAATATCTCATCATCCTAAAGGTAGCTTAATTTTGATGCGAGATTCCAACATAACCTTGAATTCTTCTTTAGATAATACCCTTCTGGAACTATTCCATCTCATGACCCTTCCCAAAAAGCCCATATTTGTAACTTTCTTCAATTGTATGGCCTCGTAGATGTATGGCGAGCATTACATTCTAGGTCCATAGATTTAAATTTCTATTCCAACACCCATAATAGTTTTTGTAGAATAGAGCAGGCTTTCATGTTGTTAAATCATCAACTTTTAGTGGACTGAATTACTATTCCAGCTACTTCCTGGTCAGATCACGGCCCTATATTCTTCCTCTCTAGACTATCTGGCTTGACTCACCCTACCTTCCAGTGGAGCTTTAACAAGTCTCTTCTTACTACCCAAGAAACTTTTCTCCACATTCCCACATTCAAACCTTTTTCTCCAAAAACAACGTGGGTACAACCAGGCTGCCCGATTTTACATGCGCTTATTGCTAGTGGCTATTATAGCCGCTAACAGTAATCACTGTGTTCTTCCTGCGGGGACAACTTCTCTCCGCCTGCCCACCTGCTGGGAGAACACAATGGCTCTGCAAGAGGGACTCGCCCACCAACACTGACAGTGTTGAAGGGTGAATCGAGCAATTTCTTTCATAACTTGGCTTAACCCAGCTTTACACTACAAAACCTCATTCTGCTTACATGGTAATAATGAATTTAAAGTGATTGTAAGGGCAGAAGGTTTTTTATCTTAATGCATTCTATGCATTAAGATAAAAAGTCTTCTGTGTGCAGCAGCCCCCCTAATACTTACCTGTGGTCCATCTAGATCCAGTGATGTTGCAGGAGTGTCTCGGCTGCCCGGGACTCCCCTCCCCATTGGCTGAGACAGTAGCATGGCACCATTGGCTCCTGCTGCTGTCAAAGTCAGTCAGCCAATGAGGAAAAAAGGGGCAGGGCCGGGCCGCGGCTCTGTGTCTGAATGGACACAGGGAGCTTTGGCTTGGCTCATGCTTCCATAGCAAGCTGCTTACTGTGGAGGCTGGGCCAGGAGCAACGAAGAGGGACCCGAAAAGAGGAAGATCTGGGCTGCTCTGTGCAAAAGCACTCCACAGACCAGGTAAGTATAACATGTTTGTTATTTTTAACTAAAAAAAAAAAACGAGACTTTACAATCACTAAGGACTAGCCTCGCTTTGAGATTTTGGTGTTTACAAGTTTAAAATAGTTTTTTTGCTAGAAAATTACTTAGAACCCCCAAACATTATATATTGTTTTTTTCTAACACTCTAGAGAATAAAATGGCGGTCATTGTAAAAAAAAATGTCACATGTCACGCTTCAAAATTGCGCCCGCTCGTAGAATGGCGTCTAACTTTTACCCTTAAAAATCTCCATAGGCAACGTTTAAAAAATTCTACAGGTTGCATGTTTTGAGTTACAGAGGAGGTCTAGGGCTAGAATTATTGCTCTCACTCTAACGATTGCGGCGATACCTCACATGTGTGGTTTGACCACTGTTTTCATATGTGGGCACTACTCACGTATGCGTTCGCTTCTGCGCGCAAGCTTGTCGGGATGGGGCGCTTTAAAAATTTCAAAAAAAAAAATTTTTTCTTATTTATTTTACTTGATTTTATTTATTTTTTCATTGTTTTTTTTTGGTTTTTTTTTAATTGGGTCACTTTTATTCCTATTACAAAGGAATGTAAACATCCCTTGTAATAGAAAAAAGCATGACAGGTCCACTTAAATATGAGATCTGGGGTCAAAAAGTCCTCAGATCTCATATTTGGACTAAAATGCAATAAAAAAAAAAATTAAAACATTTTTGTCATTTGAAAAAATTACTTTGAAAAAATGGCCCTTTAAGACGTATTGGCGGAAGTGTCGTTATCACGTCGCTTCCGCCCTGCTATGGTATGGAGATGGGGGGGCCCTCTCCCGCTGCTGATAATGGTGATCTCGCAGCGAATCCGCCTCGGAGAACACCATTATCGTAAACACGACCGGCTCCTGAAGAGATGGATACCTTGGTTGTGGCAGCAGCTGCTGTCGTTACCGAGATATTCATCTTCAAAGTGCCGACGTATATGTACAGGAGCCGGTCGGCAAGTGGTTAAATTATAGATTTTGTGGCCTCCGGGACTAAAGTTGAAGCTCTTTCACATCACCTACTTACATCCACAATCTGTGGAATAATGTTCCCAGTCACAGGATCCCCTCCCACAGAAACATTTACAGTGACAATTTGTCATGTTACAGCCAAAAACGTAAATGTATTCTATTGGGATCTTGTGTGATAGACCAACACAAAGTAGCACATAATTGTGAAGTGAAAGGAAAATGATAAATTGTTTTCAAATTTTTTAACAAATAAATATCCAAAAAGTGTGGCGTGCATTTGTATTCAGCTACCCTTTACTCTGATACCCCTAACTAAAATCTAGTGGAACCAATTGCCTTCAGAAGTCACCTAATTAGTAAATGGAGTCCATGTGATGTGATGTGTCATCACCCCCTGAGGAAGATACCAAATTCCGTTGTATCGACACATGTAGGGGAAGGGGACAGGACGGCTCGCTTAGCAGATCAGCTGTTAGGAATCAGCTTACCATCCCGTTACCAGCCATTTTCAACCATTCGTTTTTTGCTTGATGTAGAATGGAGCACTGAAGCGCCTGGATATTGTGAGTACCCTGTGTGGGACCTGTTTATTTTTGTTTCAATAAATTACATAAGCATACTACACTATG
The DNA here is from genome assembly GCF_042186555.1 of Aquarana catesbeiana. Taxonomy (NCBI): domain Eukaryota; kingdom Metazoa; phylum Chordata; class Amphibia; order Anura; family Ranidae; genus Aquarana; species Aquarana catesbeiana. The sequence continues at coordinate 474,657,597 of NC_133326.1, forward strand.
AGATCCTTTTTTCATTGATTTACTGAGGCGAATTGGCGATTGATCCAGGATTCTGGACACACTGCTGAACCCTGTAGTGGTTCCAAAGCGTGTACTGACCAAGCTTAACAGCAAGGTCACACACCTTAGGTGAGCATTCATTACATGGGGGGGAGCACCTGAGTGAGAACACAGTGTCTGATTGTCGCATCCCTTTCACAGCATGCCGAATCGCATGGAGTGTGGAGCACCTGTAAATTGGATCAATTTGAACTTTGCACAGTGCACTTAAGCACTTTTTTATCATTCCAGTATTTGGATCTATTTAGATTTCCACGGACATATTTGCTTTAATATTTTTAATCACTATATGAATGCACATTGTCACTTTATTGTTTGGCTATTAACCACTTAGCAACCAGCCCATAGCCGAATGACGGCTACAGGGCGGTTGCTTAACCCTGGGAGGGCGTACAGTGACATCCTCCCAGAATCCCGCTCTCGCGCGCCCCCCTGGGGCGTGCACTCGAGAACATCCATAACAGTCGGGTCCTGAGGACCCGGCGCATCACGGTAAACAGCCGCTGATCGCGCGCGTTTACCATGTGATCGCTCCGTCAAATGAGCTGGATCTGTAGTGCCCACAGCGCTGCTCTGTGACAAATGGAGTCACATCCAGCCATCCATCCATCCATGCTCAGCCATCCCTCCATGCTCAGTCATATTCTAATACCCCGCAATACTCTGCAATACCCTGTAATACTCTGCAATACCCCGCAATACTCTGCAATACTCTGAAATACCCCGCAATACCCTGCAATACCCCGCAATACCCTGCAATACCCCGCAATACTCTGCAATACCCTGCAATACCCTGCCATACTCTGCAATACCCTACCATACTCTGCAATACCCTGCCATACCCTGCAATACTCTGCCATACTCTGCAATGCCCTGCAATACCCAGCCATACTCTGCCATACCCTGCAATTCCCTGCCATACTCAGCCATACCCAGCTATGCTCAGCCATACTCGGCCATGCTCTGCCATGCTCAGCCATACTCGGCTGTACTCGGCCTCTGTATGTGGCCAGGCTGTGGAAGTCTCACACATGTGGTATCGCCGTACTCAGGAGGGGTAGGAGAATCTATTTTGGGGTGTCATTTTTGGTATGTACATGCTATGTGTTAGAAATATTGTATAAATGGACAACTTTGTGTTAAAAAAAATGTGTTTTAACCACTTCCCACCCGCCGGGCGTCATACGACGTCCTTGACTTTGTGCAGGGATATCTGAATGATGCCTGCAGCTACAGGCATTTTTCAGATATCAGCTTTTTCAGCCGGCGATTCCCTACACCATAACAATGATCATAGCGGCTGTTCCACTGCTTGATCGTTCTTACGGGAGGCGAGAGGGGACGTCCCCCCCCTCCTTCCGCCCTCCGGTGCTTCTACCGACTCACCGCTACGATCGAAGCCAGGATCGTTTTTTGTTATTTTTTTTATTGCAGACTTCCCAGCCTAGAGGTGAGATGTGGGGTCTTATTCACCCCATATCTCACTGTAAAGAGGACCTATCATGCCATATTCCAATTACAAGGGATGTTTATATTCCTTGTAATAGGAATAAAAGTGATCAAAAAATGTATTTTTTGGAAAAAAGCATCAAACTAAAATAAATAAAGTAAAATGAACAATATAAAAAAAAATAATTTTAAAGCGCCCCTGTCCCTGTGTGCTCGCATGCAGAAGCAAACGCATATGTAAGTCCCGCCCACATATGAAAACTGTGTTCAAACCACACATGTGAGGTATCACTGCGATCGGTAGAGTGAGAGCAATAATTTTGGTCCTAGACATCCTCTGTAACTCAAAACATGTAACCAGTAAAAAATTTTAAAGCTTCGCCTATGGGGATTTTTAAGTAGCAAAGTTTGGCGCCATTCCACGAGCGTGTGCAATTTTGAAGGGTGACATGTTAGGTATCTATTTACTCGGCATAACTTCATCTTTCACATTATGCAAAAACATTGGGCTAACTTTACTGTTTTGTTTTTTTTTTAAAGCACAAAACTGTTTTTTTTTTTTTAAAAAACACGTTCGAAAAATTGCTGCGCAAATACTGTGCGAGACAAAAAGTTGCAACGACCGCCATTGTATTCTCTAGGGTCTTTGCTTAAAAAACATATATAATGTTTTGGGGTTCTATGTAATTTTCTAGCAAATAAATGATGATTTTTACATGTAGGAGAGAAATGTCAGAATTGGCCTGGGTGCTCCAGAATGCCTGAAGGTGCTCCCTGCATGTTGGGCCTCTGTATGTGGCCACGCTGTGTAAAAGTCTCACACATGTGGTATCGCCATACTCGGGAGTAATAGAAGAATGTGTTTTGAGGAGTAATTTGTGGTATGCATATGCTGTGTGTGAGAAATAACCTGCTAATATGACAATTTTGTGAAAAAAAAAGAAAAAAAAATCTTGATTTTGCAAAGAATTGGAAAAAATGACAACTTTAAAAAACTCACCACACATCTTTCTAAATACCTTTGAATGTCTTCTTTCCAAAAAGGGGTCATTTAGGGGGTATTTGTACTTTTCTGGCATGTTAGGGTCTCAAGAAATTAGATAGGCCATCAGTACTTCAGGTGTGATCAGTTTTCAGATATATGGGAAATATAGCTTTTGGACTCTATAACTTTCACAAAGACCAAATAATATACACCGATTTGGGTTATTTTTACCAAAGATATGTAGCGGTATAAATTTTGGCCAAAATATATGAAGAAAAATTACTAATTTGCAAAATTTTATAACAGCAATGAAGAAATAATCATTTTTTTACAGAATTTTCGGTCTTTTTTCTTTTATAGCGCAAAAAATGAACCCAGCGGTGATTAAATACCACCAAAAGAAAGCTCTATTTGTGTGAAAAAAAGGACAAAAATTTTATATAGGTACAGTGTTGCATGACTGAGTAATTGTCATTCAAAATGTGAGAGCACTGAAAGCTGAAAATTGGTCTGGTTATTAAGGGGGTTTAAGTGCCCAGTGGTCAAGTGGTTAAGCACTTGTTATTTTATATATTTTTTATCACATATTTTATACATTATTAGTATCACGGTGTAGAGGATATCATTTTACCAGTTCAGAGGCTTTATGCTTATACCTTTGATAGTGCAGCGTTTTTAATACGTTTTTAGTACTTTTACATGGTTTATGAGACATGGGGGGTTATTTACTAAAGGCGAATCCACTTTGCACTGCAAGTGCACTTGAAAGTGCACTTGGAAGTGCAGTCGCTGTAGATCTGAGGGGGACATGCAAGGAAAATAAAAAACAGCATTTTAGCTTGTATATGATTGGATGATAAAATCAGCAGAGCTTCCCCTCATTTCAGATCTTCCCCTCAGATTTACAGCGACTGCACTTCCAAGTGCACTTTCAAGGGCACTTGTAGTGCAAAGCACATTTGCCTTTCGTAAATAACCCCCATGTTTACCGCTTGCAGCTGATTCAAAGAGGATTTATTGGCTTTATGTGAAAAAGTAATTGCCCTGTAAACCTAATAACTTGGTGGCAACAGCTGCAATCAAGCGTTTGCGGTAACTAGCGATGAGTCTTTCACATTGCTGTGGAGCAATTTTGGCCCACTCTTCTTTGCAGAATTGTTTTAATTCAGCCACATTCGAGGGTTTTCCAGCATTAACGGCCTGTGTAAGGTCATGATACAGCATCTCAATTGGATTTAAGTCCAGGCTTTGACTAGGCCACTCCAAAACCTAAATTTTGCTTTCTCTGAACCATTTGGAGGTGGACTTGCTGTTGTGTTTCGGATCATTGTCCTGCTGCATAACCCAAGTGCACTTGAGCTTGAGGTCACAAAATGATGGCCGGACATTCTCATTTAGGATTTTCTGGTAGAGCTCAGAATTCATGGTTCCATCAATAATGGTAAGTCGTCCAGGTCCTGAAGCTGCCCCAGACCATCACGCTACCACCACCATGTCTGACTGTTGGTATGATGTTCTTGTTATGAAATGCTGTATTCGTTTTATGCCAGATGTAACGGGACACACACAAAAAGTTCCAAAAAGTAAAATTTTGTCTCATCAGTCCACAGAATATTTGCCTAAAAGTCTTGGGGATAATCAAGATTTTTTTGGTCAGCAGTGGCTTTGGCCTTGGAACTCTCCCATGGATGCCATTTTTGCCCAGTCTCTTTCTTGTTGTTGAATCGTGAACACTGATCTTACCTGTGGCAAGTGAGGCCTGCAGTTCTTTAGATGTTGTTCTGGGTTCTTTTATGACCTCCTAGATGAGTTATCGTCACACTCTTGGAGTAATTTTTGAAGGCCGGCCACTCCTGGGAAGGTTCACCACTGTTCCAAGTTATCTCCATTTGTGGATAATGGCTCTCCCCGTGTTTCACTTAGAAATGGCTGTGAAACCCTTCCTAGACCGATACATGTACATTACTTTGTTTCTAATCTGTTCTTGAATTTTTTAGATTGTGGCATGATGTGTGGCTTTTTGTGATCTCTTAGCATGCTTCACTTTGTCAGACAGCTTCTATTTATGTGATTTCTTGATTCAACAGGTCTGGCAGTAATCAGGCCTGGGTTTGGCAAGTGGAATTTAACTCAGCTTTCCAAAAAATTGTGGTTAATCACAGTTCATTCATGAATTAAGCATGGGAGGGGGCGATTTCTTTTTCACATAGTGCCAGGCAGGTTTGAACAGTTTTTTTCCCTTAATAAATGAAATAATAATTTAAAAACTGCATCTTGGGTTTACTCGGGTTATCTTTGTGTAATAAAAAATTTTTTTGATGATCTGAATCATTTAAGTGTGAGAAATATGCAAAAAAATTAAAAAATCAGGAAGGGGCAAATACTTTTTCACAGCACTGTGTATATATATATATATATGTATATATATGTGTGTGTGTATTGTGACATTAGGAAAGGCGAGGTGATTGATGGACGTTATGTTTCACCTCGTATGCGCTCATTTGCCGAGAACTAAGATGGAACCCGGTCCGGGTTTTACCAGCCACCTTGGCAGGGTTGGTTCCGGACCAGATTTTGCAGTCCACTTGTGTCCACCAACAGGTGGTATAAATTAAGCAGGACTAGAGCAAAGACTTGCTCTTGTCCTGGGACTTCAGTTAGTGAAATAAAATAAATAGAACTGCTGCGCCAACTCGATAATATCAAGCGGCCAGCACTGACAATTAGACAAATTGTGTATAGAAATGGAGAGTAAAAAGTGCAGCGCTATATTCAAGTAAAAACACATATACATATGAAAGTGATTCAAAGAGGTCTAGATGTAAGTAACCTCTATATAAAGATGTGGTTATAACCAACACTCTTAATTTAAATGTGTCAGCAACGGGTCTTTAAGAAAACCTGTGAACTATATATAATAAACTCAATGGAAAGTGTTGTTTCACTCCAACTATATGACTGTATCATAACAGTCCTAAAAATGTATAACCTTATATTTTACTCAAAAATAAAAAAACATCATCATGAGACAGTGACAAATGCAAATGGATAGGACTCAAACAAGTCTCTGGGGTTATCACAGTTCTTTCAAATGTGGGGGTGATCCCAGGGTGTATATTTGGATCTCACCCTGCTATATGCATGTTCAAAGCAAGGGAAATTCTTCTCGCATTCAACTGTAGTAGGAGATGTAAATAAAGTGCCCTTACCAGAAACGGTGGACTCACTGGCCGTTGGCGGTGAGTCATGTAAGCTTTTACTGTTTGAACGGTAGAGTTACAGATGTCTCCGATCCTGGGAAGGGAGCTGAGAAGTGCCTCACTACTCTAAATCCTCCTGGATGGGACCTAGTCTTCTTGGGTGAGAGCCGTGTTCCGTTGTCAGCTGGAATCTTCCACCGAATATCACTCACTTGGCATATTGAATCATATTGAATATATTATATATATATTATATATATATTGAATCATGGTTCCATTATTTTAATGAGGCTGGCATCTCGCTGCTAAGTTTTCTTTTGGACAGAAAGCAAGCTAGGAGGGCCACGATTGATAAAGAAATCAAAGAAATTAGGGACAAACTACTTCCACATAAAACCTATATATCGCTATATTCAAGTGAAAACACATATACATATGATTGATCCCCCTAACACAATATAATTTTTTCACAACATGAAGGGATTTTTTCCATGTCTCAGATGTACAGTATGTAAACATAATGCATGTAAAGCACGTAAAATAGAAACATTCACCTCTACGATCACAAGAAAAGAATATAAGATGAAGCAATTTGCCACCTGCAAAACGAAGTATATCGTTTATCTCATTACCTGTCCCTGTAAGAAACAATACATAGGTCGAACAATACGCAATTTTGCCACAAGAGTCAAAGAACATATCACAGCAATAAAAAAGGGGCGCACTAATCATAGTGTGCCTAAACACTATGCACTCCACCATAATCAAAACCCAATGGGTATCACTTTTCAGATCATAGACAAATTTGTACCGCATTGGAGGGGAGAATTTAATATCAGAGGGGTGTCCAGACTCGAAACGTTCTGGATACACCAAATTAAATGTTACACGCCCCATGGCCTAAATATTGAGTGGGACATTAATGCATTTATAAATCAATCCTAGATATTTATTTTAGTCCCCCCACTAGTGAGTCATTCTATATATACAGAAACGGTAACCCATAGTTTTAGGACGTTAATCTAAGAGCCCTTTCACACTGGGGCGGTTTGCAGGCGCTATTGCGCTAATAATAGCGCCTGCAAACCGACCCGAAAGTGCCGCTACTTTCATTCCAGTGTGAAAGCCCCGAGGGCTTTCACACTGGAGCGATGCGCTGGCAAGACGGTAAAAAAAGTCCTGCCAGCAGCATCTTCGGAGCGGTGAAGGAGCGGAGTGTATACCGCTCCTTCACCGCTCCTGCCCATTGAAATCAATGGGACGGGGCAGCTATACCGCCGGCAAAGCGCCTCTACAGAGGTGCTTTGCGGTGGTATTTAACCCTTTCTCGGCCGCTAGCCGCTAATAATAGCGGCGTTTTACCACCGACGCCGCCCCCGCCCCAGTGTGAAAGGGCTCTAACGGTGGTTTTCTGTTGGATAGGGGTAAAATTAAGTTCCCTACATAATACTTTTCATAATATTTATCTTAACATTTTTCATGATATCTGATGATATCTCTACACTTTAGAGATGCTGCCATGTTTTGATATTTGTTCCATTTCTGCTTCTAAGATATACAGCGGGTTGCTGGCTGTATATTAAATATAGATATACTTCCGTTCTTCGTTAGTTGTATTATTTTATTTTATCATCTCCGTTAGACAGAGTTTTTAAATACACACCGTTCCCCTCTAGATTACCGCTGCATGTACCTAGAGAGTGATTGGGTACAGGCCTTATACTGTAGACCGGAGTTGTTCCGACTAATATATTGAGAATGTTTGCATATATCTAGCATATAGATCTTACTGTTATTTACAAAGAGTTAAGTGGACATATATATTCTCTAAGTAATTATGTGTTTCACACATTACAATATATGAGGTGTGGTAATATATACAAGTTCCATTATTTATAAGTCTTAGAAGTTTTTGTTTTTTTTATGATAGATATGTATAAGTAAACACTGGGGAACGAGTGCGATATGATAACTGATTTTTTCCTGATTTATTTCTGACTTTTTTCCTTATTAATGATTGGAAGATACAAATATTTCCAACATTTCAGTTTTTTTGCTACCCTGTTTCCCCGAAAATAAGACCTAGCGTGATTGTCATTGATGGCTGCAATATAAGCCCTACCCCCCAAATAAGCCCTACCCTGTTTTCATGGAAAATAAGCCCTACCCTGAAAATAAGACCTACAAGGACTTTAACTAGGGCTTATTTGGGGGGTAGGGCTTATATTGCAGCCATCACCGACAATCGTGCTAGGTCTTATTTTCGGGGAAACAGGGTATATGGAACGCATTTGCGTTCCAAAGCAAGCCTTAAACTCTTCCTGATTAGGTATCCCAATGATTTGTTTTTCTTGAAGTGTTCCCTGCGCTGTCATGGTGACGGAGGATGACACGGCAGTCACGTGATTTGGACCACGGACAAACAATAAGAAGGATATGAGTGGATAACAGAATAGAGGCTTGGCTCCTTGTTTTTTAATTATACACCGCGTCACCGCGCCGATGCGTGATGACGCGGCACTCACATGACCCTTATCTTAGACGAACATTGGGTGGATGGGAAAACCAGATGAAGGCTTGGTTCCTTGGTCACTCCTCCACCTATGATTCGTCCTGAGTCAGTCATATGACTCCATAGTTGGTCACATGATGCGAAAACCCGGAAGTCACGCCGCACAGGTGTCCCCAATGGAGTTTTCTCTGTATTTTTATATAAAAGCGCAGAGGATGGCAGGTTAGCTTTACCCCAGTTGAAGTCTTGGTAGACGAAACGCGTCGGGTGTGTGACGCTACTATAGCCATCATAGTTCACTGCGCTAGATTTTTGTTCATATGAACCGAACTTTTTATACCTGAATTTTTTATTTGGAAATTTTAACAATAAAATCTCCTGTTACTTGGATTTTACACTATGTGGAAGCCTTTTTTCTTTTTTTGACCATATACGGGGGATGCCAAGTGAGTGATATTCGGTGGAAGATTCCAGCTGACAACGGTCCCTCACCCAAGAAGACTAGGTCCCATCCAGGAGGATTTAGAGTCGTGAGGCACTTCTCAGCTCCCTTCCCAGGATCGGAGTCATCTGTAACTCTACCGTTCAAACAGTAAAAGCTTACATGACTCACCGCCAACGGCCAGTGAGTCTACCATTTCTGGTAAGGGCACTTTATTTACATCTCCTACTACAGTTGAATGCGAGAAGAACTTCCCTTGCTTTGAACATGCATATAGCAGGGTGAGATCCGAATATACACCCTGGGATCACCCCACACATTTGAAAGAACTGTGATAACCCCAGAGACTTGTTTGAGTCCTATCCATTTGCATTTGTCAGTGTCTCATGATGATGTTTTTTATAAATATAAAATATAAGTATATAAATATAAGTAAAATATAAGGTTATACATTTTTAGGACTGTTATGATACAGTCATATAGTTGGAGTGAAACAACACTTTTCCATTGAGTTTATTATATATAGTTCACAGGTTTTCTTAAAGAACCGTTGCTGACACGTTTAAATTAAGAGTGTTGGTTATAACCACATCTTTATATAGAGGTTACTCAATGTTCAGTTAGTGCCTAGATGGCAAGGATTTATTTTCTGTTTTTGTTTGTGTTATTTTCATGCAACCTTTTAAATAAAACTGGCTACAAGTCAGATTTTAAGAAACCCGCTGTTTGGACTACCATTTTTCCCAGGGAAGGTGATCCCCCTTGAGCTAACCCCTGATATATAGTGGATTTGGCGGGCATCTTCCTGAACAAGTGGAAAGATGGAGAATGTGTTAAAAGCCCTGCTACATGCCACTGCAACCCAGCAGGAAACCAATTGCCAGCAGCAGGAAACCGCCAGGTCGCAGAGGCCACTGTAGCGCAGAAGGAGGCGAATCGCCAGCAGCAGGAAACCAACCGCCGTGTCGCAGAGGCCACTGCAGAGCAGCAGGAGATGAATCGCCAAGCCATTGCAGCCCAGCAGGAGGCAAATCGCCAGTTTGCGGAGGCCCTGGTGGAGTTAAAGAAGGGGTCCAGAGGTCCTTTGGCGGTGGAACGGAAAATGGTGCGTGCCAGCTATTACCTGCAGATGATGGCCACCTGCAGATGATGTGGAAGCTTATCTAGCAACTTTTGAAAGAGTTGCTGTTCGTGAAGGATGGCAAAAAGAGCAATGAGCAGGACTTATAGTGCCCTTTCTGGCAGGAGAACCTTAAAAGGCCTATTATGACCTGAAACCAGATGGTGCCCAGGATTATGAGACAGCTGAAAGCTGAGAAACCTGGGCGTCACCATTGCAGTCCGGGCTCAATGGGTGCATCAATGTTCATACAGTACTGACAAGCCACCCTACTCCCAGATGTTTGACTTGATACACCTCACCCAGAAGTGGCTGCAGCCAGAGACTTTGTCAGGGCCTAAGATTGTGGCGTATGTGGTCATGGACCGTTAATTGCGTGCGTTCCCTGCCACTTTGAGGAAGTGGGTCAGCCATGGAGACCCTAAGACTGCAAACCAGCTGGTGGACCTGGTGGAAAGATATACTGCTGCTAAGGACTTGTTGAACTCATCCATGCCTCACCCTAATGTTTCTAGGGGTGAAAAAACGCCCGGAGGATCTGGTAAGACTGTTCAAGGCCTCAGGGAAAAATTACAAAAAAAGTGTTGCTATAGATAATGAGACTATGGGCCCAGGATCTGGAGACTGGCCAAATAGGTCAGGAAGGTCTCTGAGACCGTTTAGAGGACTGGGTACAGAACACATACAATTTTATCGCTGCCATGCCTTAGGTCATATTGCTGCTAACTGTTTCCTAAATGATGAACCAATGCAATGTGATAATGCTAATTTGAAAAAAACCCATGTCTCTTTTTGCGCAGGTGGCATGTACTGCATCTTGTCAGGGACACATGGAAAAACAAATGTGTGTGATTTCAGTTGATGGAAAGCCAGTCACTGTGCTGGTAGATTCTGGTAGTGTTGTGACATTAGTCAAAGGTGATTTTGTAAATCCTGCAAAGTTACACTCTAGCGCTATTGGGGTGATTTGTATACATGGTGACACACATGACTACCAGACTGATGTGGTTGAGTTTGATTCCCCTTAGGGCACTGTGACACATTCAATGGGGGTGGTACCCTCACTACTTCATGAAGCCCTAGTGGGGAGAGATTTGCCACACTTTTGGAGTTCATGGAAAACAAAAGGAGTCAGGAGGACAGAGCTCCCCTTGCTGAAGAAACACTGGAACTCACTCCGGACTCCTGCAGTATAACTGAACTCCTGACTATCAGATCTAGATCTAGATATAATCAGGGCTTTTTTTCTCAAACAATAGGTACTGGAACTTAACCACGGCCCCACAAACCCCCCCCCCCCCCCTACACACACCCTCCAAATCACATCAAATAGTGGGTGCGTTCAGTCAAATTTCACGAAAACAGTAGGAGGGTCTTAAAGGGGCATTAAATACCAGGATTGTATTACATACAGAGTGCAGAGCTGTCACTTGTAAACACAGAAACCAAAAGGGTCTGAGCCAGAGGTGGTGGAACTGAGTTCCACCAAGTTCCCCCTGAAAAAAAGCCCTGGATATAATCTATCAGAATGTGTGTTGCAGCAAAGGGACTATAAAAGGGCATACATGTAGTGAGCAAAACCAACAAATCAAAAAATATATCACATAAAATTTCAAATTTATTATACAAAAGTTTAAAAAAGATATGGAAGTAACCACATTCATGTGTTGTACCCAGGTAAAGGTCACATCTATAATAAAGAGAATATTTCTGTTTTTTAAAAAATTGGTTCACATAAGACGTTTGATGAAATTCGAAAACACTCTTCAGTGCATGTGAACACATATGCTGTCCAGAACAGGGTCAATATATAAAAACAGTGTTAAAAGACATTGGGGTTTATTTAGTAAAGCTGGAGAGTGCAAAATCAGGCTCACTTCTGCATAGAAACCAATCAGCGTCCATATTTTATTGCCAAGGCTTAACAAGCTGAGGTTAGAAGCTGGTTTCTATGCAGAAGTGAGCCTGGGTTTCCAAATTTAGTAAGTAAACCCCATTGTCTTGTACAATAGAGTTCCAGTGAGTCAGCAACATGATAGAACAGCAGGGAGTATGTAGTGGATCATAGGCATATGGAACAGGAGACGTGGCACCAGCAGTTACCAGCAACTATGTCCCCACATCAATAGAATATGCATATTCAAAAAGTAGTTATATCAACTGGCATCTACAGATAGATGATCACCTGACAATGGTGGAGCACACTGGTCATGGGTAAGAATTACAGCAGTGGTTTTTGCATACTTTGTGTGTGTCAAACGTTCATCATGGAGGCTGCTCATGAAGAGAACGCAGACCATCTGACTTATCTCTGAAAGTGCATTGGATTGACCTTTTTTAGTATCTACAGAACAAAGCCAAATTTAACTCTACAGTAACGTTGGAGGAAATCTTTGCAATGTATGTGACTTTCTCAAAAGATTTTTTGACCTCAACTTAATTTTTTTTTCTCACTCTAGGTATGTATGTCAACTTTGATTTTAGTTGTGCATATTTCAGAATATATATTGTATATTGTAACTGAGCCATACAGAAGAATAAGATACAGACAGTCAAGAACCGCTTTCATAATCATAACAGCAAGGTTTCATTGATGTAATGTATACAGTTCGGTTTCCTAAGAGGAATAAGGAAAAACTCACACCCACATAACAGGAAAACAGACGTGATATTTATTAACCTTACAGGCTGAAAGACTTTGTTCTTGTCATCTTGAGATCTTTGAACAGACCTGTGATCTATAGTATATTTAAAAACTTTTCATGGTGGCCAACCGTCCAAGCCTTTCCTGTGCATTGCATTGGCTCCAGCCATGCCTACATTCCCTAAATATAGAATGCAATCTGCTGTCTGTGGTAATGGATGATCTGCAGTAATCTGGAACAGAGCCCAAATACTGAGTGTGCCTGCACTTTATCTGGGGATACTAATGGCTCTTAATGGCTCTCCCAACACACAGAGGAGAAAGCGAAACTTTGGGCTCGTATTATCACTGCGGTGACCTTTATAGGCTGTTTCAGGGCTTGTTTGCACACTCTGAGTGAAAATCTACACATTATTGAGAAGTCAGTGAGTTAAAAAGAAATTTGTCCTACTAGATGTGCAATTTTTTAGCAGCATTTTGGCCACTGTAAGGTATATCGCTGCTTTATGAAGTAGCCATTTAGTTTGCTAAAATACCATGTATCATAAACAATTGCGAAGTGTATAAAGTGTAGCGCTATATGTGTAAATATTATAAATGAAAAAACGTAGTGAGCTAAGCCCAAACCATTCCTGGAGGGCCCACGAAAAAACTAAAAATAATATGATTCAAAGTTACATATAAATGACTAAACACAATCAGAAATGTACTGAGTGCCACACACTGTCATATAAATTGATACTAATAGACCAGTGAAAAAACAACGTGAAAAATAATATAAAAGTGAAGAAATAACAAAATGTCCATAAATGTTGAAAATTATGATCTTAATGAAATTCAACACCCGCCACCAAAAGTCTCTGAGGGTTGGATAATGAAAACAACGATGGAAAGCTTCTGCCAAGTAGATAGATAAAACACCAGATAAATAAGACGTCTAAATGAGTGTCGGGACCACCACCGGAGCATCAGAGGAGGCTTACTGGAACCAGGTGACTTGAGAAGACATACGTCTTACAAGTCTCAGAAAGCTTGTTTAGCCACCAAGGCTGGCAAGATGGATCCTCAGGTGTCCTCAACTTCAAATGGGGGGGGAGAGATAGGGATCCCGTCACAGCTTCAGCCGTCCAGACTTATCAACAGGCCAACCGGATATATTTACATGCCATGGGAGAAATAAAGCTCACATGGCATGATATCGTTTAAAAACATGAATTTATTAAAACAATAAAAAGGAACACTCACATGTTAGGAGATCAGAATAAGCTCAACAGGCCAACCGGATATATTTACATGCCATGGGAGAAATAAAGCCCTTGCATATGGTGCATTACATGGATTCTTTGGGATGTCCCCCATTGGTAGTGTCACTTTTTAATACTTTATGGTTGTGGCTATTGCCCCCATACAAATATTAGCACTTAATCTTTTAATTCTACTAATTTTTTATTTCCACTTCGAGCTTGTTGACGCTTATAATTTGGATGCGCTCCAGGTTCTTATTACTTCCACCTTTGCTGACACTTGGCTTGGGTTATGAGATCGCCGGGATGTAGTTCCGGCCTTCTCCAGCCTATTGGGGCCCTCCTCCCTACTTACAGGAAGTACGGGAACTGTCAGCGTGGTGACGAAGCTAGGTCCCGAGCGTCGAATGCGCGCGCAGCATTCGACGGAGGCGGGCCCTGTCTACACATTTGATGCGGAGTCCGAGGGGCGGAGCATGATGGCGCTCCGACCTACGGATTCGCCAACCGAGAGCGAGGCTTGGTGCGCAGGCGGACTTCCCCCTGGGACTTCCGCTATTGCGCACGGCCCTGCTACCTGGACACGCCCGGCGGGCGGAGCGTGAAGGCGCTCTGATCTGCCTATCTGGCCATGCTGACACCGAGGCTTGGTTAAATTCCGAGCACTTCCGAGTCGGCTGGCCATATGAATACTATAGACGCTCCTTTTTGTCTTATTTTCTTATTTTTGAACTTTATTAACTGGCGCTAGTGGCATAATACCACTGACTAGAATCCCACAATTTACATATACTTCATACTATTTATACCAATCTATCAAACCGGAAGTGACATCAGTGGGGCACTTCCTGTGTTGTGACACTCCCAGTGGGGGTCATTTCTAGTTTAAATAGCGGTGAGGTGGGGGGGTTCCACACCCCAGATGAAGGCTCGTTAGCCGAAACATGTTGGGTGGACTCCCTACGATCACCGCGATTGATATACAGTTTTGAGCTTATTCTGATCTCCTAACATGTGAGTGTTCCTTTTTATTGTTTTAATAAATTCATGTTTTTAAACGATATCATGCCATGTGAGCTTTATTTCTCCCATGGCATGTAAATATATCCGGTTGGCCTGTTGATAAGTCTGGACGGCTGAAGCTGTGACGGGATCCCTATCTCTCCCCCCCCCATTTGAAGTTGAGGACACCTGAGGATCCATCTTGCCAGCCTTGGTGGCTAAACAAGCTTTCTGAGACTTGTAAGACGTATGTCTTCTCAAGTCACCTGGTTCCGGTAAGCCTCCTCTGATGCTCCGATGGTGGTCCCGACACTCATTTAGACGTCTTATTTATCTGGTGTTTTATCTATCCACTTGGCAGAAGCTTTCCATCGTTGTTTTCATTATCCAACCCTCAGAGACTTTTGGTGGCGGGTGTTGAATTTCATTAAGATCATAATTTTCAACATTTATGGACATTTTGTTATTTCTTCACTTTTATATTATTTTTCACGTTGTTTTTTCACTGGTCTATTAGTATCAATTTATATGACAGTGTGTGGCACTCAGTACATTTCTGATTGTGTTTAGTCATTTATATGTAACTTTGAATCATATTATTTTTAGTTTTTTCGTGGGCCCTCCAGGAATGGTTTAGGCTTAGCTCACTACGTTTTTTCATTTATATTATTTACACATATAGCGCTACACTTTATACACTTCCTAATTCTATTTTTCCTTTGTCTAAGAGGAGTGTCAGCTGCTTTTTGTGTAACCATCCTCTATTATTATTGGTGCAGCGCTGTACTCATCTCCCATTGGTATCATAAACAATTGCCACTTTTTAAATAAAATATGTTTTTATCTTTTTTTTTTCAACCTTTGTTGCATATTAATGCTGCTAACCTCCTTAAGCCTCTTTGCAGCCTTTTCCTATCTACATTCATGCACTCCGGTAATAGCTGCATGCCATTTCCTGGGGTGGGTTACCTGATGGTGACAAAAGTAAACTATGCCTGCATAATGTTTGTTGAAACAGTAATGATATGGAAATGTAATCTCCACTGAAAGCTGGTGTGACAGGGTGACAACGCAAAAGCACAATTGGAAGACGGACATTGTCACCCTATAATAGAAAGTGCCTGAACTAGGATGTTCATGAGATACCTGATATTCTTTTAATGAAAGTTGCAGATTTAAAGTTCTGATAAAGGCAAAAACGTGTTATGTTTGTTTTGCACAGAGTGAAAGTGTATTAGAACACCTGCCAAGTTTTTATTGCTGTCCTAGTTTTCCGTTATCACTAGGGTTGCCACCTGTCCGTATTCACCCAGACAGTCCGGTTTTCAATTATCTGTCCAGGTTTCAACCTACCAGAAACCTGGACATATTATTCTACATGGAGCAGGGGCGGCATCAGGGACGTGCTTCTTTTCCCTGGTCCCATCGGCAGCCTGTAAATTGCTAAAGATTCCTGGAATCTGTGGAGCTGCTCTGTGTTTTTCCACGCACTGCCACTAGGAGCACTCCTCCTTGTTTCTGGTGGCTGTACTCACTGAAGAAAGGGGGGCACTGCCCCTCAGTCTCGGCTCAGCCACACCCCCTCCCCCATGTGTAGCAGAGAATGACCAGAGTCGTTTTGGAAGTTCAGCAGGTCTTTTTCTATGTGTTATGCAAATGCCTAATGTGAAGGGGGGGTGGTGGCTGCATGAAAATGGTTGGAGATCTGTATTGCTATGGTGTATGCATAGGTGTAGAACTCTGTGGCATTATTGCAGTTATGCACTTCACCCTTCTGCATGCAGACTCCATAGTGCTACAGTTACTTAGCCCCCATCAATGTAGTTAGCTTTGGAGGGAAGACTGCAGGGAGAGGTGGAGAATCTGACACAAACAATGGAATTTACTTTAGTGACAGCAATGAAGTTTTTGTTTTAGTTACTGATGACAAATGTATGACATTTTTTACTCTGACAGCAGCCACTGGGCTTAATGTAGGCGCAAACCGATTGCAATAGTCAACAAACTGTAATGCGAGTGTTTCAAGCTCACAGGTAAAGACGTAAGGTGACCATACACTAGACAATCTTGCTACAATCTGCTTTTGATCTGTCAAGACATATATATATATAGTATAAAGGCCTACATATTTTATTTAAAGATTGTACAATCGTACACAATTGTGTAGTGTATGGCCACCTTAAGCCCCTGTTGGGGAGAAACACATTGAAGGAGTAGGAGGGGGTCTGTTCCTACAGTTTTCACTACTTACATTAAAGCTTGTTGAATATTATAGCAGACTTTCAGCTTTTATGTCATGTTATGCTGCCTCTTCTCCCCTTCTCTTACAAATGCAAATTAGCTTTTGAGGTGCAGAAAAGTATATGTTGCATTGTGTTTTTTTAATCATAGTTTGTCCCAAAGTTTGTGCGTCTTAAAGTGGAACTAAAGTTCTGTCATTACATGCTGTGAGCAGACAGGCTTTTTATTGCAGAAGAGACATGCAATTTCTCTTCTACGATAAAATACACCTACCTGCTTGCTCACAGCAATCCATGGAATGTAAGCTGAGCTGCATATGCACAGCTCAGCCTACAGCAGCTGGCCTGATCGTATGTGCTGGGATGACTAGCTTTTGTGTATGAAGTAATGCAAAAATGATTGTGCTGAGTCTGAGAGACTCTTACTTGTGGCACAGCAATCTAAGCATATTTTATGGTTAAAAGAATGCCTTTGTTTAATATAACCATGCCCCGTTATGCTCTCCTACTGTCAATTTGGCCACACCCACTGATTGCCACTACACGCGCCACAATACTACTGTCTTTGCAGCACCCAAATATGTCCCAGGTCTTTTACAATACTATAATGTATACTAGAAAAAAAAATTGCTGTGAGCTGGTAAAATGTTCGGGTTTGACTTGAAGAAAAGGTGGCAACCCTAGTTATCACCGAGAGTGAAACTGAAAGAAAATCCAAACCAGAACAGTAATATAGAGGAAACCTTCCAATGTGGACACTGGTTCTGGTGACAAACCAGGAATTCTCTCACTTTGGAGGGTTTTATTCTCACTTTCTGTTTGGCTATGGGACAGGAAGTGAAGGTAAATCTCTGCAGTAGGACACAGATGGCAAAACAAAACTGACAGGGGTTATAACCCTCCCTTACTCTCTCCAAAATGAAACACATACATTTTGCCTTCAATTCTACCTTCAAATTTAATAGTAAAATTGAAATTGCAGTTTTAAAACATGTATGAGATTGTAGTGAGTTGGGGGTTGATTTACTAAAGGCAAATACGCTGTTTCCCTTTGCAAGGGAATGTTCCCGTAACTTAATGAATGAGGTGAAGCTGTACTGACTTCCATCATCCAGTCAGGTGCAAGCACAAATTCCCTTGCACAGTGAACAGCTTATCTATCTTTATTTAATCAAAGCATTGTTTTCAGTCTACAGTATTTTATAGTTCTCTCAAAGAGAAAGTGCTTGTAGGTGTAAAATGCCAAGAACTGTATACTGTGCCATTCAATAAACTAAGAAAAAAGTTTCCACAGTCTGATTTGTGGGAAAATCTTTTCTATTCTTGAAGCATGGTTTTAATATATTGGGTAGGAGTTAGTTGTGTTTTAACTATAGATCCCAAACCGGAACAAACTCCATCTCTGATCCACAAAACATTACCATCCCCACTCTCAGAATGCACTGCATCAAATGGAAACACTTCCCACGGCTAACTACTGCACAAAGAGCAGCCACCCGCAACCAACCTGGTGTCACTTTGGAGCATTCAGAGCAGTGAAAGATGTTTTCTGATGCTTTGGTTTGAAATAGTGCAGATTGCTTTTATATAGAACAGCCCTAGCATACAAAGTGTTATTTGTCTTTGTAACTTTTCCACCTAATAAATTATATCACGGGCTGTAAAAGATTTTTTAAAGGTCACATTACAAAAAACAAATGAATCTGTCATCAGCCTTGGCTTTCATTACTACCATAATAAAACAATAATCCTTTTGTTTATTTCACAGGTTAAAAGTGAACACTCCTCTCAGGAGCAGTGATATGTAAGTATTAGATTGTGTCCACTATATCTGATAATAAGCATTGCTGAAAAAATATCTACAGATATTACTGGGGATGTAAAGGTGATCGAGCCAGAACTATGTGTAGGTATAGATAAAGTATACAGACCCTGTACAGAAAAATAGTCAAAACATTAAATGATTATTAAGCATACAAACAAAATGTTATATATTGCGGCCTACCAGTCCTTGAATGTGATGGCTGCATTCATTGTCTTTTTTCAGGCTAAAGCCTCGTACACATGATGCAAAATTCGGAAGGGGATTGTCGTTTGACAGGCTGTTATCTGAAATTCTTACCGTTAGTATGCCCCTTTCGACAATTGTTTTCCAATTTTCGGACAGCAAATGTTGGATGACAGGCTAGTAAATTTTTTTGTTCAGCTCAGAGGTGGAGCCGAATGACAGCTCCACGTCTGATTTTCGGATGGTCAGTACTCAAATCCGTTATACAAAAGTCGAAAGTACAAACACGCATGCTCGGAACCAAGGAATGACTGGGAAGAGTTTGGTCTTGTAAACTACTGTTCGTAATCTAGAATTAACATTCGTGATGCGGCAATTAATGAAATGTCAAAATTCTTATCTTTTTTAATGGGATAATAATGAAGCTGCTTTGCATGTAGTTATGCCAAACGTATTTTAAAAGGCATTTGTTTTGTACGATCTGAAAATTGCGAATCAACGCTCACCAAACTTCTACTAACATGAAATTAGCAGAAGGGGCCCAAAGGGTGGCGCTTGAGAAATGAACTTCCTCTTTATACTCTCATAGTACATCACTATGTTCGTGTTTGTCAGACGTCAATTTGCGGATAGTTAGTATGCTAGACAAAATCCTGCACACGCTCTTTTGACAAAAATCAGATGCTCGGTCGTCCAACAATCCGACCGTGTGTACGAGGTGAAGGGGTTGATTTACTAAAGGCAAATCCACTTTGCACTGCAAGTGCACTTGGAAGTGCAGTCGCTGTAGATCTGAGGGGAAGATCTGAAATGAGTGGAAGCTCTGCTGATTTTATCATCCAATCATGTGCAACCTAAAATGCTGTTTTTTATTTTCCTTGCATGTCCCCCTCAGATCTACAGCGACTGCACTTCCAAGTGCAAAGTGGATTTGCCTTTAGTAAATAACCCCCTTAAGAATGTTTTCGGCAAGTACAGAAAATACTTGTTGAGATTGCCAGAAATGCAGTGTCCTTGCCACTTTCTGTGAGCCAAACTGAAAGCACAAACAACGTTATCAACCTTAGCAAACGTCATTTTAGGACATAACATTTTTCATTCATAGGATTACTAGGTAAAAATACTTTAAAAATGAAAGGAATGTCCTAAAAACATTTGAGAAGGTCTGGCTCTGACTCAGAATATACAGCTGACGATCAGGAGTCCATAGACTGAATCCATTCACCCCTGATATGGTTTAGCCTAAGATATATATAAGGTTTTACTCCTTTGCAGTTACTCGCTCTTTATTACCTCGGGTATAACTCCAACTATGAGTTAATGTTCTCCTGATGTATTACTCTGTAGGTTAAGAGGGAACAGGAATCTCCTTGTAATTTATTAGTCCTTGAAATAAATTACTAGAACGGCCGGGCAAAATGTATGGAATGTTTTGTTCTTTTTATTTGCTAAGTTGTATTATTTCGCAGTTTCTGTTATCTGTATTTGTTAGCTGGGGAATGCCCACAGGCTATGTTCTGTACCTATACAAATCATCTTCAATAGAAAGACATTTTCAAAAAAAATAAAAAGAAGAAGAAGCCAGAAGGTACGAGAAAAGGGAAACTAATAAAACCACCTAATTTAGGAACTGGTAGGCTGCTATATATAATGTTTTTCTTTTTAGTTTTATTACACTTTACACAATATTACTATATCAATATCCGTGATTCACTACAGTCTATTATACAAAGCGAATAATTTTAATTTGGATCATGATTTATTGTTTTTTTTGCCTTTCTCTGCATCAACTGTGGGTAAAGGGATAGTGTATTATTATGGAGGTTTTCCATTTGTGCTTTCTTTTTTTTTTTTAACTGGATGGACTTGTGTCTTTTTTTCACCCCGAAATAACTAAGTAACTACATGAGGGGTGTAATGGAGACAAGCCTTAAAGATACAAATTATAAATGTAGCTAACTTACTCCATTTCAGGCACATTCCCCTGACATGGGCATGTCATCCTTTTTTTTCAGGTGTGCATAAAAAGTAAACCAAACCCAAACCCTAATTGCCCTAGAGGGTCTTCTGCCTATTAGGAATCTTGGGGCCAAACACATGGGGTGATCTACTATGCAAATTCCAGCTTCACCAGAAGTAAAGCTGGGACAAAACCCGTGCCTCTTTATTGGCTGCTCACTGTGATGCACAGCCTGGAATGCAGGTCTTCTGCATTTCAGGCATTTGGCCCTAAACGCGATTACCACTTGGTACAGTGTTCTGCCCTGTCATACCACAGCATGCCATATACTTTGATGTAGGCTGACAGTTGCTGGATTGTGCACCTAGTGGTACTTATGTTTAGTGCAGTATGCACCCAGTAAAGAACTCCTGAAATCAAGCAGTCTTTGTTATGACCATTCATCCCTTAGTGCATATTGCACTAAACATACGTACCGCTCAGTGCATTGTCCAGCTGCAACAGCTGACAGCCTCTCATACACTTTTACAGGCATCAAGGGCTGAGCTCTGCATCTTTGTCTACTGGGCGCACCTCAGCTAGACCCCCATGTGCAAAGGGCCTTATATACACCACTGTCTATGTTTGTAGACACACAAAAATCTACAATTGTATCATATAACAAATACATCTATATCCCACTCAAGTTGGTAATTCTTTGGGTCAGATAACCAAGTCAAAAATCCAAAAGGATTCATGTGCTAAAAGCATTGCTTTTAAATTATCATTTTTTTACAAATGGCAATGAAGGTTGTGTAAAATTATACTTACTAACTTTTCTGGCCCTGCTGTTAAATAAAAACTGCAATCTTTCCAATGTAATGATGTACAACCACAATTCTAAGTTGAGATGCTGTGTAAAATCTACATAAAAACAGAATGCAACGATTTGCAATTCTCATAAACCCAAATTGTATTCACAATAGAAAATAGAAAACATATCAAATGTTTAAACAGAGAAAATGTACCATTTTAAGAAAAAAATAAGGTCATTTTGAAATTGATTGCAGCAACACATCTCAAAAAAGTTGGGACAGGGCCATGTTTACCACAGTGTAGCATCCCCTCTTCTTTTAACAACAATTGTAAACGTCTGAGACCAGTTGCTGGAATTTTGGGAGAGGAATGTTGTCCCATTCTTGTCTGATATAGGATTCTAACTGCTCACCAAATATTTTCAATTGGTGAAAGGTCCGGACTGCAGGCAAGCCAGTTAAAGGGGAACTTTACCCATAACAACTTGATAAAAAATAATGGAACATACATTAGCAAGGAACATACATTCTACAGTAATAATCATCTTACCAAAATTAGTGTGTGCTGTAAATTGCCTCCAGCATTGCTCCTGTTTCTTCTTGCTGGAGGCTGCCATTTTGCTGAAGCCCAGCTTCCTTGGCTATAAAGGATAGGGGGGTTTACTTCTGGTTTAAGGCTGTCAGCAGATTGGCCTCTACAAACTCAACAGTGCATAAAAACAAAGAGCAACTGAGCATGTGCAAAGCAGGGGGAGACAGTGTATTACTGGATTTTAAACAGTTTAGGCACTTATTTTTAATGTTTTACATAGCTAAACCTGCAAAAGGGGCCATCCTGAAGTGATCTAGCAGGACTTAATTTTCTGACTAAAGTTCCATTTTAAGCCCCTGGACTCTACTACTAATACTACTACTACTACAAAGCCATGCTGTTGTCACAGATGCAGTATGCAGTTTAGGATGGTCCGGCTGAAATATGCAAGGCCTTCCTTGAATAAGATGTTGTCTGGATGGAAGTATATGCTGCTCCAAAACCTGAATATATTTTTCAGCATGAATGGTGCCTTTCCAGATGTGCAAGCTGCCTATTCCATACGCACTAATGCACCCCATACCATCAGAGATGCAGGCTTTTGAACTGAGCACTGATAACAAGCTGGACAGTCCTTCTCTTTAGTCCAGAGGACACGGTGCCAATGGTTGCCAGAAAAAATGTCAAATTACAAATTGTCTGATCACAGAACAGTTTTCTACATCGCAACAGGCCATTATGAATAAGCTTTGACCCAGAAAAATGCTTTACCTTGCATTTTTGGATGGTGTGAACTGTGTTTACAGATAGTGATTTTTGAAAGTATTGCTGAGCCCATGCAATGATGTCCATCAAAGATCATGGGCATCCAATATTGCATGTCCCTTGCATGCATAGATTTTTCCAGATTCTCTGAATCTTTTGATGACATTATGTACTGCAGATGATAATATATTTAAAGTCTTTGTCATTTTAGGTTGAGAAAAAAAAATTCTGAAATTATTTGACAATTTTTAGACATAGCTTTTTACAGAATAGTGAACCTCTGCCCATCTTACTCTCTGACTCTCTAAGATGCTCTTTATATACCCAATCATGTTACTGACCTGTTGCCAATTAGCCTAATTAATTCTTCCAGCTATACCTTGTTAGTATCACTTACTTTGCCAGCTTTTTGTTGCCTTGTCTAAACTTTTTTGAAATGTGTTGCTGCCATCAATTTCAAAATTACCTTATTTTCTCTATGGTACATTTTCTCAGTATAAAACATGTTATATGTTTTATATTGTCAATAAAATATGAGTTTTCTTAAAGTTCACTTTTTAAAATAAAAAATAAATGCACACATTGTTTTGCACTGCTATGCAGGTCTCCTCCAGATCTGTCAGAGTATCTGTGTGCCCATACATCCGGTACAAGCAAGCACATACAATCTGACAGGAAGAATCAATGAAGTACCACGGTGCTCCACAGTGCTGTGGTAGTTCATTGAGAACAACAAGCCAACAGCAGCAAAGGATGTCAGGGCTTGTAGTTCATTTACACAGCTGTGTGAATGATTGACACAGTCGTATGGGTGGAGCCCCGCACGGCTGCACTGATTTCAAAAAGTGACAGCTAGTACAGGGGAACTTCTCCCAGTACTGCTGGGACAGGGAGTGCGGGAATTGAACAGCAGCTGCAGCATTGGGAACATGTTACATGTTCCATCCTAAAAACATGTAACATGTTCCCAAAGGTGAACTTATCCTTTAAGCAACCTCTAAGAAAAAGGATATGGTTGGTAGTACCCTGTGGGGTGCCTCCATCCTCATTAACATACAAATACAGAGTTTTGCCCATCGGGACTTTAGATGAAGCTCCACACAGTCAGTAATAAAATCATAGTATAGGTTTATTGAATATGCCAGCAATAGGACTGGGAAAAATGTAAAAACGCTAAGCAGTTGGCCCAAATGTACATATCCATTACATAGTTACATGCAGTCATCAAATAATCCATAGTAGGCATGTCATAGCATCTATGAGAACCCAACGTGTTTTGTGAGTTCAGTCTCACTCTTCAGGGGTTGATGCATAGACATAATCTATAACGTAAAATAGTAACAAGAAATACAGTATCTCACAAAAATGAGTACACCCCTCACATTTTTATAAATATTTTATTATATCTTTTCATGTGACAACACTGAAGAAATGACACTTTGCTATAATGTAAAGTAGTGTGTGTACAGCTTGTATAACAGTGTAAATTTGCTGTCCCCTCAAAATAACTCAACACACAGCCATTAATTTCTAAAGCACTGAAACAAAAGTGACTACACCCCTAAGTAAAAATGGCCAAATTGGGCCCAATTAGCCATTTTCCCTCCCTGGTGTCATGTGACTCGTTAGTGTTACAAGGTCTCAGGTGTGAATGGGTGTTAAACTTGATGTTATCGCTCTCACTTTCTCATACTGGTCGATGGAAATTCAACATGGCACCTTGTGGCAAAGAACTTTTTGAGGATCTGAAAAAAGAATTGTTGCTCTACATAAAGATGGCCTAGGCTATAAGAAGATTGACAAGACCCTGAACCTGAGCTGCAGCACGGTGGCCAAGACCATGCATCGGTTTAACAGGACAGATTCCACTCAGAAAAGGCCTCGCCATGGTCGACCAAAGAAGTTGAGTGCACATGCTCAGTGTCATATCCAGAGGTTGTCTTTGGGAAATAGACTTATGAGTGCTGCCAGCATTCCTGCAGAGGTTGAAGGGGTGGGGGGGTCAGCTTGTCAGTGCTCACACTATACGCCACACACTGCATGAAATTGGTCTGCATGGCTGTCATCCCAGAAGGAAGCCTCTTCTAAAGATGATGCACAAGAAAGCCCGCAAACAGTTTGCTGAAGACAAGCAGACTAAGGACATGGATTACTGGAACGTCCTGTGGTCTGATGCGACCAATATAAACTTATTTGGTTCAAATGATGTCAAGCGTGTGTGGCGGCAACCAGGTGAGTAGTACAAAGACAAGTGTATCTTGTCTACAGTCCAGCATGGTGGTGGGAGTATCATGGTCTGGGGCTGCATGAGTTCTGCTGGCACTGGGGAGCTGCAGTTCATTGAGGGAACCATGAATGCCAACATGTACTATGACATACTGAAGCCGAGCATGATCCCCTCCCTTCGGAGACTGGGCCGCAGGGCAGTATTCCACCCCAAACACACCTCCAAGACAACCACTGCCTTGCTAAAGAAGCTGAGGGTAAAGATGATGGAGTGGCCAAGTATGTCTCCAGACCTAAACCCTATTGAGCATCTGTGGGGCATCCTCAAACGGAAGGTGGAGGAGCGCAAGGCCTCTAATATCCACCAGCTCCGTGATGTCATCATGGAGGAGTGGAAGAGGACTCCAGTGGCAAGCTGTGAAGCTCTGGTGAACTCCATGCCCAAGAGGGTAAGGCAGTGTTGGAAAATAATGGTGGCCACACAAAATATTGACACTTTGGGTCCAATTTGGACATTTTCACTTAGGGATGTACTCACTTATGTTGCCAGCGGTTTAGACATTAATGGCTGTGTGTTGAGTTATTTTGAGGGGACAGCAAATTTACACTGTCATACAAGCTGTACACTCACTACTGTACATTGTAGCAAAGTATAATTTCTTCAGTGTTGTCACATGAAAAGATATAATAAAATATTTACAAAAATGTGAGGGGTGTACTCACTTTTGTGAGATACTGTAACATAGTAAAGAACATGGAAATATGTCAAATAAATTGAGTTGTGTGAATCAGACTGAGGGATCCATACTCACAAAGATGCAGGGTGCTGTGTGCCAAAGTCGCACCGACGGGCTCCAGAGACGTCTCAGCCGGGAACTGTGGGTAAAGGATCCAATGGGCCAGCAGAGAAAAAACAGGCAGATGGAAAACAGGCAAACAAAACCGTCCAGCATGGCCTGCCAGAATGATGTCTAGAAAAAAAAGAGTGTATAGAAATATTGATGTGCACTACTGAATTGAAAAATTGTAAAAATAATGGAAAATATGATGGAATGGCCAGAAACAGCCACATGGTACAATTGGGAATAGTAAAAATGACTTGCACAGCTGAGTTGAATGAGAATCCACATGTGAGATTAAGTATAATGCCCCATACACACGATCGGCTTTTCTGAAAACAAATGGATGTGAGCTTGTTAGCTGAAAGTCCGACCGTGTGTATGCTCCATCGAACATTTGTTGTCGGACTTTCCGCCAACAAATGTTGACTAGCAGGTTCTCAAAACTTTGTTGTCGGGAATTTCCGATCGTGTGTACACAAGTCCAACGCACAAAAGTTCATGCATGCTCGGAATCAAGCAGAAGGAGCCACACTGGCTATTGAACTTCCTTTTTCTTGGCTCGTCGTACGTCTTGTACGTCACCATGTTCCCACGTTTGTATAGGTTGGCTATCATTTGTGTGACGCAAGACAAGTTGGAGCCAACATCCTTCGAACAAAAATCCACGGTTTTGTTGTCGGAAAGTCTGATCGTGTGTACGGGGCATAAGTGTTATATAGCATAGCAAGTGCAACTTGGTGAAGCAGTGACACCAGTGCCTGGGAATACCCCAATATGAATGGTCAAAACAGGTTTTAAAAGTAAAAGTGAAAAACAGGGTGTGTGTCCAACCACCTGGGAGGAATTGCATAGACTGGTGTTTGAGCCTTCCTATATATAGCTCCCCAGACCCATCAAAGGATCCCTCCCAACACCGGGCAGTCGACGCCCAGGGAGAAGGTGGGACAGAAGGTTAACCCCACCAGCCCTGGTCGCCTTAGGGGAAAGGACAACGCAGAGATGCGAGCCCCTCCACAGCATCATGTGACAGACATCATATGATCCGGCACCATGACACATTGGCTAAGTTGGTGCCATGTGGCGGACGCTGTACCTGATGTCGATGCATTCACTGGCGCCCCCATCCAAATTAAGCAGCCTGAGACTGAGTAGATATCTCTCTATGCTAGAATCACCATTTAGGTTTTTATAGATTGCGATCATATCTCCTCTTAAGGCCCCATGCACACTGGTTTTAAAAACGTTGCTTCTACGGGAGTTTTGTGTTCTGCCTGCAGAAGCAGCTCAATGTCAATGTAAACTCTATGTACAAAAAATGCTCTATATAAGCGTTTTTTACTGCCAAGAGAACAGACTTTTTTTAATCTCAGTATGCATGGAACCTAAGTGTCTCCTCTCCAGGGAGAATAAGTTTATTGTCTGTAGTTGTTCCTCATAACTGAGGTCCTCCAGCTCCCTTATCAGAGTTGTTACCTATCTCTGGACACTCTCAAGCTCCAGCACATCCTTAACCACTTCAATACAGGGCACTTAAACACCTTCCCGCCCAGACCAATTTTCAGCTTTCAGTACTCTCACACTTTGAATGACAATTACTCTGTCATGCTACACTGTATCCAAACAAAAATGTTATCATTTTTTTCTCACAATTAGAGCTTTCTTTCTTTAATCACCGCTGGGTTTTTTCTTTTTTGCAATATAAGCGAAAAAAGAGCGAAAATTTTGAGAAAAAAAAACACTTTTTTTTAGCTTCTATTGTAAAATTTTGCAAATAAGTCATTTTTCTTCATAAATTTGGGCCAAAATTTATACTGCTACATATCTTTGGTAAAAATAACCCAAATTAGTGGATACTATTTAGTCCGTGTGAAAGTTATAGAGTCTACAAGTTAGGGTGCAAATCACTGAAAATAGATCACATCTGATCACACCTAATGTACTGAAGGCCTATCTCATTTCTTGAGACACTAACAATCAAGGAAAGTACAAATACCCCCCAAATGACCCCTTTTTTGGAAAGTAGACATTCCAAGATATTTAGTAAGAGGCATGGTGAGTTTTTTGAAGTTGTAATTTTTTCCCACAATTCTTGGGAAAATTAAGACTTTTTTTTTTTTTTTTTTACACAAACTTATTGTATTGACAGGTTATTTCTTGAACACAGCATGCATATACTTGCAAATACACCCAAAAATACATTCTGCTACTCCTCCTGAGTATGGCGATACCACATGTGTGAGACTTTTACACAGCCTGGCTACATACAGAGGCCCAACATGCAGGGAGCACCTCCAGGAATTCTAGGAGCAAAATTACACATATAATTTCATGACGACCTATCTGCCTTTTGATGGCCCTGGAGCACCAGGACAATAGAAATGCCCACAAAATGACCACATTTTGGAAAGCTAACACCCCAATGTATAATCTATGAGACATAATGAGTCTTTTGAACAGGTAATTTTTTTCCAGAAGTTTTCGGAAAACGTGGGAAAAAAATGAAAACGCTTTTTTTTTTACACAAAGTTGTCCATTTATAAGATATTTCCAACACATAGCATGTTAATAGCAAAAATGACACGCCAAAATACATTCTGCTACTCCTCCTGAGTATGGTGATTCCACATGTATGAGACTTTTACACAGCCTGGCCACATACAGAGGCCTAACATCCAAGTAGCACCTCCAGGAATTCTAGGAGCAAAATTACACATATAATTTCATGACGACCTATCTGCCTTTTGATGGCCCTGGAGCACCAGGACAATAGAAATGCCCACAAAATGACCCCATTTTGGAAAGCTAACACCCCAATGTATAATCTATGAGACATAATGAGTCTTTTGAACAGGTAATTTTTTTCCAGAAGTTTTCGGAAAACGTGGGAAAAAAATGAAAACGCTTTTTTTTTACACAAAGTTGTCCATTTATAAGATATTTCCAACACATAGCATGTTAATAGCAAAAATGACACGCCAAAATACATTCTGCTACTCCTCCTGAGTATGGCGATTCCACATGTATGAGACTTTTACACAGCCTGGCCACATACAGAGGCCTAACATCCAAGTAGCACCTCCAGGCATTCTAGGAGCAAAATTACACATATAATTTCATGGCAACCTATCTCCCTTTTGAAGGCCCTGGAGCACTAGGACAATGGAAACACCCACAAAATGACCCCATTTTGGAAAGCAAACACCCCAACGTATAATCTATGAGGCATAGTGAGTCTTTTGAAAGGCTCATTTTTTTCCAGAAGTTTTCGGAAAACGTGGGAAAAAAATGAAAACGCATTTTTTTTACACAAAGTTGTCGATTTATAAGATATTTTTAACACATAGCATGTACATAGCAAAAATGACACCCCAAAATACGTTCTGCTACTCCTCCTGAGTTTAACGATACCACATCTGTGACACTTTTACACAGCCTGGCCACATACAGAGGCCCAACATCCAAATAGCACCTCAGTCGTTCTAGGAGCATAAATTACACATATAATTTCATGACTACTGATCAAATTTTTGAAGGCCCTTCATATTTCTAATATACAACATGTACATACCAAATACCAAAAGATTACCTGTGGTTTTAGTAGTGTAGTGGTCCACAGAGGAGAGCATCGGTCCAGGCAGCAAGCAGGGATGTGGTCAGCGACAGCAAAAGCAATCGTCCAGGCAGCAATACTGTCCATAGTTAGTTCAGGCAGGCCGAGATATGGTCAACACAGCCAAAGTATTGGTCCAGGCAGCAGAAATAAACAGTCCATAAAGTCCTGGGTCATTACAGCCAGCGATATGGTCAGCACAGCCAAAGTATTGGTCCAGGCAGCAGGAAGGACCATCAAGCTTAGGGACAGGGGTAGAGGCTTCTCCCACCCAAATCTCTTTGAAGCCTCTGGGCAACCAGACCCTGTTCTGGGAACACAGAAAACCAAAAACTGATTTTCTCTACTCAGAACGCTATTCTGAAGCCCCTCACATATGTGAGACCCCTGTGTACTGAAGTAGAAGGGCAAAAGATCAGTCCAAGTGGCAGGCAAAAACATGGTCGATTTAACAAGCCGAGGTCGGTGCACGTGGAAGTCAGAAACGTGGTTAAAACGGCAGGCAAAGGCATCGTCGGTAAACAGGCTGAGGTTGGTGCACGTGGAAGTCAGAAACATGGTTAAAACGGCAGGCAAAGGTATCGTCTGTAAACAGGCTGAGGTCGGTGCACGTGGAAGTCAGAAACGTGGGTAAAACGGCAGGCAAAGACATTGTCGGTAAAAAGGCCAGGGTCAGTTACATGGAAGGTAGAAACATGGTGGCAGGCAAATGATGCACACAGGTAATTGAAATAGGGAAATGGCAGTCTGTTACTAATAAGAGGAACTAATATATGATGGATGTGTGATAATTTTTGAAGCAATCACCGATACACAGGCCAGGTTGGGAGGGACATTGGGGACAATAATAACTTGTATCTCTTCTAGCTCCTCCACTTGAGCATACACGACATCTCTTTTGGCGTCTTCTTCCGGATTCTGCGGGGGGGGGAATGTTATAGGGAAAATGTTGCTCATGAAGTCGACTCACACTATCAGAGCGAATGCTTCCTGAGGCGGGTCCTTGCTGGTAAATAAGGGCAGTGACAATGTTTTCAATATATTTGAGGTAGGTGATGGGTTGGTTTTCGAGTGATTTTTGATAGCAGACAAATGAATTGAACATGGCCATATGAAACAGATGAAATGCAACTTTTTTATACCAATAATTGGACTTGCGGGTTGACAAATATGGTTGCAGCATCTGATCATTTAAATCTACCCCCCCCCCCATATACAGATTGTAGTCATGGACACATTCAGGCTTTACTACAGGGCCACGTTTTCTCTGAACCTCCGCCAAGGTGTCATTGTGAATGGTAGTCATCATGTGAACATCCTTCTTGTCCCACCACTTCATGGCCAACACCTCCTCATTCCTCATGAATGCGGCTTCCCCCTTTTGTAGCCGTTTTGCTAGTAAATTCTGTGGGAAGCCCTTCCTATTTATTTGGAAGGTACCGCAGGCCAGGGTTTTTTCACAATACAGGTGACGGAAAAGGGGCAAGCTGCTGTAGTAATTATCTACATATAAGTGGTAACCTTTTTTGAACAGGGGGTATGCAAGGTCCCACACAATTTTACCACTGGTTCCTATGTATGTGGGGCACTCTAGGGGCTGGAGCTGGGAGTCTTTTCCCTCATAAATATGAAATGAGTACACGTAACCAGTGGCTCGGTCACATAATTTGTTTAATTTCACCCCGTACCTGGCTCTCTTACTTGGGATATACTGCTTGATATTCAGCCGGCCAGTAAAGTGGATAAGGGATTCGTCTACACAATTATTTTGGTCAGAGATAAAGACTTCAGAAAATCGTTTGGTAAAAGAATTTATTAGGGGGCGAAGCTTATATAATTTGTCGTGGTTGGGATGACATGGAGGGCACTGCGAATTGTCATTGAAATGTAGGAAACGCATTATCATATCGTACCGTGTCCTGGACATAACAGAAGAATATAGGGGCATGTGGTGGATGAGGTGGGTGGACCAGTAGGCATGCAGTTCGTTTTTCTTTGTAAGCTCCATATTAAAAGTAAGGCCCAAGAACAATTTAAATTTGTCTAGTGTGAGACGTCGCCAATGGTACATACGGGCGTAGGACGAACTGGGGTTGGCAGCAATAAATTGCTCTGCATAGAGATTTGTTTGGTCCACCATGTACTGCAATAAATCTTCCGGGAAAAACAAATGGAAATAGTCCAAATATGAAAAATTCGAGGTGTTGGGCTGTGCACCTGGCTGTGCAGTGAAAGGGGGGATTGTAGCGGATCCTGAGTTGCCAGGCAACCATAAGGGGTTTGCCAGGGCGTCGGGAAGGTAGGACTGGGCCCGGATTCTTTGGACTGGATGTGCAATTCCAGTACTTGTACTGGGCTCCTCTTCCTGGGGTCTGGGGCTGCTGGTGGTAGGCAGGTTTTCTGTTTTCTGATCTAGGTCCTGATCTCCTTACTCTTTAAGGAGGGGCGGTTTCCTCCGCTGACTCCGATCCGCTACCCTCCACTGGCTCATATTCCGAACCAGAATAGGAAAATGAGAGCTCCCCGCTGCTCTCATCATCCGACATGGTAAGGATGTTATATGCCTCCTCAGCTGTGTAAACTCTTTGGGACATGATGGTAGTACTTTTGGCGGGCCTGTGTGACGGAACTGATGGTGTTACTGACAGCTTACTGATGGTGGGCCTGTGTGATGGTACTGACAGGTTACTGATGGCCTGTGTGACGGTACTTATGGCGGGACTGTGCGACGGTAGTGATGGCGGGCCTGTGTGACAGATGGGCTATGACAGATGGGCTGCCAGATCCAGATGTTACCGATGGTGGTACTAATAGCGGTACCGTTAGTGGTACTGATGGTGGTCTGTGTGACAGATGGGCTGTCAGATCCAGATGGTACCGATGGCAGTGCTGATGGTGGTGGCGGTGCTGATGGCGGTGGCTGTGCTGATGGCGGTAACGGTGCTGATGGTGGTACCGATGATGGACTGACAGGTTCTGACGGGCTGTGACAGATCCTGATGGGCTGTGACAGATCCTGATGGGCTGTGACAGGTTCGGATGGGCTGTGACAGGTTCGGATGGGCTGTGGCAGGTTCTCTTTATTGATGAGGGGGGGGTTCGTGTTGTGCAGACAGTAGATGTAAAAAAAAGATGTTTTACTCACTGATCAGATCGCTCCTTCTCTCTCCTCACACGATCGGTGTGTGAGGAGAGAGAAGGAGAGATCCCTGGAAACCGCCACAGTGTTTATACTTGTGACCGGCTGTGATTGGACACAGCCGATCACGTGGGTAAACAGCCATTTCATTGGCTGTTTACCCTGATCAGAGATGCGCTGTGTCCGAAGGACACTCGCCTTCTCCGATTGGCGCGCTGCGCTCCCCCGGCGGCGCGCTTTGCAATCGAGCCCGATTTGTTTTGACATGTGACCGACTCTTATTGGACACATCCGATCACATGGTAAACAGCCAATTTCATTGGCTGTTTACCCTGATCAGGGATGCGCTGTGTCCGAGGGGCAAGAGTCACCCCCGATCGCCGTGGTGCGCGCCCCCGGGGGCGCGCAATAGCGGATAATCCTGATCACTTCATATGATGTCCGATCAGGATTATCAAACCACTTTGCCGCCGTCATTTTGTAATAGGGCGGGCGGCAAGTGGTTAATGATGATCGGTGACCAGAACTGGACGGCATACTCCAGATGTGGCCGAGTTTTGTAAAGTGGTAGAATTATAGTCTGATCTCTTGAGTAATGCCCAGCAGAATATGATCAGTCTAGAGGAGTTTGCATGCAGACTGCTCGTATTAATGCCAATATGTGATACAAAGCCTCAATGACAAAGAATTCAATAAATGAAGGGTGCAAGCTGGGAAGGAAAGGGCGAGATGATTCTCAATGTCCTTCAGCC
The DNA here is from genome assembly GCF_042186555.1 of Aquarana catesbeiana. NCBI lineage: Eukaryota > Metazoa > Chordata > Amphibia > Anura > Ranidae > Aquarana > Aquarana catesbeiana. The sequence goes on from NC_133326.1 coordinate 474,691,123, forward strand.
AGGAAATAAGGTAGGCTCTGTGTGACTTGCTGTAGCTTCTAATGTACACTGTGAGAAGTTCACAGTGTTTGGTGAAATCAGAGTAAGCAAATTCTGTACAAGAGAGGATCCTGTACAACTCTGCAATACGGAAGGTAAGACTGGAGTTCAGCTTTAAATGGACCTGTTACATTGTCCGTTCAGGACAAGGTAGAGGTTTACTTTTCTTTGAGGTAAGAGACTTTACCATATTCCATCCAAGTCTGTATTGTAAATGTGTATGTATGAGAAAGACTAATAGAATTGTTCTTGATTTAACCTTTATTCCAATGTTTGGCTAATATATTGTAGTATAACATCCGGGATATATTTTCTCCTGACCTTTATGTTTATAATGGTGTTCTCAATTCCCAATCACAAATTGTTGTTTCTCTCACTTTGTCGCCCCAGGCAAGTGGCATATTAGGAGAAAGACTGATGGGGCTGACCTCTCCTCTGGTGGATTCAATTAAGAACATGGCAAAGCAGGACCTGAGATATCGGAGAGCAGAAAAGGCTACTGTAGCAAATATGACAAGAATATATGACATTTTTTGTACAAAGAAAGACACAGAATGGAACATAACAAGCTTGTCACTGACTCGGAAATCTAATTCTGGCGAATATAACACCATACATACAGCTACAGTTCAGAGATAATACAACTGACTACTTTCTCGTATACTCTTTCTTCTGTTAGGGGCCTGTGTATACTAAGTGTCCTGACAAGACTGAGAACAAGACAACATATCTTGTTGAGCCCAACAACCAATCACTTTCCAGTTATCATTTCAGCAGTGCAAAGTTGAAATGAAACAAGGATTCTAAGAGGTTGTCACGGGCAAAAAGAAATGTACTTGTTTGCACACATTTAATACATAAGCTACTTGTTTTCATGAAATTGTTTTAATTATATTTACTTTTTTTTTTTTTTTTAATGCATCAAGGGGTAGAATAAAGCCTGGCTGCACAATGCAGGCAGCAATAGCATTTTTGAAAAAATGTAGGAAAAATGATTGATATGTAAGTATTAATATATACCTGTAGGCATTTCTGCGAGGCTGATATGAAAGCAGTTAGTATGTTGCATTACAAGTAGTTTTTTTTTTTCAAATGGATAAAATTACAGAGGTGTTTAAGGTAAAAAAAAAAAAGTAGCGCATTTAGTGCTACTTTAACTTTAAAGTGTTACTAAACCCACAACAGTAAAATCAGTCTGTATATGCAGTAAAGCATGCTTGTTATACTCACTGTGGAACCTAAGGTGTTAATCCTCTGTATTGTGTAAAAAGGCTGTTTGATTCTGTCTTCTCTGATCCTCTCCTTTTTATACAGCCCCCAATCCATCTGCTGATAAAACAGAGCCTTAGGGGCACTCTGCACATGCTCAGTTTGGTGTATATTGCTAGAGAATTTTTTTTCTTTCTTTTGGGGGGGGGGGGGGGGTGTATGTGATTGGCACAGGGCCAATGAGCACTGTCTAGATAGAGGGTTAGGGGTCATGCAGCCTCATAGTACAGTCAGAGGAGAATGAAAACTCCTCCTATAAGCTTTAACCAGTGCTCGGCTGGACACTGATAGAAGTCGCAAGACTGCTATATACTGCTGATGAGAAAAGGTATTTAGCGGTTAGCATGGGAAAAACACATATATGGAGAGGTAGTGGTGTTGCACACCCCGAGTAGTATAATATGGGAAAGTTCCCCCAGAGGGGTTTTTTAGCAGCAAGGTAAATGAATAGTAAATGGATTTAGAAAAATGCGTTCTTCATTAAAAAATTAGCATACAATGTTTCCATAATAGTTAAAATATGAGTTCTGATGGAGGCATGCCCGTTCCAAGTACAGAAAATGCAAACACAGAATTATACACAGCATTACATGACAAAATGTCTAATGTATAGCAAAGACTGACGCGTTTCGACCCATACGATCGGGGTCTTCTTCAGAGGATAGGTTTGCTGCAAAGAAATTGCATTTAGCATATCCAAATTGAAATATGCATAAACAATTGTATACACAGTGTAGCCATCTCACATAGTTACCAATGCATATGGAAGGGACCTCCCAACAGAATTTCCTTAAAAGCTGTCAGCTAATTTGTTCTAACATGGGCAAACCTCTTATATATACCATGAGGTAACGCTCTTGAAATTTGCCGCAGGTGCTGACCCCACCCGGCCTGGTGCGCCTTGAGGGGGTGTCCAAACGTGTGACTTCTTGTAAGCCGCATTTAGCGAAGTGTCATCTTCCCCTAGGGTACTGCCTGACCTTGAATCACGCGGGATTATCTGACAGCTTTTGAGGAAATTCTGGTTGGGAGGTCCCTTCCATATGGATTGGTAACTATGTGAGATGGCTACACTGTGTATACAATTGTTTATGCATTTTTCAATTTGATATGCTAAATGCAATTTCTTTGCAGCAAACCTATCCTCTGAAGAGGTATGGTCGTATGGGTCAAAATGTGTCAGGCTTTGTTATACATTAGACATTCTGTCATGTAATGTTGTGTATAATTCTGTGTTTGCATTTTCTGTACTTGGAACGGGCATGCATCTACCAGAGCTCATATTTTAACTATTATGGAAACATTGTATACTAATTTTTTAATAAAGAACGCATTTTTCTAAACCCATTTACTATTCATTTACCTTGCTGCTAATAAAACCCCTCTCTGGGAACTTTCCCATATTAGGTATTTAGCCTTTTATATTTACTAAAATAATTGAATTTCCATGTTCTGTGTACTGTGGGAGACCAGATATAGTGAATGCAGGGTCCTGGGTTTAGTAACACTTTAAAGAGGGAGTCCCGCGAAAAAAAGAATTTTAAAAGTCAGCAGCTACAAATACTGCAGCTGCTGACTTTTAAAATAAGGACACTCACCTGTCCCAGGGTCCAGCGATGTCGGCACCCGAGACCGAATCGTCCCTCGGTCCTCGGGTGCTGCCGCCGCCATTCTCTGTAAGGGAATCAGGAAGTGAAGCGCTACAGCTTCACTTCCCGGTTCCCTACTGCGCATGCGCGAGTCGTGCTGCGCTTCCTAACTGCATGCAACCCATGTATAGTATGTTACATGCATGTATGTATGAGAAAGGGACAGCACAGGCAGAGGGGGGAGCAGGAGAGCTGCAATCTTTTCTAAGGGGTTAAGAAAGGTGCCAGCAGGAGCGCACACACAAAGGTGTCTTCATATAGCCCTGTATGGGAATGGAGACACTTCCAAACAGCAGGCAGGGAAGGGGGCAGTTTCGGAGAAACAACTAAAGGAAAGAACAAGAAAAGCAGAGTGCCAAATATGGTAAGTGCTGAGGTTGGCAGCATTATAATGCATCTTTTTCCATTTGCTTTGTTTTTATTAGTGTCCAGGAATACTTTAACTTTGCCAAAAAGAGGGCCGCCATTGCAGACTTCTGAAAATGTTGGTTGCCTAGCTGTCATGTTGATTCTTTAGGTTCGCTTTTTTTAGCCACTGACCCAGAAGTATGGAGATTAGGATGTCTGACTTTTATATTCTATAGTGACAAGATTGAAGTCATAGACAACCAGCTTCTAGCATTTTCAGGAGGCCAGTGATATCCTCCTTGTTTTCCTTCATCGCAGGTTTACTTTAAGAAGAAGGTTGAGAGTCCACTGGGGGTGTCGTGGTGTTTTGTGCCTTGCTATGTATGGTTATGTTCTTGTCTACAATTTGTTTTCTGGATACAGTGTCTGTATTACGTCCAGCCTTGTTGGTATACTTTTTATTTTCTCTTCTGTGGAAGAGATTTGAAAGCTGCTATTTTTATTCTTTTCCTTTTGGGGATCTGGCTTAAAGCAGTATTAAAACCAAAAATGTAATATATTACAGCTTACCAATCCTTAGATGTGGTGTGTGCATTTGTTTTCTTTTTTTTAGGGTTTTTTCCCCTCTGTTTTCACCTGGTTGTCTGGCCAGTTATGCTTATTCTGTATTAGTGTGCCCCCACTCTGGATGAAGGAGCACAGGGGTACCTTTGGACAGAATAACTGCTGATCTGGGGAAGGGGATTGTTAGATGTACTAGCAGATTTAGATACACTAACCAAATTGAAGCCAAACTCCAGCTCACACTGCAGTTACAGCAACAGTTTTTTTCCTTTGGGATAAAAGTTGTACATAAATAAATAAAAGCTGATCATTGTAAACACCCCTGTCAGTGGTAAATGACACATTTGCAGGAGAGCTTGTTCTGTTAAAAAAACACAGACTTACTTGGCGGGATCACCAGGTGAAAATAAAAGGAAGAAAGCCTTAAAAGAAAACAAATGTAGCTGCCACCGAATTTCTAAGCTGCAATATAATGTTTGCTTTTTGGTTGAAACCACTTTAAGAGCCTCTTCATCCTTTTTTAGTAACAAGTGTTATACCCAAAGAGTATGTGTGTTTGCCAAATATTCTGAAAATTCACTAGAATGCATATATACAGTGGACCTAAAAGCACATATAGCATATTTTAATGCAAAGCTGTGCTGTACCCTGACAAAAATAGTGCAGGTGTGCTTTTCATTTGTTGAAGCTAATTGATAAATGAATTGGCTGTGTTAAAGCAAGGCATGAAACGCTAACATTAAGCTGTAAAGAGACCATAAATTAACTGCAATCAGGACATGAAATGCTAGCGATGCTTGTGATTATCTTATGGAGCCTGAAGCACCTAAGACATTTCTGCATCCAGCAGCTGTGCACTTCAATGGTCTTTTGCTGGATCAGATTATGCTGGGTCAATTCACAAAGTGCAAATGTTATTTTAACTGCCAGGTTTATTTTATTGCATGATAGTTTTCTTATTCTTAGAAACTAGGTTTTTAACCAGTGCAAGCCCATATGTCACATTGATTGTTTTCTTAATCTTATGAACCAAAAATGTAACTTCACTTTAAAGTGTCACTAAACCCACACCATAAACAAACTATCAATAAATGGTGTATTGCATACTGTCCATACTCAGTCATTATGAGATTCATAGCTCCCAACCAGGGACGTAACTACCACCACTACTACCACTATGGGGCCCGCAGCCAAGTGGGGCCCAGTGAGGATGAGAGCACCGCCGGCACAGTCTCCCAGCCAGGGGAAGAGAGAGGAGAGGAAGAGGCAAGCTGTGACCTGTGCCCAATGCAGCGTGACCTGTGCCCAATACAGCGTTGCCTGTGCCCAATACAGCCTGGTCTGCCTGTGCCCCATACAGCCTCACCTGTGCAGAGGAAGAGGCAAGCCACCGGATCAGCTGAGAGCTGAATTGCCCGATGTAATAGCTTTCATTAGAACTTCTAGTGTTCCCGGGGCTCACGTCACATAGCTCCACCTCTTGGCCCGGCGCCTTTGATAGACAGAACGCCAATCCAATGCGGGACGTGTGACGTCATCAAAGGCGTCAGGCCAAGAGGTGGAGCTATGTGACGATAAGCCCCGGGAAGACGGGAAATTCAAATGAAAGCTATTACAGCAGGCAATCCTACTCTCTGCTGATCCGGGTGGCTTGCCTCTTCCTCTGCACAGGTAAGGCTGTATGGGGCACAGGCAGACCAGGCTGTATTGGGCATAGGCAACGCTGTATTGGGCACAGGTCACGCTGTATGGGGCACAGGTCACGCTGCATTGGGCACAGGTCACGCTGCATGGGGCACAGGTCACGCTGCATTGGGCACAGGTCACGCTGCATGGGGCACAGGTCACGCTGCATGGGGCACAGGTCACGCTGCATTGGGCACAGATCGCGCTGCATTGGGCACAAGTCGCGCTGCATGGGGCACAGGTCACGCTGCATGGGGCACAGGTCACGCTACATTGGGCACAGGTCACGCTGCATGGGGCACAGGTCACGCTATATGTGGCACAGGTCACGCTGCATTGACACTAGGGCAGCTGTGGGGGGGGGGGGGGGCTGTTTGCAGGGGGACCCCATACAACATTTTGCTATGCTATTTCTAGCTACGCCCCTGCTCCCAACTGTCCCTGATTTTGAAGGACTGTCCCTGATTTGGAGCAATGTCCCTCTGTCACTCTTTCCTCCTCATTTGTCCCTCATTTTTGTCTAAACTATATAGTTGTATATAAAATGCACTTATCATCTTTCAAAAAGTGTTTGCCAGTGCTAAAGGTTTCATCTAGTTTCTAAATTGCTGCATTTGTACATTTTAAAAGCCAATATAAAGGAATAGTAGTGGTAAAAAAAAAACTTGTGGATTTAATTAACCTTTTTTTTTTTGGTTAATTCTCCTTTAAGGGGGTGTGACAGGAGGCGTGTCCTATGCCTACATACATTTGCTAGTAGGTGTCCCTCATTCCCATCTCAAAATGTTGGGAGGTATGGAGATTTTGTTTTTTGTGTTCTGCAAAAAAACCTGGTTGATCCCGCTCCTATCTCCACCTTCTGTTCATGTTCCCGATTCACCTAGGGATTTTGCAGCTGTGGCGGCAACTCTGCACATGCTCAGTTTTCAATGAGTTTCTATGCTGAACATTTCCTCCCTATCACATCTAAGCTGCCCATGTGACTATAGAGTCACACAAAGTTTGTTTTTTATGTTGAACATGTAAACAGTAGCAGAGGACTATAAGCTCCTCTTGCTTATGTTTCCCTGCAGACAGGCTGGGAAAGAGCTGGGCCATGTGACAGCTGTCTATCAATTAGGAAAAAGGTACTTAAATGTTTTTTTCTATGTCTCAATATACATATTCTAAATTCACACAGTGAACACCAGCCAGCAGCCAACAGTATTTTAATACTACAGAAATCAGACAAATAATAGCAATCCTACTGATCCAAAAATTAATCTCTTTACTCAGTTAAAAAGCAATTATTGATTCTAAAAACTGAAACATTAACACAAGGATCTGAACATACGACGTGCAGTATGATTTTGTGAATTGACTCCATTGTGTACAATGTCCAGTGAAGTTTTCTGCTGCTACTGAGAGGCTTTTGGAATTATTCAAAGCTTTTGTGAAAGATCACTTTTTTTTGTTCACCCTAAAACAAAAGAAATGTACAAGAAGATTGCTCTACACCAAAGTGATTGCGCAGAGTTATTATTGTAATGTTTACTCTGAAGTAATTTTCATAGAACAATAATGGTTTTATATGCTTCCTGCTCCATATTTTGATTATTGTATTATATATACAGATTTATGGATAGACGATCTGATGGCTATATGTATTTCTTTTATTTTATCTATTAGATTTTTCAAAATCTCCAAAACACAAATAATTCATTGTTAGAGAACTAAGATAGCTGCTTTAATATACATAAATAATTAGCACTGGAACAAGGTTTTTAAAGGGTAACTATAAATTTAAATAACATAATTCTGGCTCCTGTCCTCATGCTAACCACCATGTTGTACAACCTTGTGCTTACCTTAGATGAGTAGGAAGCTCAGTCCAAGACCTGTGGCCTAGGCTGGGCAGCACACTGGTCTTCTAATTTGATAGTCTTGTGCAGTGCTGTGCATATGCGGCCTATTACCCATAGGCGCTAGTAAAAAGAAAGATGATTTGAGCGACCCCCTGTGGTCACTGTGCAGAGGGAAAGTCACTTGGCACAGGACCCTGAGTATCGCTGCCATCACTGTAGTAGTACCAAATTTGCGTGGTCAAAGTCAGCCGTAAATCACTTATCTTTTACTAAAATACTCCGACTTTCCTACTCTCCCTTCACTATAACCTAAAGGCTAATCATTCTGCGTTCTCAAGGTAAGAACTAGGAGGGCTAATTAGGCCTTGTTCAGTTTGGCGTATTTAAAGTGGAACTTTATGTAAAAAATTAAAATGGGCGAATAGGCAGGATTTGTCTCTTCTGCATTACAGTTATCTACCTGCCTGTCCACCCCTGTACAGTAAGCAGCACAGAATTTGGCAATACCGTAGCTGACTCAACTCCTGTGCATGTGTGGGAGTGAAGTCATATCTGCTCAGCCAGTAATAGTGGTCCGAGATCAATACCCAGAAGCCAGCTGCTTAAAGATGTCAGCGGCCAGCAGGGAGCTCCAGGATGCCGCATTGCTTTAAACGTACACCCAGGTGAAATGCCTATTAGGACACGGCCACCCCAACGTGGATGTCAAATTTGGAGCAGTGGCTGTGTCATGCCATGTGGGCAAGAGATACAACAAAACATTTTTAGTGGTATATTTAACAAACAAAATAGGGAGCAAATAAGAGAAGTTTACACCTAGGATTTCCATACATGCATACATTTTAGGTAAACATGGTATAGTTATTATGAGCAGGCAAGTATTACATTATTTAAATGCATAGTTATCCTTGAAAATATAAACAAAAATTGATAAGATTATTTGCATTACAAAGCATATTCATAAAAAAAACAAAAACATTGAAATGATATTAAAGCTTTAGATTTTTTTTTTTTTACATTAATACAACAAACATGTTATACTTACCAGTGCAGTGATTTTGCACAGAGCATCCCTGATCCGCCTCTTCTCGGGTCCCCCACCGGAGCTCCTAGCCCCTCCCTCCTGCCGAGTGCCCCCACAGCAATCAGCTTGCTATGGGGACACCCAGGCAGTCTCACTCCCGAGCCGCTGCTCTGCGTGTTCATTCAGACACAGTCACGGATCATCCCCACCTCTCTCTCTTTCACCTCATTAGCTCACTGGCTGTGATTGACAGCAGTGGGAGCCAATGCTCCTGCTGCTGTTTCAGCCAATGAGGAGGGAGAGTCCCCGGAGAGCCGAGGTTTTCATGCACATCGCTGTTAAGTATTAGGTGGGGCTGCTGTACACAGGTTTTTCTACCTTCATGCATAGAATGCATGAAGGTAAAAAAAACTTGAACCTTTAGGACCACTTTAATATTTCCCTTTAAAGACAAAATTCCCTTTAAGTATTTTGTGGCACTGAGAGACAAATATAAGATTGAAATACATGGGCTCTGCAAACCAAAGGATGTTCAGAATTATTTACATGATACCCTCCTAAGCAGGAAATCTGTAGTATAGAGGACAATTGTTTACAGTTGTTTTACCCTTGCTGTGGTGCCATTTCAGGGTTACAAATTACATTTTATATTACATAAATATTGCCATGGAGTGGGGCACCTACAGTATGCATCAGCAGTCTTAGGGCTAATGTGGGCTAGCATTATTTAAAGGGCAAGTTAAGCACAAATCTGCAGATTCCATTTCATTTGCTTTAATGGTGTTGCGTGGACGACTGTTCAGAAGCTGCATTGACCTATTTTTCTTTAGATGCAGCAGATCTTATTAAGATCCATTCACAATGCAGACAAAGCAGATGAAATGCAGCCTAGCACTGGGAGACATGCACTTGAATAGTGCTGTGTTTGAACATAAGAGGCACCATTTATCAAAAATGATTTTCTACATGAGCCCTTATAGAAATGAATGAATAATGAAAAATTATTTCAGCTGATCCACCCAATTCACTTAATTGAGCAAATATTTATTTATAGTAATAGCAAACCATTAAAAAGACTCTGAATGATCACATACTATTTTTTATGGAGTAGGTGGCTCTTCAAAGAAGAATGGAAAAGCCCTAATATGGACATTATATACTTGCTTAATGGGATAACATCTACTACAAACTTATTAGGTCAGTAACGTTACAGGGAGTGGGGATTCTGCCCTAATGAGCCTCAGTGGCCTTAAAAGCAGTAGGTGAGTGGTGAGAAGGGATGGGGGGTCTTGCAAACCTGAAATTTCATTACATTCATAAAATTCCATCTGATATCCTAGGTTGAGGCCGGTCATAGGGCCTCCACTTCTGACAAAGACCAGATTAAGCCCTGCCACCTCTAAAGCCTCGCCTCGCCTCGCCTCCTGTCATTCAGCTTTTAAACATCAGAACTTCCGTTAAGGCTTTGTGCAAAGCCTGAGTCCAGGATCCAAGGTGCTCCGCAGTGGAGGCTTTGGCACTTGACTGTAGGCGCATCTTAGGGCAGCTGCTCTCAATGGGAACCTTATATATTAAAATAAAAAAATCTGTATCTAAGAACCCAGCACTTTCACATGTGGACAAACATATGTCATATATAAGATACTGGTCAGATCATTTTTTTTATCTTCATGTGCGTCTCCTGGTGAGAGGAGCTCTTTTACTATTATGTCCCCATATAGATTTTTTTGGCCAGCTGTCTATATTATCATCTAATCCATTATAATATACTAATATTTATTCTGATCATCCATTTCATAGTTGTTTGAAATGCAACAGGCTTAAGAGCCCTTGGTGGTGATCAGGGGCAGACTGACCATTCGAACACTCGGGCACTGCCCGAGGGCCCCATGCCACTAGGGGGCCCTATCAGGGTTGCCAGCCTCAATAAAACCAGGGACAGTATGTAAAAATCTGTGCTTGTTTAAAAATCCCAATATTATAGCTGCCCCGCCTCTCCAGTACCTTTTCAGTGTGTGTATGTGTATTCTGTGTGTGTATACTGTGTGTCTGTGTGTGTATACTGTATGTGTATACTGTGTGGCCCCATAATCTATTGCCTGGGAGTTCCATAATCTCCTATTGCCTGGGGGCCCCATAATCTTCTATTGCCCAGGGGCCCCATAATCTTCTCCTATTGCCCGGGGGCCCCATGAGTTGTCAGTCCGCCCCTGGTGGTGATGCCACATCATCTCAAAAAGAAAAAATTACACTGTGTGTTTACACTTGCCATTCTTTATTCAGTGATTCAGGCCGGGTTCACACATATGCAAACTGGATGTGGGTTTCCCTGCATCCAATTCACATGACAGGAGAGTGTGACCTGGCTCTCAAATGCACGCTCCGCATTTAAAAAGGGTCCTGTGCATCTTTGGTTCTGATTCAGGTACAAATTCAGGCAAAAATTCGGACCTGATTCGCACCTGAATTGGTGAACGACGCACCGGATCTCCTGCTGTGAACCCAGCCGTAGTGCATATTGGTGGTGTCTCACTATATCACAAACATTTGGCTAGCATTTCTTAGTAAATGATTGCACAATATTTTCAAAGAATCCCTTTCAGCCTAACCTGTGATTTCTGTTATGTATTTTTTTTTTTTTTTTATTGTTGTGTGCCTGTTGGAGCTTCTTTCAATTTCTATCTTGGTGACAGTTTTTGGCTGGAGTTCCACTCTAAAGGATAAGCACTTTTACAATTTAAATAAGAATGCCTTCCCACAAGCCACTGCTCCTGACAATATAACTAGAAGTACCTCTATTGTGAATTAGAGCAATGGTCATCAACCCTCTCCTCAGGGCCCACTAACAGGCCAGGTTTTATGTATTACCTTGGGGAGATGCAGACTAGAATTCTGCAATCACTGAGCAGAAAATGATATCACCTGTGATGTATTTCAGTTATCTTGCAAACCTGGCCTGTTAGTGGGCCCTGAGGACAGGGTTGATGAAAACTGAATTAGAGTATCTAATAGGCGGCATTATGGTTGTCTGCTCATCAGCTCTATTACTCCCTAATAAAATAGCGTGCTTGTGCCAAACTAAAGACAGAGAGACAATAACCCCCCAAAGGAGGGGTTCCAGGCAGACAAAAGAAATTCCCTTTAATGAGTCAAGCTACCCAGTGGTTATCCTATTATACGTAGAGTCTGGTGAGCAGTTGCCCCTGGTTTTCTACTATCTCTTAGAGGCTGCAGTTATGAGTTATCCCTGCCTTAATTCGTCTCTGTTCCTGCACACTTTGGGGTATTTTTTTTCCTTCTCTTAAAGTCTTCAGACTAAATCCAATTACTGGAGAGTGGAAACCAATTCATAGTGACCCAGGCAGGTTTGTAGTCCTGGGATCTCAACTATAGAGATATCACCAGAGGAGACCCTGAGAAACACATTTTCTTAAGTAATTTAATGCACCAGCAAATGCCAAAAACTCATATACCAGCTTTGGGTAGACTGACTCTCCTAATAACATTACAGGGCAAATACATATATAACGTTAGATATAAGAATAATATACTGTCTGTTTTTACAACATTATTTTAGCTTTATTGTGTCTCTGGAATCACAGCAATTCTTTGTTTGTGGAGCTGCCAAGGGAATGACGCTGAGATTGTAAAACATGGTTTGTTATTTTCCACTGCAAAGCTTGCAGCACAGAGTACAGCTTTCTGGGATGAACCTCAGATAATATCCCTCATCTTTAGAATTACAAGACAAGGGTTAGCACAGATAAATAGCCAGAGGCCTTTCACACAGCTAACAGTATTGTCAGGTCATGGGCCAGGACGGATTCTTCCTGCCTTCCATAACAATAGTCCTTATGTTCTTTCTGCTCATTAACCATTTTTTGGGGGTTATTTTTTTTAGCTCATTCCGAATATAAGAAATGCAAACAAAAGTGTAGAACAAATAGGACAACTCAGTGTGTAATGATGGACACAGTTTACAGACCATTTTATGAGGTTTCCCCATACAACATACATACAATATGATTCAAGTAAAGGGTCAGTCTACCCATAAGTTTCATTTTAGTATTGGAAGATGCTGTAGAGTTAAACAACTGCACATTTTCCTTTATCTCTCATGGGGTGTGTTGGTATACAAACATGAGCAATCCAGTCACCTTAATCCAATAATCCTTAAGGCCTGGTTCACACCTATGCATTTTTTAGTGCGTTTTCAGTTTTGGAAAAGGCAAGAGATTTTTTTTCTGGTTTTTGGTTCAATAGAATTCAATGGATCAAAAATGTGTATTGAAAAATGCACCTGGAATATGCAAACTGCAACCTGCATAGATGTGAACCAGGCCTAAAACAACCATCCCAAAAAAAGAGTGGGGTTTTTAACGCCAACTGTTACCCATATATAAAGCCATTTTAACACCTTTGCCACAACAATTTGTCGTTTCATATCTCCAGCTATGTAACTCAATTATCACATTTCCTAGATTGTAGGGCATTATGATGATTCAATTATGGAAATAAGAACAGGTTGGTTTCATAATTTGTCACAATTTAAAGCAGAAATCTGGGAAAAAATTATTTTCATGTCCTTGTTGCTGATTTCCTATCTTTACTGAATATGTCATTTATCATCTGGTTCACTTAGTAGTTGCTTTGAAATAACCTATTTATTTTCAAATCAAACCATTAATTCTCTTTGGTTTCCTGTTTGTAAGACCACTGGCTGCTATGCCTCCTATTCCCCTAGCCACTGGTCTTGGCACATCCCTTCTGTAGTTCTTTCTCCGGGAAGCAGTGATGTAATTTAGCCACACCTGCAATAGTGGGTGGGCTGACACTCTCAGACACATTTAACATGTACAGGGCTAGTGTACCTGTCCTATTCACTACAATTCCCTGTGGTTGATGGGAACTGTAGTTTCCTTTTACTGCAGAGAGAAAGGGGAGGATATGATGTATATCCTGCTGTTTCACCTCCCCCTTGGCAGAGAAGATGGTGTTATCTTTTGAATTGCAGAGATGAGGTCATAAAAATTTGGAGTTCTTCTTTAAATCATGTTCTTGGACAGTCTGTAGCTGCCTTGTCACACTTCATGACACCACGATGATTGGGTTAAGGTGACTTAGTTACTTGTGTTGCTGTTATCGCTGTGGTATGTTCCTGAAACTGAGGAAGTTACCTGAATGAATGTACGTCTGGACCAGATTCAGCCCATTCACAGTTTGACAAATTGTTCCTATTTGGCCAGTTCACCTAGCCAGTTTCACTGCGCCAGTAAATAAATAGCAGGGGATCACGGTCAATATAATTGATCAAATATGGTCATGACCATACTTGGTAACTAATGTCACCCAAGATCCCCTGTGCTGCATCACTGGGGAAACATCATTTAGTGACAGAAGTGTGGCAGGGAAACATTGTCGGGAGGATTTACATCACCCAATGACATGATCGACAATGGAATTACATTGGAGGCACTTTTTTGTATTGTCACTAAAATACTTTTTCAAGGTGTCTCTTTTTTGAGCATGGGTAATACTAATGAACCCCTCTACTCTTTCCCCTGGGAGAGGGCAGGTATCTAGAGCCTCCCTCATTATAAAGGGAGCATTCAGATTCCTGCAAGTACCCTCATTAACCCCCACATCTTTTTTGATGGACTGGATGTGGAAAAGTGGCCCTTGTCCCTCAACATTGGGAACAAGGTGCCTTTCAGGAAGGGACCTCGGTTGGGGTTCCAACACACCATGTGTAGCCCCCAAGCATGTTATTTAAAGGATGCTTGTATTTTCAATGTTGACCTTAAAGCCACTGAAAAGACCCTCTTCATACTGAACAGCATTTAATTTTTTTTTTTTTTTGGCATTGGTACATGTTCACCATGGCAGTGCCCAGCTCCCCATGCCCCTTGTTCAACAATATATTAGTTATTGGCATTAAAAATGGGCAGAAAAGGGACCTTGGTTGGGGTTCCAACACACCACGTGTTGCCCCCAAGCATGTTATTTAAAGGATGTTTACATGTTCAATGTTGACCTTAAAGTGGTTGTAAACCCTTACAGACCACTTTGACCTACAGGTAAGCCTAGGTTAAGGCCTACCTGTAGGTCCGAGAAACATCTCCTAAACCTACACGGTTTAGGAGATATTTGCAAAAAGACAGGCACCGCTGTCTATGGAGCATGCTCCGTAGACAGCGGCGCGCAGGTGCACTGAGCATGTTGCAGCTAACGGTGATATGCCGTTAGTGGCGGCTCCCGCGCGCATGTGCAGGAGTGATGTCATCGCGGCTCTGGCCAATCACAGCGTCGGAAACCCGTAAAGAAGATGGACTCTCCGTAGCAGAGGGGACAGCGGTGAAATCGCAGGCTCCTGTGTCAGGTAAGTGACACATAATGGGCTACTATACGATGCGTAGTAGCCCATTATGCTTTACCTTTGGAGGGAAAAAAAGAGGAAATAAATCCAAGCTAGAATTGCTTCTCATAAGATTTAATAGGGTTTGTTGCTTAAGTTTGGGGTTCTTGGACTTTCCGTTGGGTTAGCCAAATTTGGCTCAAATCAAACCTGGGCAAATTCACTCATCCCTAGTGACTACTATAAGTTATACAGCTTGGATACAGGAAATGCTGCACAGACAAATGGCTTGTCTTAAATAACACAGTGTACTTGGGAGGGTTGGTGGAAAAACAATGTCTTGCCTTTGTTTAAACTGGTTGTATACCACTGGACATTATAATTTTACCTAGCAGGGGGAAAAAAAACACATGTGCTAGTATGCATTGCATACTAGCACATTATGTGACACTTACCTTAAGCCGAAGCTGTTCCAGCACTGCAATGTCAGCGCTGAAGGGGCTTCCATCTTCATTCGTCTTCCTTCTGGGTTCGTGGGCGCCAGCTCTATGACTGGCAGGAGCCGCCATTCACGGCACAGGGTTATAAAGGAATGGCACAGGTGGCAGTTTCTTCAGAGCGCATGCGCCAGTGATGTCACTGGATGTATGTAATGTAAATATCTCCTAAACGGTGCATGTTTAGGAGATATTTACACTACCTATAGGTAAAAGTCAGTAAAGGACGTTTACCTCCTCTTTAATAAATGTATTTATGAGGTCTATGTCGCCCCCTCCTTTACACTGATAAGGCGTCAAGTGCTATATGTGTGAAGCCAAAGCCATGTGATGTATAATACTCCACACTAGTTCTCCTTTTCCCCTGGTCCTCCAGCTGCCCTACTGACATTCCTGAACCAATTTATAGGACCAAATATACAAGCGCCAAACCTTTCAGTCAAAACATCTGGGGGTTTCCAGAAATGTAGGACTGGTGGCCAGTACACATAGATGATCTATATTTATTGTATAGAATGCATGCACTAAATTTTTTTTTTTCCCAAAGTAATTTTATGTTATTACTTTTTCTAACTGACCACAGACCAAATTGACGTGAAGAAAACAGGGTGGAGCAATCTGTATTATACGATATATACTGTTGTGTACCTAATACACTGTACTGTGCTTTTTTTTGTACACTTGGGCTTGGGCCCACAATATTAATTGTTATCAATTTTATACAGTGATTAAATGGTGGCAGCTATGTTATGTGTAAATGTTGAGAACATTTTTATGCACTTGCCAAAAAAAAAAAAAAAACTGTTATTGTGCCATTAGCCTTATATTCCAGCTAACATGTAGATTTTTATTTTCACCAAACTATGCCATGTGAGATTGGTGGTGCCATGCATGCAACATTGGACTGTTGACATTGCAAGTAATTAAAGATCTTTACCTGTGAAGAGTTTGCTTTTTTTGACAGTGCTTTTATGTTCAGCAATTGTCACACCTAATTGTGGAAGTGGTCTAAAGAATGATTAAAAAGAACTTGAGCCTAGTCACTATATAAATAAGTATATATGCCAGAATCCTTGTGTCCACAGAACACTCCTAATTACTGTACCACACATCTCACAGACACATATAAACCTCAGGATATAAACAAAAAGGATCATTTATAAAAAATGTAATCTTCAATTAAGTTTTCTTTTCTGCACACAAAAATATATCACTTTGCCTAGCTCAGTGTTTCTCAACTCCAGTCCTCAAGGCGCCCCAACAGGTCATGTTTTCAGGATTTCCCTCAGATGAAATGGCTGTGGTAATTACTAAGGCAGTGAAACTGATCAAATCACCTGTGCAAAATAATGGAAATCCTGAAAACATGACCTGCTGGGGCACCTTGAGGACTGGAGCTGAGAAACACTGGCCTAGCTTATAGAAGAACTTGATTGAAACCAGCAACTGGAGAGACCATGAACACTGGTCCGGACTAGGCACACTGCACAACACAGTATAGAGGAGTCCAGAGGTTGGGAGTAAGTAAAATACAACACAGCTTATAGAGTGCCGCAGTCCGTGTGGGATGAGGAGAGAAAATTGAAGGAGAGTACGAGAAGAGGGAGAGTGCGAGGGGGAAAAAAAAAAAAAAAAGGCTGTGGCAGAATGAAGCAGCAAGGAGCACAGAGAGAAGAGAACGAGAGGAAAGAAGGAACACAAGGAGGAGAGCATGAGAAGAGAGAGTGTGAGAGGAGAGCACAAGAAGAGAGCCAGATGTGAAAGGGGATAGGAAGTGAGGGGGCAGGGCAGCTTACTCAGGTAGAGGTACAAGTCCAAGGATCTAAAGAAGTCCTCCATTAAAGCACCAGCTTAAGCGGGGTACCCAAGGCAGAATAGCAGGGTGGCCACTTGAAGCCATAAAGCTGCTGAACAGTGTAGGGGACAGACTCTTAACTTAGACCTGCACCTCAGCTGCATATACACAACTTTTTTTTTCCCCCTTCAACCAGCAGATTAAAAAAAATTTCTGCAGCCACAGAAACAATTTGCCATTGTATTGTGACAGTTGAGACAATGTGCAGTGTTTACTGCACATGGAGACTTTTTTTTTTTTTTTTTTTTTTACTGAAGTTGCTCCTGTCCATGCAGCTCCACCCTTGCTCTGTATATACAGTATTTCCTCACAGTTTGTGACTTCCTTAATGGATGCTTTTGTTAAGTGTGTGTTTAAGTGTGCCAATAACATCATATGCCATGCAAGTAAAACATTAGTAGCTCCATATCTTGGCTTTAAGATAAGTGGCCCGTGTCAGGCATTCATATTTTTTTGATACACTGTGTCCTATTTACCCGCTACGTCATTAATTGCCAGAGTCTCAATGCAAGTAAGGTTTCAAATGTCCCCCTGCAATATGGTAATATAGCCCAAGACATTCTTTGTCAGCCTAACATTTACTTTCATCCGGATGGTCTTGTTTGAAAAATGATATAATTTGTGGAAAAGCTACCTTCATTATGTAATAAGCTTTAATTGCCTCAAAAAAATAAGAATTTTGCCTTGCCAGCAAAATTATTTTCCTGGGAGTACCGTACAGGACAGAAGCTTCTTTAGGTCAATATGACTGGATTATATGCAGGTACCTTCAGGTGATTGGACACTGGCCAAAAAAAAAAGCAATTGAGGCACACAAGCTCCTCCCTCATGTAGCCCCTCCCACTGCTAGTTGGCCTCAATTTTGTAGCAATTCCCTTTGGGAATAAAGTATTCTGAACATAAATTTTGTAGCTAGCAATTGGAAGATTATGAGAACAGGGGGAGGAGCTTGTGTCCTGTACAGTTCTCTAGGAAACTGATTTTACTGGTACATCAAAAATGCCATTTTCCTGATTGTACAGTTCAGGTTTAAATTTATATGACTGGGACGTCCAAAAAGCAGTCCAACTGAGTGGGCAGCACCGCAAGCACCATCAGGCTGTCAGGTCACCTAAGGATAGAGGACAGATTCACGCCGTTGGGGTCAGGCGTGCACCGCTAAGTTAGTGGACCTTACGGCTGACTGACACGGGTGGGGCTCTGGGTGGTTCATGAAAGCAGGCCCTCTGGAGCACCGACACGGATCACACTGGGAGCTAGAGCATTAGATTCCCCAGGGTGCGGAGTCTAAGAGCCAGCAGGTGTTCACCAGAGCCCCTAGTGGTGGGGACAGACTTTGCTGCAACTGGCTCCAGGTCACAGCCCCCAGCTCACAGTAGGCTATTGGAGGATAGAGAGGAAGCAGCAAACTGGGACAACAAGGGATGGTCAGGAGATGAGCCAAAAGGTCGGGGCAATGTGCAGACAGGGGTAGTCAAAGAACACGCCAAAGGTCAGGGTATGAAGCAACAAGGATAGTCAAGAACAAGCAAAGGACGGTAAACAGAATCAGACGTAGAGCACACAGCAAGACACACATGAAGCCAAACAAACAATATTGATCAGCGAGGCTGGCTTGTAGTGCACAGGTTAATATAGTGTTCCCAGTTAGCGGCTGGGGGTGGAGCCATGCTTGAGGGAAGATGACAGGCCCTAAGGCTGATACACAACCAGAGGTAAGCAGACAGGGCATGAAAGTATTACTGCATATTCAGGAAACAGGCCTATATAAAACATGGTTAAGAAAGGTTCAACAGTGAGCAGCTGGTAGCACCTTACCCCTAAAACTGGCATCAGAGGCGGCCGAAATAACCACCAGATAGAACTTAAGCATGTTAACAGAAGCCCAGATGACAGCCTTGAAAATCTGATGTATAAAAGCTTGATGCAGAAAAGCCAGTGAAGCACAAAAGATCTGATAGAGTGTACCTTAACAGGGAAGAGATGGCCCTATCCTTTAGAGCAGGGATATGTAATTAGCGGACCTACAAGTCCCATAAGGCATAGCAAGACTGACAGCCACAAGCATGACACCCAGAGGCATGATGGGACTTGTAGTTTTGCAACAGCTGGAGGTCCACTAATTGCATATCCCTGCTTTAGAGTATAGGCTTTGAATACAATGTAATGAGGCACTTATGGGAACCCAAAGGAAGCAAAATATGAAAAACGATTGCCAAAAGAAAGCAGTAGTAGTAAGAGGTAAAGCGCACACCCTGGGGTTGATTTACTAAAACAGGAGAGTGCAAAACTTTGGTGCAGCTTTGCACAGAAACCAATCAGCTTCCAATTTTTTTTTTCCATCAAGCTGAAGTTAGAAGCCGATTGGCTGCCATGCCCAGCTGCACTCTCCAGTTTTAGTAACTCAACTCCACTATGTCTGCACACAGTGCAGGGAAATTCCCTTAGGATCAGTAAGACATAAGGAAGGAGAATATCCTGATTAGAGTGGAAACCAGAGAGCACCTAGGGGAGGAAGGAGGCTTTCCGCCTCAAGAGAACTTTTTCCACATGCAACACCGAGGCCCGAATCACACCTATGCATTTTTAGCGCTTTTTGCATTTTGCAGATTTGCACTACAGAACATGTTCCATAGGAAACCATGTTAATGGACTGTAGTGCAAATCTGCAAAAAGCACTAAAAATGCATAGGTGTGAATCAGGCCTAACAAGGGCTTCTGGCAGGATAAGGCCACTAATTCAGAGACTCTCCTCACATATGTGTTAGGAACAAGAAAAGCTACCACCATGCATGCAAGGAAAGAAAAGGGAATATCTCTAATAGCTGCATAGAACACCTCCTGCGGGGGTGAGAGAACCAGATAGATTTCCAGTGGGACCAAAGATCAGACCACAGAGCAGATGTGAGCTACTTTCTGAACAAAGGTCTTAATAAGTGACAAGCCAGAGGTCTATAAAGAAAAAAAATGTCCAATGCCAAGATTTGTCACTTGATTGTAGTTAAAGCTAGATGTTAGTATAAGACTGGAATCAATACAAACTAGGTCCCACAGAAAACTTTCTAGGATTAAAGCAAAATAGGACTTCCAGGTGTGATGGCAGACTTAAGAGACAATTTCCTAGCCTTACATGGGGTAGGGATGAACAAATCCAAA
Source organism: Aquarana catesbeiana (assembly GCF_042186555.1). NCBI lineage: Eukaryota > Metazoa > Chordata > Amphibia > Anura > Ranidae > Aquarana > Aquarana catesbeiana. Next base: position 474,711,409 of record NC_133326.1, read on the forward strand.
AAACCCCTGTCCCACAGGACCATGACTTCAACAGTCAGGCCATTAGGGTCAGTGATGAGAAGCAGGGTGGAACACTGTGTTAGAACATATAGTCCAGATGATCTAGATGGACTCATGGAGAGTTTACCAGGAGCACAGCCTCCTAGGCCCAATTCGGTGCTATAAGGATCATCAGAATGCCCTCTATCTCAATCCTGCAAAATAGGCTGAAAGGCATGAACTGATCTCACTGAGTCACCAGAGCATCCAGTATGAAGGCCCAAAAGTCCCTGGAAACAGGTTTGTTGAATGGGGGCACCAGTTCTTCCACGGCTGGCATCCCCATATGTGTGGCAAGAGGCCTGAAGACTTTCAGATGGAGAGCCTATTCTCCCAGATTCAGACAACTGAGAAAAGCCGCCAGCTAATTTTCTACGCCTGGGATGTGAACAGAGGACAGGACCAACAGAGGAAGAATCTGTTTCTTTAAGAAGAGTGCTACTCCTGGTGCTCCCTGATGACCGACTTAACCCACAGCCAGGATATTGCTCCATTTGGTGCATTTCAGCCATCAGGGACAGGAAAGACTAGTTCTTCAGCAGAAGACTGTACAGATATCCCACAGCAAGAAGCAAAAAACTAGGGACACAGGACATGCGCTTTGTAGAGACAGGCAATAGTCCGACAGACTGTCATAGAAGCAACCATAAGTTGCATGGTGGGTCCTGACAGTAAAGGGAAAGCTTTAAGGAAATAAGAATCTACCAGGTCTTTGAACATAGGTTAAAAAAGGTACGAGATGGCAAGATCTACCACATGAAGCTGCTACTTACAAAAGGAAACTTTCCTCAATAGGACATTGTTGGACTACATTTTTTGGAGAAGAAAGTCTTCGAATGAGGGCAGTCCCCATACAGAACAGGATTCATCAATGAGTGGGAAGCAATCCCATACTAGACATCTTAGGGTTGCTCTAAAAACGACAGAGTTTAGAGCAAAAAAGGGAAGCTATGGTTTACTTTAGCTTGGGAAAAAACCTCAGTACTAGGTGTGTCATCCTAATCTGAAGCCTTGGAGGGTGAGGGGTCCTTCCAGTCATTATCTGCCTCCTAAGGAACTACATTTGGCTCAGGGGCAATATTAAAGACCAAGTTAGGAGTGGAGGCTGAAGGGGTACAGCTGTGACCCATGCAGTCTATGGCCTCAGTAAGGCCAGAAATTCTGAAATATAAAATTGTGGCAGAAAATTCCTCTCTAAATATGAAAGGAGTGGAGTGACTGAAAGACTAGCTAAATTATGGGATAAAGGTTGTGAAATAGAAGAAAGGGAACCAAGAACCTTACCAGGAGGGAATTACAAACCCCAACCAGAGTAAAAAGCAGACACCAAGCTAGTAATTCCATCTGACTTTTTCTGTTTACGAACTACCAGGTTTGCGAATTTTCCCCCAGAGGGGTATACACAACACTGCAGCAGTAATGGAGCAGAATGCTTCCATGTCAGCCACCTGTAGTCTGCACCAACCCAGGTATTGTGTTGCAGATCACCTATGCACCTAACAGAGGAGACCGGGTGTTGCTGGCTCAACCACGTCCAAAGAGGGAGAGGCAGGGAAGTGCAGGTGCACTAAAGTCCCAAGATGAGGAGATCAATGAGTGCACTGGGCCACACAGGTGTAGAAGCAACAGGCCTGCGCAAGCACACTACCAGCCACCAGGGAAATTGGGCTCAGTTACAGAAGTGTGCATAACGTGGCGATGGTGCTAAACTATAAAATGTGCAGTTAAACCCAGTTTTTGATTCAAAGTTTGGCAGATTTTCAGTGGTTTACCTGCATCCTAAGGGCTGGTTTAGGGAAGTGCTTCCTGGGGCATTAATACTCTGATAGCTTCCACCCATGCTACATTAGATGCAGAAAATAAGAGCAATTAGCCCCTTCCTGACCTCTTCCCACCTCACGATGGGCATACCCTTGCAGGACTCTTCAGAGACAGGAAACTGAATCAGGCAGACCACAGCCCTGGACCTGTAAAGCACCCTGTGGATAACTCCAGATGTTGCATTACATGCCAAGGGGAGCACCCGAAGCAGGATCCAGCGCCTCTGCAACATTATAGGTCAGGGTTTGGGTATAAGAGAAAGACCAACACTCCTGCGCACAAGTGAGTTACCAGGTGGACTAAGGTTCGTGGTGGAAGGTGCCTCAGGCCTTGCTGCCCTCAAGGATAGGGGTATCCTAATAGTCAAAAGGGAAAGAAAAAGAGGGCACACGCGTTTCAAAGGGATACCTTCTTCCTCAAAGCCTAGCAGTGTTGACAACACTGCTAGGCTCTGAGGAAGAAGGTATCCCTTCGAAACACGTCAGCCGGCAGTGGCCCTTGTTATCTCCCTTGTTACCATCTGGAGTCTGTCAGTCAACTAACTGCTGTCATCTGGAGATCATTTGTACTACAAACTTTTTCCCACACGTTTGTGAATAGTTTATCTTATTTTTAAATAAAAAGATGTTTAAGGATAATGCACAAGACTGGTGCGCCCTCTTCTTTCCATTTTGGGTATAGGCCCCTAAGGCTTTGCCAGGGAGTCAACAGACCTGGAAGCTGCATAAAAAGCCACAGTAGAGATATGGAACAACCTAGACCGTGACAGAACAGCTTGGACTACTCATTCATAGAGAAAAAAACTCCATGTAAGAAGGTAAGTTTCTTTCAGACAGAAGAGGTCCACACCTAAAAACACCAGCAAAAAACAAAGGCTACTCAAGAGTGAGAGGTTACAGGATAATGTCCCAGCAGCTTTTTGCTGAAGGCAGCTGCATATAACCCAGTTAACCCACAGTTGTAATGATTTAAAGAAGCCTGTGTCCTAAGATCATGAAAAATATAAAGCATTCTGTATACAAAAACACCTCCCTAGCACATAGCATTCCCGTAGTTTAACCTTAAAGCAGAGGTTTAACAAAAAAGGGGCCAATTCACAAGGATTAAAACTGAAGGGCACTGCAGCAAGAGAGCCTGGTCACGTGCCATTTCAAAGCTGGTTTCTTGCACCCCCAGCACGTTTTAAAATAAATGTGTTTTCTTGCTGTAGAGCCCTGATGCAATAAAAGCCACACACACATTACCATGCTTTATACATTTTCATTTAACCGCTTCAGCCCCGGACCATTTGGCTGGCCAAAGACCAGAGCACTTTTTGTGATTCGGCACTGCGTCGCTTTAACTGACAAATACGGTCCTGTGACGTGGCTCCCAAACAATATCAACATCCTTTTTCCCCCCACAAATAGAGCTTTCTTTTGGTGGTATTTGATCACCTCTGCAGTTTTTATTTTTTGCGCTATAAACAAAAAAAAGCGACAATTTCAAAAAGAACGCATTGTTTTTTACTTTTTGCTATAATAAATATCCCCAAAAAATATAAAATATTTTTTTCCCCCCTCAGTTTAGCCTGATACCTATTCTACATATTTTTGGTAAAAAAAAAAAAAAAAAAAAAAAAAAAAAAAAATATCGCAATAAGCGTATATTGATTTGTTTGCGCAAAAGTTATAGCGTCTACAAAATAGGGGATAGTTTTATGGCATTTTTATTAATTTTTTTTACTAGTAATGGCAGCGATTTTTATCGTGACTGCAACATTATGGCGGACACGTCGGACAATTTTGACACATTTTTGGGACCACTGGCATTAATACAGCGATCAGTGCGATTAAAAATGCATTGACTACTGTAAATATGTCACTGGCAGTGAAGGGGTTAATACTAGGGGGCAGTGAAGGGGTTAATGTGTGTCCTAAGAAGCGTTCTAACTGAAGGGGGATGTGGACTGTGCAGGGAAACTAACAAATCCTCTGTTCATACTCTATATGAACAGAGGATCTGTCAGTTCTCCCCTCAGAGAACTGGAAACTGCGTTTACACACACAGCTCCCGGTTCTCCATGTGCCCCGAGCGATCGCAGGAGCCTGGTGGTGATCGAGACCGCCGGGCGCGAGCGCCTCTGGCGGTGTGCACGCGCCCCCTAGTGGCCACAGGGCGAAGCGACGTTACATAATGTCGTTTTGCTCAGCCGTGCCATTCTGCCGCAGTACAACTGCGGCGGCTGGTCGGTATGTGGTTAAAGGCTGCAGTAAGGCCTCTAAACCTAGCCATACCTTACCTACCAGTATCCAGCCTGGCTGACTGCAGCCTTTAAATGTCCATGACAGGCTGCGGCTGGACATCGCACTGGTATGTGGGAGCAGGTCTTGTGTATCTCAGGCATTCGTCCTTGAATGCATACGGCCGAAAAAATGTGAGTACCACTCTGTACAGTGTTCAGCCCCGATCAGCCAGTCTGCCATAGATTTCTACAGGCAACAGAGCTGGACGCTGCACCTGTGCCTCTTGGGCGCACTAAACCGCTGAGATATGGGCACATCCCAGGTCTAAACCAAATCAGTTCCTTGGCTTGTAATCCTGCTACAGAGTCCTCCTTAAGAACACTGTAGCAGCACACCACAAGACAAATGTTCATATTGCATTTACATGGGAAGTACTGAGACATCGTATGTGATATTATTGGCATTTTCTGAGAGTTTAGCAGCCAACTTTCCCTAGATCAGAACCCATCCAGTTCCATGCTTAATAAATCATTGAGCTGAAACAAAAATGCAGACCAGGAAAGGAAGTAAAATCAAAAACTTATCTGTAAACATGTTCTGGGTCAGCGACCCAATTATTGGAGAAAAAAGGTCAGCATGACAGCCAGGCAAGCAGCAATGGCAGCCTCCCTGTTTGTCTTCAGACAGGTTTCTTTTACTTTAATAAATCAATTGTGATCATGCAGCACCAATCCTCAGTCTTAATGTGCTCCTAAGAAGGATAATGCATGTTCTGTGGTATGTGGTGACTGTTTGTTTTAGTACTTAAGCAGTTCTAGTTTGGTAGGGGGTTATTCCTGGATGTCGGATTTAATAAGCAACAGATGTCATACATCGCTTGAGCATCAGGAGGTTAAGTTCACAATTTGGCCACATTTTTCCAGTGAGAGGACTCCCACCACTCCATACAAAATGCAGCCTAGGCACGTCATTGATCTCTCAGCAAGATCCACATTATGCAGTGCGGGTCTGGAGAACAGCTAAAATACACACTGCTGTACGGGGCATAAGGTGATTCTAGCTGAAACAATCCACAATTGTTTTGCTTCGCTTGTGATTTTGAAAGATTCATTTAGAATATAAGATTTAAGAGAGCTGCAGAATGCATAGAGATCAGTCCCACTCAAGAAGGGCAACATCAGCACGACTGAGGAAAAGCAATATACCTTAAGAGAAGTATGGGAATGTTTTTTATTTTTGATATTTTTATCAGCCAGCCTGTGATATCAGCCAACAGCGGCCTTCAGCCTGCTCTCTGCTGAAAATGGATCACAGAAGTACAGAACAATCTGCACTCCTGTGATCCACAGACATACAGCCAAACCAGCTTTGGCTATACTTTAACCACAGAAGGATTTGTCCCCTTCATGACCAGGCCATTTTTTGCAATACAGCACTGCGTCGCTTTAACTGACAATTGCGCAGTCATGCGATGATGTACCCAAACAAAATTGACGTCCTTTTTTTCCCCCACAAATAGATCTTTCTTTTGGTGGTATTTGATCACCTCTGCAGTTTTTATTTTTTGTGCTATAAACCAAAAAAAAGCTGCCAATTTTGAAAAAAAACAAAAACAAAAAAAAAAAAACAAACAAAAACAAACAACACTTTCCAACTTTCTGCTATAATACATATCCAAAAAATATATATATATATAGAAAAATACTAATTTATTAATCAGTTTAGGCCGATATGTATGCAACATTTTTTTTCCCCAAAAAATATTGCAATAAGCGTATATTGACGGGTTTGCGCAAAAGTTATTGCGTCTACAAACTACAGGATAGATTTAGGGACATTTTTTATTGTTTATACTCGTAATATCGGTGATCTGCGATTTTTAGCTGGACTGCGACATTGCGGCGGACAAACCTGACCCCAAATGACACTTTTTGGGGACCAGTGACATTACATTCATCAGTGCTGCAAAAATGCACTGATCAATGTAAAAATGAAACTGGCATGGAAGGGGTTAACACTAGGGGGCAATCAAGGGGTTAAGTGTGTTTCCTGGGTGTGTTTTAACTGTAGGGGGATAGGCTCACTGGGACATAAGAGATCCTTCTCCCCAATCACTGGGGCATGTCATCTGGCAGAACGGGGAATCGCCTTGTTCTCCGTTGTGCCTCTGTCCACAGCGATCGTGGGTCACCAGCGGACGTAGAGTCCACGGAACCCGCATGCACGCTCCTGTCCGCTATCCTCCTTGCGCGCATGAGAGCCAACCCGCCACAGTAAATGTACGTGAGCTGGTTGGCAAGTGGTTAAAGTAGTTGTAAACCTCAGACATGAAATATGAACAAAGCATATCCTTCTATAGCAAGTACCTGTCCCAATCCAACTAAAGCCTGGTACACACCAAGTTTCTTTTCATTAAAGCCAGGGGGCTGAAAAAAAAAAAAAAAGGCGTTCGCCTAACTATGCAACGTTAGTACAGCAATATCCCCACTCAACTCTGCCTTTTGTGTTCCAAGGGGACTGCCTCCACCAGTACACACCGATCAGCGCTCGCAGCCATTGGCTACCAGCGCTGATTGGATACTGATCGAAATGCTGATTTTCCAGCATGCCCATTTGGCTGGCTTCTGTCAGACAGACCAATGTAGACACAGGTCAAATGTTGGTCCGTGTGTACCAGACTGTCATTTCTGTCTGCTGCCTCCTTCCTCTGCTATCTGCATGTGTCACTTCTGGCAAGTTTTCCTGACACAGAGATAAAAAGGTTATGGTGAGGGAGCTCCGGTACAGTCTGACAGCCTCAGCTATGTTCATGTGTGAAAAGGGAGGGTGACTTCCCTCCAATCAGCTCAGTTCTTCACTGGATGGCTATAGAGGAGAGGGCGCAGCAGATAAACCAGTACAACTAATGTAGAAGAATTTGTTTCCTCTCTGTACATAACCTGAGGCTAGTCACTTCACTGGGTATATGGAAGTGTTTACAGCCTGTTTAAGTCAATCTAGACACTAAATGGATGACATTCTGTTGCCAAGAGGATTTTTCCCCCAACGAAGCAGAGCAGTTTTTAGCTTTTTTTTTTTAAACCTCATTTGCATTTCAGCTCTGCAAAAAACAAAACCAAAAAAAAAAAAAAAACACGGGTACAGCTATTTTTCAGCTCCTTTCATCCCTCAGGTTTACATTAAATCATTGCTCTGTACCAGCTTCCTAATGGTGAGGGCAGACCATGACTGTGCAATGCATGTAGGTGCGGCAGCCTCCAACAGGGTCACATGTGACATAAGGTGACAACTGTCTCACAAGTTGTGCACCTAAACTGTAATTCTAACAGGCAGTGCCTGAAAAAAAAAAAATCTTAATGGCATGATCACCCGGGATTATTTAATGAAAAAAGTAGATTCAACATGATTGAAAACAGCTTTTGAAAAAACTTAGCTGAGATTTTAGCGATTGGGTGTGCAGCTACTTCAGAGGAGCAATTAAAGCTGTTGCCAAGGCTTTTTCTTAAAATAAACATGTTATACTTACGTACTCTGTACAATGGTATTACACAGAGTGGGTCCCTTACCTCCTCTTCTGGGGTGCCCTGTCGGCACCGTGCACTCCTCCTTTCCTGTGGGCATACTCCCAAGCCACACTGTGCATTCACAGACACACAGCATAGCTTGGCCCCATCCATGCTCCCTCCTCACAGGATTTGATAGACAGCAGCAGGAGCCAAGGGCTGCTGCCTCTGTGTCCTGTGACAAGAGGGAGAGCGGCACTGCTGCAGCTGGGCACAGCAATGGATCGAGAGAACAGTCACATAAGTGTACATCACACCAAAGTAGATCTAAACTGGAAAAAGGTTCCCATAATTTCCTGCTCTGTTGTGTGTATGAAGTCAAGAGAAAAGGTCAAAGTATGAATTACATCTTTCTATTTAAGGGGGCCCTTAGGCTACAAAATTTAAAGGAGTTGTAAAGTCTCAAGGGTTTTTCACCTTAATGCATTCTATGCATTAAGGTGAAAAAACCTTCTGTGCTGCAGCAGCTCCCCTTTTTCTTAAAGGGGTTGTAAAGGTTTTTTTTTTTTTCTTTTTAAACAAACATGTCATACTTACCTCCACTGTGCAGCTCGTTTTGCACAGAGTGGCCCCGAACCTGCTCTTCTGGGGTCCCTCGGTGGCTGTCTCAGCTCCTCCCCACAAGAACGAAACACCTTCATGCGAGCTCTCTCGCATGGTGTTTAGTTCTTACGGGCGCACTCCCGTGATACAGGCGGCGGCTATAGCCGCCGACTATCACTCGGCTCTGCCCCCCGGCGCGCCGCATCATTGGATGTGACTGACAGCAGCGCGAGCCAATGGCTGCGCTGCTTTCAATCCATCCACTCTAGCCAATCAACGGCCAGGCTGAGCGACGAAGAGTATGTCGGGAGCGAGTGCGGGACTTTTGAGGGGTCAGGCAAGTAAAACGGGGGGCTGGGGGGCAGCATTGTTAGATGTTTTTTCACCTTGATGCATAGAATGCATCAAGGTGAAAAAACGCAAACCTTTACAACCCCTTTAACTGAACCCGATCGTTCCAGTGCAGAGCACAAGCCCAGCAGCTCCAGCCCCTGTCCTCATTGAATAGATTTATAGCAGCAGGAGTCATCGTCTCCCGCTGCTGTCAATCAAATCCGGTGACGCGGGAGCGGGTTCGCCGATTTCTGCTGTCCGTCCGCGAGCACGCCCGCACAGGTGCCCCAGGGAATGCGGGTCTCCATGCGGCACCCAATGAAGATGAGGAGCTCCAACAGGACACTCCAGAAAGAGGATCAGGGTGGCTCTGTGCAAAACCCTTGCACAGAGTAGGCAAATATAAAATGTTATTTAAAAATAAATGAATAAAAAGTGACCCTTTACAAATCAACTTAAACTAGAACTAGGTTTTTACATTAAAAAGTATGTGCTGCAGCACTTTGTTATAGTGTGTGTCTGCACTGGTTTTCGGTTAGGGCTAGTTTACACCTGTGTTGCCCTCCAAAGAGATCCACATTGGATCTCTTCTCAGAGGGCATCTAAAAGGCTGTAAAGAGGCACTATTGTCACCTCCTTACTGCTAGTTTTAACCCCTAAGGCCTTATTCTCACTAGCACATACAGTATATATTTGCACCCATGCAAAAGGTCCATCTTGACCCCACATTGAGCTAACAGATGTTCTGTGCACCCCTGTGCAAGCAGCCTGTCCAAATCAATGAAAGGTGTCTAGCTGCATGGACCTGCACACATTAGTGTGGGTCCGATGTGCATCAGGTGATGCTATTTGACGACTGAAACTGGGGGGGATAATTTGCCACGCTGCATGTGTACACCCCCGTCTTTGCAGTGGAGTATATGAAGGCAATAAAAACGTGGCTTAGTCATAAGTTACCGCCACTTAACTGCAAATGTAAACAAGGAGCAACAATGCTCCATTGGTCCAGAATTCAGACTAGAGTTGCCACTCATTGGCTGTGCCAGCTTGCACTACCAGCATTGTCACTGCTTATACTCAAACTTGCCTCTTGTCATTCAGCACCTGGCCACACCAGGTCCTCCTCTCCACTTTTTGGATTGACAGCAGTTGATTAAACTCTCCCACTGTGAGCTGCAGTGTCTTGGAGGAGCATGAATTGAGAATCTGGCTTACTCAGGCAAGGTAAAGAAAGTTTCTGCTTACCTTATCAGGCCTGTGCATCACATAGTAACCGTATGTGGGACCTGTTTAGACATACAGAATCCTTTGGATAGATATAGAATACATAAAATACATCTGTCTGATATCCATTGACACAGTGGTCACAGGATCTCAGCATAGCCACCCATCACCACACTGCACACATTTGTTCCTTGGTACCACCACCAGCCCATGCACCTTTAGACGTTTAGACCCCTTTCACACTGAGGCGCTTTACAGGCGCTAAAGCGCTAAAAATAGCTCCTGTAAAGCACCTCTCCTGTCACTCCAATGTGAAAGCCTGAGGGCTTTCACATTGGAGCGGTGCCCTGGCAGGACGTCAAAAAAAGTCCTGCTAGCAGCCTCGGAGGCGCTTTAGGAGTGGTGTTAAAATCAATGGGCAGCACCGGCGCTTTTAAACCTTATGGTCGCTAGCGGGGGTTAAAAGTGCCCCGCTAGCGGCCGAAAAGCACCGCTAAAATGACAGTAAAGCACCACTAAAAATAGCGGCGCTTTACCACCGACGGGCGTGGTGAGTGTGAAAGGGCCCTTAGTCATCCTTAGTTTATGCTTACAAGTAAAGAAGAAATTCAGAATACAGTATACTTATAATCCCTAGAATACTACTTTCCCATGTAAAATAAAGAAAAAAAGATTTGCAATTTCAAAACTGTAGAATATTAGATGAAGAGCACTCAAGCTGGCCAGACAAAATTAAACTTGGTGACAGGTCAGACAGCTCTACTGCCATAGCCAAGCACTTCATGATAAATATTTTTTTTATTTTCTTCTAAAGCCTTTAAAATACAGTATGCATAAATTATTTTAAAGCACAAGAACATTTCCTTTGAAATCTAATAAAAGTGCAAAGATGGGGTATTAAAAAAAAAAAAGGAAGTTTCACATAGGGAGTCAATTAAATATGACCTTCTCTGCAAGTCTTGTGAAATACTATATTCAGAGGAAAATGTTCACTCCTTTGGTAAAGTCTTCCAGTTTCACAAAGTCCCAGGAACAGATAAACTGAAAGGCTGACATTGGTTTCATAGAATTCTAGCCACAATCCAATTTGCATAGATTGTAGGCAGCTTGTTGATATTCCTGACATGCAAGGCACAAGCCGCATGATCACAGTCAGTGGTCTGCAGGTACGGTGTCTGTGGACTTGGTTGGAGGTGGAGGCGCCGCTCGCATCTGAAAGTGGGGAAAAAAAAAAAAATCTGAGACCCTGTGGAGAATAGAGATCATAACTAAAGCACTAAAATCAACCTGCCAATGCTCAACTTCGTACATCTTGTGGTGCATGCACATAGGTTTAGCTTCAAACCGATTCCTGTGGACCCAGCAATCCATGGATAATGGCTGCATGCAGAGCAGTCTAATTTTGGAACTGGAAGCTTAAAGCACCACAAAGTTTCACAAACCCAGAAACCGCTTTACTGAAGAACCTCACAAAATGCTATTTCTACAAGGTTCAGTATGTCTTTGGGGTCCCTGTGCTTTTGTGCCCTGTAGAATTTGTAAGTTTCACCCTTGTCAGGCAGTGATTCTCTTACAGGAGCCCACTGATCTCTATAACCATGAGAGGAGTCACTGCTTGGCTCTGTGTAGTTTCTTTCAGCAACAATACAGCCATTGGCAGTCAGCCTGAAGGGTAGAAATGTTCATTTGCTATAAATAACGCTAACCTCCAAAGTGAAGTCTGAAGGAGTTTTCTAAAATTTTTTAAAGTGGTACTGAATGCAAAATCAAAAATGACATGATGTAGTATGTCACTAGCATTAATATATATATATCATATTGTATTTTTTTCATCTATTGATCCTCCTGGTATTTTTCAACATCCTTTACCAGACCAAGATAGGGGCAAAAATGATAGTTCAATGCTGGAGCAAACCATTTAACAGTGGTGAGCTTTTATTCATGAAGTTGAAACCTTTATTCCAAAATGGGAAAAAAAAAAAAAACAGTTCAACTGCTTAAAAAAGTGTTAGCTGGAGTGCAAGCCAATTTGTTAGTCACTGATGTAAAGGGTATATAAATCTGCTAGTCCACAACACTATCCTCTTCAGACAATGCTGCTGTCCAAGGGTGACCCCATTTCTTCTCCATTGATACAGGAACCACCCTAAGACAAGAAATGTTACTGGCTGTATCGCATGTGGAATTGTGGAAAAAAAGTCTTAAAGAAAACGAATGCAGCCACCACATTTAAGATGGTACGCTGCACTATTTTACATTTTTTGGTTTAATACCACTGTGTCAGATTTTTGCTATCTGTACCCTTTTGGGGAAACAGGACACAAGATGATCTCCAAAATTAGGACAGATCCCCACTTAAACAGCTGTCTCAGAACAGGCATCACCAGATAGACGATTTCCCCTTTATTCTTGTCCTGGTGAAAATTGTAATAATTTGGGATTCCCACAATTTGTCACAATGGCAATGGTCACCAGGACAGAGTGGGTGAATTTCCCCAGCTGTAATAAAAACCTGACATTCTATACTTTCCACACCCCATGCAAAAAAAAAAAAAAAAAATTTTGGCTTTTGATTAAGGATTTTTTTTTTCTAGAATCAGTTACAAAATGTAACAGTAAAGCTGGAAAGACCGAGATGAAAAGACAGAAAAACTTTGCCCGGTGTCATGTCAATCTGCAGGTTTCTATTCAAACACTTACTGGTCTCAAGCGTGTTGCTGAAAAATCCGGAGAGCTCTGCGCACTCCCTGATCCGTTCTGTCTCGAGTCTGGAAAGTAAATACAGCAATATTGATTGCAAATAACTCATGCAGTCATTAACATGCCAAATTCCTTACACTTGGATAATCTTTAATTTAAAAACTCTAAGTACAGGTTTCCTTCAATAAAGACAAAAAGAAGCACTGCAACTGCTAATATTTCTAACATTGTACTATTCACCTTAAGTGATGCTAAAGTCTAGTTTTTTCGTTAAAAATAACATTTTATGTTATATCTACCTGCTCTCTGCAGTGCCCCCACAACAAGCAGCTTGCTATGGAGGCACCCAAGCCGAGTCACAGCTCCCTGTATCCAGGCCTGCCCCCTTTCTGTCCTCATTGGCTGACTGACAGCAGTGAGAGCCAATGACACCGCCGTCTCAGCCAATGAGAGGAGTCCCGGACAACCGAGTCTATCATGTAACATCGCTGATCTAGATGGGGCTTTGGTAAATATTAGGGGGGCTGCGGCACATCCAAGGCTTTATCTTAATGCATAGAATGCATTAGGATTGAAAACCTTCTGCCTTTACAATCCCTTTAGGGGGCAACACCTGTCTTTAACCACTTCTGGACTGCCGCATGCCAATATGTAACCTGACTTTCAAGAGGAATGTCGTTATAGCAGCAGCTAGCTGCCATAACCCCGGTATCCTCTTCTTCAGCGGGCTGTCCAGTTTCTGACATTAGTGGTCTCTGCAGTGGATTCACTGCAAGATCACTTATCGGTGGTGGGAGAGGCCCCCCCCCGCCGCACTCTGGTGCCCTTCCGCCACCGGTAGCGGCAGAGGCACTTGCAAGACCGCTACGCAAATGCAGTGTGACAGAAAGTATTGCAACGACCGCCATTTTATTCTCTAGGGTGTTAGAAAAAAAAAAAAAAGTATAATGTTTGGTGGTTCCAAGTAATTTTCTAGCAAAAAAAAACAAAACAAAAAAAAAAAAAAAAAAAACAGTTTTTAACTTGTAAACAAATCTCAGAAAGAGGCCCAGTCCTTAAGAGGTTAACTGCATTCTGTCTGCTCAATTAGCAAATATTAATTGGCAGCTGTATCTTGTTACAGGTATTTATATAGCACCAACAATTTACATACAGTATATTGTACAGTCAGCCTTTTGTACAGTGGTCCTTTAATGAAACCCTCCACCTCTGGATGGATAAGCCAAATGCATGGTTGCCTCCAAGTGTTCAGCAGAATACAGCTTATCCATAGGTATGTAATGGGGTGAGCACCCTTTCCTTGCAAAGACTACGCAGATCACATGGAAAAGGGAAAGTATATTACCAGGCAGGCACCGGGGCAGACTGACCATTGAGTCACTCGGGCACTGCCCGAGGGCCCTGGGCCACTAGGGGGCCCATTCAGGGTTGCCAGCCTCAGTAAAACCAGGGACAGTATGTATAAATCTGTGTTTTTTCTTTTACATCTGTCTGTGTATACATGTATGTGTATACTGTGTGATTGTATACTGTGTGTGTGTATACTGTGTGGCCCCATAATCTGATTGCCTGGGGGCCCCATAATCTCCTATTGTCCGGGGGCCCCATGAGTTATCAGTCCGCCGCTGGGCAGGCAACACTCACAGGTGTATTAAAGAGAAATTCTTGGCAAACTTCTTTGAAATGTATATCTAATCTGTGTTACTGAGGTCAGGTTTTAAAAGGTTTTAAAGTCTGCTGGCACTTCAGCTATCGGCTTATCAGGCCTGCCCAAGACAAAGTGAAAGAAAGGAGGCACGTCCATCCTTTAGCACTGATGCAGGATGGCTATAGTTTCTCTTTGGGCCTCATGCACACTGGACGTTATAAAAACGCTAGTAGCGTTAGCTGTGGAAAGCTGTAGAATGAGTTTTTCAGCGTTTAGCTGTTGCGTTTTTTAGCAAAATTTTATTCCCACAAAAGCTTATGGCTCAAACACGCTGATAAATGCCAAATAGACATTTTTTCAGCATTTTGAGTTAGAGCGTTTTTACAGCTGAAAAACTCCGCTCAAAACCCACAAGTTCTGGGGTTTTTCCAGCCAGAAAACACCTGAGCCAAAAACTGCTGATAACAGCCTATGTGTGCATGGACACATTGGACAACATGCTGAGGAGTTTATTGGCTGCAGAAAAAATGCCTGAAGCCAAAAACAGCAGCTGTAAAAATGTCCAGTGTGCATGAGGCCTTAAAGTGACACATTCACCAACTCCCTAAAACTGAAACCAGCCTGAAAAAGATGAATACTTACCTTTTTGGCAGGCTCAGCCAGGCTGTGTGTTAAATCTACAGTTGCCGCTGATATCTGACATTTCCAATGTCGGACCCTTGCCCCGCAAGTGGGTGCTGTGGTTCCTCTCTAGGACACCGTACTGCCTAGGCAGGAGACCAATAATGCGACCATGGAACACTATAGATTTAACCAGCCAGAAAGGTCAGCAGCTTTTAGGTTTACTTTGGGGAGCAGGCAACATGCCACCTTGAGATCATGAAAAAACTAAGCCCAACAAAAAGCACAAATTCAACAAAATTGTATTGGAGACAAGTTCTCCAAGAGCAGTTACTTCTCCCTTCAACTTTCTATTGCCAAGGCAAGAAGTCACCTCCTATTCACTATGCAGCAAAGAGGATTCGGCTTCCCTGCCTCAGATCATCTAAAGCTTGTTAGATCTGCTGTATAACACTGTACCAGATTCCTTGAAAGGAAAAAGCGTTTAAGCATTCAGATTCATAAGCTATAAGATATCTACATAAATGGAGAGTGTGGGGATAACAAAAAATGTCCTTTTCTGGAAAATAAAATAAAAATCTTGAAATAGTTTAAAGCACAAATACCTGGTTCTCCAGCAGCTGTTCCTAGTAGTGAGGATCTAGTGATGGAAAGTGGAGAAATCATTGGAGGAAGGCAGGTAGGTGGAGCAGGAGAAGGAAGTTCCTACAATTGTATAAAATAGTGATACATTAAAAAGAATTTAGCACCGATAGAAATGCTTGGCCACAACCCCATAATGCATCAAAACCCCACTACATGAAGCAAATTTATGACAATGAAATATTCATATTGACCGTAGCAGACCGTTTTCAGGTTTTATTCTGAGAGACTTAGGTATGTAACCCAAGAACTAACATGTAATATATTGCAGTTTACGGGTCCTTACATGTTGTAAATGCATTAGTTTAATTTTTTTTTAAGCCTTCCTCCACGTTTATTTTCACCTGATCTGGTCATTAAAGCAGTATTAAAGTGGTTCTAAAGTCTTAACATTTTTTACCTTAAACATTTTGCCTTAATGCAAGCAAGCACAAGTGCCCTCATGGGAAGCGGCTTCCCGTGGGACATGGAGCGCTGGTGGGGGACCCAAGAAGAGAAGGTTCGTGGCCATTGCAAAGAGCAGGTAAGTACAGGGCGTTTTGTAAAAGGTATAATTAAAACAACAAAGAAAAAAATTTAAAGCCAAAAGTATACATTATATTGCAGCTTACCAAAAGATGTGATGGCTGCATTCATTTTCTTTAGCGCCCCCAAACCTTTTGGTAGATTCGGCGCGTCTCCTCCTTTTTACTATCAAGGAGGGTGGCTACTAGTTGTTCGGAAAAGCCTTTGCTTTTTAGTATTTCCTCTTCAGAAGCCAGGCTGCTAAGTTCCAGCGGCCTATCTAGGGACAGAGAACTTGACCCTGCGATAGGAGATCCTTTCAGGTCGGAAGGAGCCAGGGAGGTTCCGCTGCCAACTGCCCAAGGATAGAGAACCAAGCCCTCTTGGGCCAGTATGGGGCCACTAAAATCAGAGTGGTGTTTTCTAGCTGAAATTTTCTTAGAACTGCCAGCAGAAGCACCAGAGGTGGGAAGGCGTAGCAAACTTTTTCCATCTGCTGAGGGAGAAAAAATATTGGGTCTTTGTATTGCTCCTTGAGGCAAAAAAAAGTCCAACTCTGGGAGGCCCCATCTTCTGACTATGAGGTCGAAAACCTCCTGAGTACCCAGTAGGCCTCTCAGCTGCGTTGGGCTGAAGAAAATCGGCCACTACATTCTCTTTCCCCCTCAGGAACACTGCTGAAAGAAAGAGCATTGGCTTCTACCCAGCCGAGGACCTCGCTTCTCGTGCCATCTTGCTTGTTTATATAAGCAATGACCAAGGAGTTGTCACAATGCACCTGGATATGTTGTCCCAGGAGGTCCCCTCTGAAGGCTTTGAGTGCCAGTCCTACTGCCTTTAGTTCTTTCCAGTTAGACAACCTCTTTAGTTCCTCTTTTCCACGTCCCCTGCACCAACTGAGATCCCAGGTGTGCCCCCCAGCCTCTGCCACTTGCGTCCGTGGTAATCACTCTGGACACTGGAATGATCCACAAGCGCCCTTGAGACAGATTTATCTGCTTCCTCCACCCCCAGAGGGATCTTTTGACCCGAAGAGAAACAGAAAGCAGAGTGTCTAAAGACTCCTGGCTGTGGTCCCACATCTTTGGAACAAGGGCCTGCAGGGGACGGAAGTGTAGGCCTGCCCACTGGACTGCCGGGATGGCAGAGGTTAATAGGCCGAGGGTTGACATGGCCACCCATGTTGCTCTAGTTCCTTCAATGCTCCCAGGAGGGCTTCTGCTTTCGCCGTACATTTGGGGAGAAGCGTTACTAAGCTTTGACGTGGAGGGGGCTCTGTAAATTCTAGACAGTACCTCCTTATGATCCCCAAGATGAATTGGTTGGGGGAAATTACTTCCCACTGTCGAAGGAAGGCCCCCAAACTTTCTTCCCACTGTGACCAGTGAGTCACTGGGTCTTACGGGGCTGCTCAGGAGGGCGAAAGATCGCTCCTCCTTTGCTCTTACCCCTTTGGCTCCAAGTCTTTTTCCCTTCTGGCTTGGGAGGCTTTTTTTGTGGATGAAGCCTCCTCTTGGGTTGATTTGGGGGTTTTCGTTTCACTGGGAACGTATTAGACCGGCGGTACGGTCTAATAGTCTCTAGACCTGGGCCAAAGAGAAGATCACCAGTCAGCGGAAAGCCACACAGTTTGATTTTTGAGGCATTGTCGCCTGGCTATGTTTTGAGCCAGAGGGCTCTTCTGGCTGAGTTGGCTAGTGCAGCAGTCCTGGCTGACATGCGAACCAACTCCGCCGAAGCATCCGCTATATATGCAACCCCTCGCAGAATAGTTGGAAAGAATGACAAAATAGTCTCTTTAGCCGTACCTGCCTCAATGTGAGCTTGAATTTCTGTAAGCCAGTGTTTGAGGTTACGGGCCACCACAGTGACCGCCATCTCTGGTTTCAGATTACCTAGAGTTGATTCCCAGGTCTTTTTAAGCAGGGAATCAATTCTCTTGTCCATGGTATCTGTCAGAGCTCCTAGATCCTCAAAGACCAGATCTGTGTGTCTGGACACCTGTGAGAATGCTGTGTCCAATCTGGGGTTCTTGTTCCAGATTGAGGCAGGGTCATCCGAAAATGGGAATCTTCTTTTCAGGGACCTCGAAAAGAAGTGTTTTCGTTCGGGATCCTGCCATTCCTTTTTGACCGTTTCTATTAGGACCTCATTAACAGGAAATACTTTCTTTTTCTGTTCCTTTAAGCCTCTATACATCTGGTCATGGAGAGATAGGGTTTTTTTTTGTCTTCCTGAATACCCAGGGTGGTGTAGACAGCCCCCAGGAGGTCCTCTACCTCATCAAGGGACAACTTGTACCTTGAGGGTTTTCTGGACTCCCCGTCCCCATTTTCTCCCTCCAAATCATCCTGAGAAAAGGAGGTAGCACTGTCTGGTTCTTCCCTAGCTTCCTCTCTGGAATCGCCCGACACTTCCTCTGCTGAAGTAGTGGCCCCAGGTTGGGAAGATGCAGAGCCCTGTGCTAAAAGCTGGGTTGTACTCTGTGATGCAGTTGAGGGTTTAAGGGGAACCTGTAAACCTTCAAACAGGGTTTTAAATGATTGAAAAGAGGATAATTCCTTGACTGATGCTGCTAACCCTGACTCCTGCTCAGATGCTCTTTCAATAACTAGTGTATCAATACAGTCCTTACATAAGACCTTTTTCCAAGCCTCCCCTAGGGTATCCCTACAGGAGGCACACTTTTAGAGCTATGTGTGTTTTTTTCTCAGAAGATTTCTGAAATACATGGAAAAAAAAAAAAACAAAATACCAGTCAATATCCCCAGAAGACATCACAGAGATACAACCATGGGGAGAGCAAAGTCCCTCCTAGAGAATGAGGGACTTGGTCTAGCGCCCCCCCCCCCCCCCCGTCAACCTAGAGGGGTTACTTCCTCTCCCCCACTACAGGAACCATGAGGGGGGATGGAAAACCTAGGTAGAGAGGGAACCCTTCCCCAGGGTGCCCTTACCTTAGGATGGCTGGAGCTGGCATCGATGAGCGCTGTCTGAGCATCTGCTTCCGACATGCTGGTGTAGCGGCCTGTGGAGTCTTCTCACCGCCTGTGCTGTGTATCGACTCCTCTCCAGCCTGTGCCTGGCCCTCTATCAGCGCTGCGTGACCCGGAATCGGAAGCCGCGGGTCAAAGGAAACACATCCGCGCCCGCGCCCCCCCCCCCCACCGGAAATGTCGTCAGACGCCGTCCGGCCCGCCTGGTTCCATCTGCGGCCTGTACACTGTACAGAGGGGACTGCCCTGACTGCTTAGGCCTGGTTCCTAAGCACAGTGTCTCCCCACCGGGGGGAACACAAATAACTGAGGCTGGCAGGGGGAGGTGAAAATTTATGGGGGCTGGCGCAGGGTTTCCAAGGAAGAGGAGGAGCCAAGGTCTCAATGTGGCTGTCCTGATAGACGGGGAGGGAAAATATAACGGTTTGCTGTAATTATGTATAAAGTATTCTCTGAAGTTTGGCTTTAATTTATATGGCCGTGTATTTAAATCTGCTAGTCCATCTTGTAGACTTATAATGCAGCTGTCCAAATGTGCCCCCTTGCTCATTCATCCAAGTGGGGGCACTAAAACAGGAGCTGTGTTACTAACCAAATCACTAAGTGAAAACAGAAGAAAAGCCTAGTGAAAGAACTGATG
The DNA here is from genome assembly GCF_042186555.1 of Aquarana catesbeiana. Classification (NCBI taxonomy): domain Eukaryota; kingdom Metazoa; phylum Chordata; class Amphibia; order Anura; family Ranidae; genus Aquarana; species Aquarana catesbeiana. The sequence goes on from NC_133326.1 coordinate 474,730,908, forward strand.
CAGCCACCACATCTAATGGTTAGTAAAAGCTGCAATGCATTATATTTCTGGTTTTAATACAGCTTTAACATTTTTTTTTCCTGAAGTGATCAGTTCATTGCACAGAAAGTTAAAGAGCACTAAAATTCTGGCAAGATGAACAGGTTTTCTGTGGTTACCATTTACCCAAATAAGAAAACTAATTCAGTCGCCACATCTAATCGGCAAGCTGCAACATACTACATTTTTGTTCTTGGATTTAAAATATATTTTCAAACAACTGCAACCAAAACCTCATATTTTACATTGAACAAAGAAAAGTCACATCTCTACTTCTACGTGTGCTCCTGTTGGAGAAATCTTTCCAATATTTAAATAGCAACCTGATTAAAAATTAGATTAGAAATCTGTACCTGGTTTGGTTCTGAATCATCTCTGGACAACTCTTCCACCACAAGTGATGGAAACACTCCAACACGCCCATTGAATTCTCCCATCCAAAATCCATCATCTATTCCTTCCTCTTCTTTACGGATAATTTGAATGATGGATCCTTCCAGGAAACTGAGCTCTTCTTGACTCTGTCCTTCATAGTCATAAAGTGCTCGGGCAAGAGATACTGGGGAGAGGAATAGTAAATATTAGTAAACGATAATTGGTTTAGACTTTCCTACATTTCCTTGCCAGTTTCACAAGCCTCTTACATAAATGTCAACCAATGTATTAATGGTCAGTTGAGAACAATTGCTATTACACGAAGCCAGATTCAGACTTGTGTTGCTGTAAGTTGCCGTAAACTGTAAAATAATTTTGATAGGCACTTCAATGCACTATTATGGTTATATTATAGCAGGCAAGAAACCTATACCACAAAGCACATACAATGCCAAAAAAAATAAAAAAATTCTGGCAGCCCATATGACAGACACTGCTACCAATCTACATAAATAAAACTGTAAAGAAACACTGTTGACCATAGGCATCCTCAAGGGACAGGCACACTAGAAGCACCTCCAAATAAAGCAAAATTCAGAAAGACAAATTAAATCCAGAAATCTCTTGGTCTTGTCTGTCATTTTTCAATATCTTGTTTCCTGTAGCATGAACTGAATCCTGCATGACAAAAGCAGCCATTTAACATTGCAGACAACATCCTACATGCTATCCTGCTATAAAACTTATTTATAAGTCGTGGAAAAAACTTCTGATGGTGACAGTTTAAAAATATATAGCCAATAAATGGCCCATAGATATACCTTGAAATGTGAGATTACCTGCATTAATAATCCTGGAATTTTCATTTAAATTTTAGGTTAAAAATTTGTAACAGTTAAAAATAAACTTGTGTGTTTCACTGCGCTTAGGATTCCAAAAAGTTATATATTTTAGTGCTGCTACTTAATGAATCCCCCCAAAAAATTTTGGGGACGATATTAGTGTACCAACCATCAATTCCACAGTAGCCAAACCACTGCTACTCTGCAAGTGATAGAATCAAACGTGAAAATACAAAATATTCAAACATTTCTAAATCATACAAATATGTCCATACAACTGTCAAAATAACAATGCATAAATCAAAAATAAATCTTTCAATTTTGGGGTGTGGAGAGGGTGTCTCCCACTTGGAGGATCCAACTGGGTGAGGGACCTCTTGAAGTGTGAAACAAAATGAATTTACACCTTACGAACTTTAGTGCCCAAAGGATTAAACATCAAACTGGACATTAATTGCTTTATCAGTGATTACTAAGAATTTTAATAGAGAATTTATTTAGGCTGTAACTCAGATAATTCCAAATAAAATCGCACGGCTTATTGTAAGTAATATATATTGAACAGGATAGGTTAGGATTTGACAATAGAAGTAATTGTAGCATCTCTCCAGACCTCGCAAACACCCCATCTTATAATTGCACCTTATAGTTAGGATGTAAACTATCGGTCAAACCTCTGAATATATAATTGGATGGCAGTGAATGGTAATAGGGGGCGCTAGTGCATTGGTTATGTAATCTGATTGTATGATCATATGGCTTAGTTTAATAAGTGCTCATTGCAAAAAAATCACTACATTAAACATAAGTGAATTTAAGCTTTCTAAAGTCCATAAACTCTTCTGTGGTAAATTTTTAAAAACTTGCCATCATCACCAGATACGAGAAGTTACACCCGATGTGTGTGGTAAAAATTCCTACTCACCGGAAGAACATATCTCCAACTAAAAAAAAAAGTCAAAATAGACTGTTTGTGGGCCTTTGCACTTGCTTCTGTGATCACTGGAGATGAACCAGGGTACCTTTCCAAATGACAGCCTCGTCTCCACAGAGATAACCATATACAGAGAAAACATAGAAAGTGCCATAGTGTAAAACCATTTATTTTTTTAAAAAACAGCATTTTAAAAGCCATCTGGCTGCTTACATTAAGAAGTGCCCACTCCCGACACTAGGAATATTTGCAGACACTTCGGCAGGGATTGCAAGCCGAACCGAAGCCTCAAGCTGGCATGTGTTCCACGGCAAAATAACAGAAAACCGGATGTTCGGGACCCGGAAATTACGTGACCGGAATATGCCTCGACATGCATTTCGTCTTACGTTGTTATCAGGAAGCGATTCCGGTCACTAGGCAGGTTACATTAAATAGCCTGGCCCAGACATGCGACTGGCGGTGATATTGCTCTCTGCCTTCCTCATCTGAGACCAGGATCCGCCCCATAATAGTATGCAAATGCAAAGTGACCACAGTCTGGCTTTACTACAAAAACGAAAGTAATGGGCCTTATTCCCCCATAAATGCTGGAACAAGTCCACATATATTTTACTTGCAATGATGATGCAATCAAATTAACATTTACATGACTAGGGAAACTTGAATATGAATTGAAATCATTGCAATTATATTAAGGAAACCTAATTAGATGCAAACATGTAATTGGAAAAAATATATATATATTTTATATATATTGTATTACTCGTTTAGGAACCAAAAATAATTGTTCCCTATGGCCATCTTAAGTCCTTCAATCAAAAAGTTTATTTGTGCACTCTTTAATTGAGAATTTTTTTTAATGTCCATCTGAATGCCTTAAGGCCATCGGTTTGCTTGATGTTGGTGTACAAGGATTTGATATCCACTGTAACCAAAAAGGTACAGTCATTAATTTCCAGAGTATAAAGTAATTTGATAAGTTCCCTACTATCTTTTAAAAATATATATATAATTCGAGGGGCGTGTGGGATTAAATATTTAGTTTCTTTTTTATTCAAAATTTGTGTTTTAGTGCTTTGTTCACCCATACTTCTAATTCCGTTTGTTTTCTTTTTTTAATTTACTTGTTTGTTTTTTTTCTAATTTCTTGATTCCTTCCCATGTACATGCGTTTTTATTTGTAGATTTTTAACCTCATCGTGGATCATATTTTTGAACACTTCTATTAAATGATGGGTACCCCTCTTTGGATTGAATGCTGAATTGTTTTTCACCCATTTATATATTTATCCTGCTCAATAACCAATGGAACTATGGGCAGTTGTCCACAAAAATGTTTAATATTTAGCTTTCATGCGTATTTTTCTATACCAATGAAGATTTCAAATTTACCCAAGTTTCTGTCTGGTGCAAATTCCAATCCTTGAGCTAGGACTCCCATCTCTTCTTCAGAGAATTGGGCTCCTGCTAGATTGAATAATCCTGCTTTTAATTTTTCTTCCCCCTTACTCCTCTGTTTCCGCTCTTTCTCCTTGTTCCCTTGGGTATTGAGGTGAGGGCAGGATCCTGTAGGGCTCTTTCCATTCCCTTCATTGCCCCCCTTGTTGATATTATTTTGGTAGGGAGCTGGTCTGCCTCTGAAGTTACCTTTTTGGTTACAGTGGATATCGAATTCTTGTACACACCAACATCAAGCAAAACGATTTCCTTAAGACAGTCAGATGGGCATTAAAAAAAAACCACTCTCAAAGACTGCACCAATAAACTTTTTGATTGAAGGACTTAAGATGGCCATGGGGAACAATTATTTTTGGTTCCTAAATGAGTATTACAATCAAATAAAGGGAGTGGCCATGGGGGCTAGATATGCCCTCAGTGTGGCCAATTTGGTGCTAAACAAATGGGAACAAAAAACTATTTATAGACACAATGGTACCTATACCCATTTTAAAATAACTGATCGTAATGGTTATGTACCAACTCAAAGTTGCCATCACTCCAAATGGCTTTCAGCAATACCTAGGGGCCAATATATGAGAATGAAATGAAATTGTTACTTGATGACTACAACACCCAATCAGGTATTTATACAAAAAGGTTTCTAGAAAAGGGGTACTCGCCTGGACAAGTGATAAAGTGTCAAAACCAAGTCCTTGCCATGGATAGACAATCCCTTATAAGCAACAATAAGAAAGACTTTTCAAAAAACACTGGCCCATTTTTTGAAAGATAAAGATCTAAAAAAAAGTTTTACCAAATAAACCCAAAATGTACTTCCAAAAGGGCACCGGGACTTAGGAATATAACTGCACCAAATATACCAGAACCCCCCAAAAAAGTTGGAACTTTTAGATGGGGCAGGTTTTCACTACTGCACCAGGTGCAAAGCGTGTAAAACCACAAAGAGAACAGATGAAAGGTCAAAACCACTTATTACGTGCTATTCTGAATATGTCACATATGTTTTGGAATGCCCATGTCCAAGGCAATATGTGGGCAGAACGACGTGGAAACTACGTATAAGAATAAATTAACAACTTACCAATATTAAAAATGGTTGGTCAAACACAGTGTGTCAAAATACTTTAGACAATACCACAGTAGAGATCCAACTTACCTTTTATGGAATAGATAAAGTTTCTAGACACTGGAGGGGTACTCATCTGAAACAAGCAGTATCACAAAATGAAACTATGGCTACACAGGTTGGGAACCCTGCAACTTGTGGGAATGAATATAGATTTAGATCGTAATTGTTTTCTAACTAATGAGATCATATTTCTATATTGGGTACTATTATGGGGTGGATCCTGATCTCAGATAAGGTAGGCGGAGAGTAACATCACCGCCAATCACATATCAGGGCCAGGCTATTTAATGTAATCTGCCTAGTGACCGGAATCGCTTTCTGATGACGTCGTAAGATGAAACGTATGTCAAGGCGTATTCCGGGTCCCGAACCTCCGGTTTTCTGTTATTCGACAGTGGAACACACGCCGGCTCGAGGCTTCAGAGCGGCTTGCATTATTGCTAGTGCCGGGAGTGGGCACTTCTTAATGTAAGCAGCCAGTTGGCTTTTAATATGCTTGTTTTTTTGTTTTTAATAAATGGTTTTACACTATGGCACTTTCTATGTCTTCTTTATAATGGGTTATTCTCTGTTGAGAGGAGGCTGTCATTTGGAAAGGTACCCTGGTTCATCCCCAGTGATCACAGAAGTGCAAAGACCCACAAAGCCCATTTTGACTTTTAGTTAAAGCTGTCATGTTCTTCCGGTGAGTAGGAATTCTTAACACACACATCGGGTGTAACTTCTTGTATCCGTTTATGGTGGCAAGTTTTTGGAAATTTACCACAGAAGAATTTATAGACTTTTAAAAGATTATATTCACTTATGTTTATATAATATTAAAATAAGTTGCGCTACAAAATGAGCAATCACTTGTGATTGCTTTTTTTTAGCGCAACTTATTTTAATATTGTTTACTTGCACCATAGGCATATTTGATTTTTTTTGTTGCAGCTTTAATTTATACGATGTGGTTTTCTAGCGCGTTATTTATATTTTTACTTATGTTACTATGTAATCTTTTTTTGCACTTTATGTAATCTGATTGTATGATTATATGGTTTAGTTTAACCAATGCACTAGCTCCCCCTATCACCATTCACTGTCAATCAAGTTAGCATCATCTACACTTTGAGGGGAGCAGCTTACCATTTTCACATAATTTTTTAAAAACACTTCATCTCAGTTACCCATCCATAGCGCGAGGTTCCTCTATCTCATAATTGGATGGATCTTATTAGATAAATGGCAATAACTTCTAGGACCATTGCTAATGGACTTTGAGAGTGAAGGGGTTAACAGCACTAGTGGATAACTTTCTGTTTGGGGTGTGTAGGGTTAATAGCCCAAATGGAGAAAACACTTTGCATTGAGTTAGATAATGCGCTGAAATCTGGACGCCTTTGAGACCCAGCGGTTACTTACCCTTTATCAGCACAAGTGGATAATTTCCGCTTGGTGTATATAGGGTTATGGAATTGTGGAAATGTGGAATTGGTTGGTACACTAATATTTATGTCTCAAAAAAAATGTTTGTTAAAAATAACTGTTCTTTAAATTGAAAAACAAAAAACAAAACATTGTAACTTCAAACAAGAATATGAATTGTAACGTACCTCCTGCATCAGCCCATTCCAGTCTGGCTATTGCAGAGAATGATTTTTCTGTGGACAGACCCCTGTCATGACCAGCGTCCGTGGAATGTGCAGCACTCTGTTTAATGAAGTTAATGTACTTTTCTGGTACATAGCCAACCTGTCCACTTTTATTTCGGCCCTGTAGCACAAATGAAAAATAGTACATATTGCTAATTGAAAATCTTAGCGCACAGAAGAGTAATACTTTCTATCTGTACTTTGTATTCTTCTCAGCTTATGACTGGCTCAAATGTCTATAAAAACATTGAATTAGCCTTCAGAACATGACCATTAAAACAAGGTTACTACTGCAATCAAAGCAACCAAATCACCCTCCTCAGCCTTTTATATAAAAGTTATACACCATACAGTGGTTGCGCTCACAGGGATAGGCAGTGACTGAGGCCCAATTAATCTCCTATGAGGTCTCAGTCTCAAATGTCACTGAACAGTGGTCAATTTTCAATTCTGAAGAGAGATAAGGGGGGCGCCCCACTGATAAATTTGTGAGCAACGTATTACAGGGCGAGGAGGATGGTAGACTGATGATCATATCTCCAACTCCTGCTTAAAGGAGTTGTAAATTCAAGTTTTTTTCACCTAATTGCATTCTATACATTAAGGTGTAAAACCTGTGCTGCAGAAGCCCCCCAGAGCCCCCTTTTTTTTTTACTTGAACCCGTTTGTTCCAGCATCGAGGATGAGTCTAGCAGCTGTCTCGGGTTCTCATTGGATAGATTAATAGCAGCAGGAGCCATTGGCTCCCACTGCTGTCAATCAAATCCAATGACACGGGGCAGGGCCGAGTCCTACTGTATGTGTCAATGGCTGCGGCAGCAGGACTTGGGAGCGCGCCTGCATGAGTGCCCCCAGGGAAAGCGGCTCTCCATGGGGGCACTCAAAGAGGAGGGGCCAGGAGAGCCGCCGGAGGACCCGAGAAAAGGATCGGTCTGCTCTGAAAAAACCCTTGCACAGAGCAGGCAAGTATGACATGTTACTTTAAGAAAAAAAAAAAGGCCTTTACAATCACTTTCAGCACCAACAAGCCACTTGAGAGGAAAAAAAAAAAAAAGAAAAAAATTTCCCTTTACTATACGTGAGACTTGAATTACAGTTGGATATGCACCATTAATTACTTACCCACCAGGCCAATTCTGACATCTCTCCTACATGTAAAAATCATTTTTTGCTATAAAATTACATAGAACCCCCAAACAATATATATGTTTTTTTAGCTGAGACCCTAGAGAATAAAATGGTGGTCATTGCAACTTTCTCGCACGGTATTTGCACAGCAATTTTTCAAACGCTTTTCAAAAAAGAAAACTGTAAAGTTAGCCCAATTTTTGCGCCGAGTAAATAGATACCCAACATGTCACGCTTCAAAATTGCACACGCTCGTGGAATGGGGCACCGGTACTTAAAATCCCCATAGGCTATGCTTTAAAAATTTTTTACTGGTTACATGTTTTGAGTTACAGAGGAGGTCTAGGGTTATAATTATTGCTCTCGCTCCAACGTTCACGGTGACACCTCACATGTGTGGTTTCAACACCGTTTTCATACGTGGGCGGGACTTACGTATGCGTTCGCTTCTGCGTGCGAGCACACGGGGACAGGGGCACTGTAAAACTTTGTTAATTTTACTTAAAATGTTCTAACACTTTAAAAAAAATGTTTTGATCACTTTTATTCCTATTACAAGGAATGTAAACATCCCTTGTAATAGGAATATGGTATCACAGGACCTCCTTACAGTGAGATATGGAGTCAACAAGACCCCACATCTCACCTCTAGGCTGGGAAGCCTAAAATAAAATTAAATTAAAAAAAAAAAGCGATCACCGATTCCCAGCCAAGGCAGCACCTTTTTTTTTTAATGCAGAGGCCAGGCGTGACGTCATAACATCGCGCCCAGCCTCCGACGATCATAGTGACTCCGGCGACCATCTGGTCCGCCAGAAATCTCAATGGTGGACATCCAGGGCCGGCGGATCTGTTCTTATGGTGTAGGAAATCGCTGGCTGAAAACGCTGATATCTGAATGATGCCTGTAGCTTCAGGCATCATTCAGATATTCCACCATAAAGCCCAGGACATCCATGGACGCCCAGCAGTCGGCAAGTGGTTAAGGAGTGAAAACCAAACAGTGGAATAAAAGGTTGGTCAAAGCCATTGAAAAAAAATTGACTTTTGTACTCTCCATAAAATCCTTTTCTTGGAATTCGAGGGACACAGCAAGACTTAAAACTTTAGGTTATACTGCCACCTACAGAGGGTCTGTACACTGGCAAAACCTGTAGGCTACCCCCTGTACTACCAGCAAGCCTCGGTTTTGTAGCAAAGCAGTACCAAGAGCATGATCATAAATATAGGGGTGGGACTTTCTCTGCAAACAGGCCCAATGTAAACAGGAGCAGGGGACTGTCTGCTGCTCAAAGAGCCGCATGAAGGACATTGCACCCAAAGCTGGCATTGGATTAAGCCAAAACATCCAACTGGTTGATTGTAAAACGGTTGTCTGAAGACTAGGTGGCAGCTTTACAAATCGGGGGAACGGTAGCCTGATGTCGAAAAAAGCCCAAGCAGCACTCATAGTAGAGTAACCCCTAAAGGGAGAAACCAATCCTTGGGACTGTCAGCCTGAATGATGGTCTACCTGAGCCACTTGGAATTGGTGAAACAAGATGCCAAAGTGCTCTTCTGAGGCAGATGCAAAGTCTGCATAGATACTCAAATAAGTTACTTCTGTATTTCAGGGAGACCTATTTTCCTTTAGTTGTCACACTATGGTACAGTAAATATTTACAACTTGCATTTAATATATGAAGTAGTAGCCAGCAATGAAAGGAAAAAGATAAGAGTTAAGAGGTTGTTGTAGAGGAAACAGGTAAGCATAAAGAAACAGGAACCCATTTCCAAACTGACCTTCACCCATTCTTCTACATCTCCATCTTCAATGACCTCCAGCACTTCTCCCTGCGTGATGGACAGTTCATCCGGCTGGGCAGCCTGTCAGGATATAATACAAAGAACAATATTACAAACCAAAAACAATGTCATGACGAAGATGTGAAACTACTGCCAGGAAGCATATTCTGAGATTAGACTCACCTGGAAATGGTTGACCCCATGTCCCTTGTGATCAAAGCTTCATTTAACTAAACTTAACACATAGGTAGTGATTCTGGCTGGGCCATGCAACTCGGTAGGAGTGGATCTATTGCACATAGATTCGATTGGTGCAAATACATATCAACTGGCACAAAGGTTTGACCTGAAGCATAGTCTGCAGAAATAGGGAGAATAACCCCCAGATCTCACAAAAAAAAAAAAAAAAAAAAAAAAAAAAAAAAAAGGGATGACACTAGTTCAGTACCCATGTGCATACCTTTAGCCCTAAATGGGTTAAAGTATAACTATAGGCAAACATTTATTTTTTTTCCCCCCATTTTGGATAAAGGAAGGGTTATAACCCATCATATTTTTTTTCACCATCTGTGTGCTGTTATGGAGATTTCCCTCCACTTCCTGTCCCACAGCCAAACAGTAAGTGAGGAAATCCCTGCAATTTAAGGGAATTCTGTTGAAAAATTTCCCCTATACTGTATTACTTCTCTGGGGGCAACCCAAAATTTGGGATTTTTACTTATCACTTTCAATTAAGGTAAACAGGACAAAGAGGGTGAATTATCCCTAAATGGGCCCACAGACTGCAATAAATCTATTCAAAACCAATATAAAAATGTTGCCTTTAGTTATACTTGAAATATAATCTAGCGGTTACCTCTATGTAACTTTTTCCTTTCTTTCATGAGTTTTAATTACCCATTAGGTAACCTGCCTTAACCACTACCACTGCTGTATGCACATTGTGCTTGTCAAAAGCGATATCCTTTGTCTTGAAATAAAATGGACAGCGCTATAGCTGTAACAGCAAATAAATATATATTTAATTATATTTGTAACACCTCTAGGGTTCAAATGGTTTGCAGAAGTCGTATAAGACAGGTTTTTGTGGTGGCTGCCTAGGTTTTTAAAGGCCCTTTTATTTTACCTGCTGATCCTGCCAGTATGTCTTTTTCAACAAAACACGCTGTCCTGCAGATGTGGCAGTAGAGGGTTGAGAAAAAGCATTTAACAGGGGTGCTTACAACGATCAACTTTTATGTAAAAGCTCTCCCAAAAGGAAACAACGGTTGGCTGTAACTGCTTAAGAAAGTGTGAGCCAAAATTTGCCTTCAATTTGTTAGTGCAATTAAATTTGCTAGTACATCTAACACTACCAGACACTGAATGCTGCTGTTGCTCCATCTAGAGTGTAGGGACCCATGAGGTGTTACTAGCCAGATCAGGTGAATCTAGAGGAAAAAGAAAAACTAATGCAGACACATCAGATGACTGTTAAGTCAATATATTACAGTTTGGGGTTTAATACCACTTTAAAGTGTAATTTGAGGGTGTATGGCCAATCTGATTCAAGTCCCATTCCTTAGGCTAGATCTCATGACAGGCATTTCTGTGGTTTCTCAAGTGTTCTCCAGTCACTAAATGGCTTAGTACACACTGCCTTGTTTTTACTAGCCTGGATGCTAACACAACCCTATTGATTTAGGCTGGCTACCAGCTACCACTTGACATTACAGCCCTCAACTCAGCCTAAAGTAGGACCCAGGATTGCAGAGAAATGAAATGCTCACTGTGAGCTCCTTTTACTTCTCCTACCTTATAACTGTATACAACTTGGCAAGGTGATGGGTACGTGCGGGAGCCACTCAGAGCAAAATTGGATTCTTCAAATATCTCACCATCATCCTCAAACTCTGAGAAATCAAAGTCTTCCATCTAAAAAAAAAAAAAAAAAAAAAAAAAAAAAAAAAAAAAAAAAAAAAAAAAAAAAGAAGGAAATTGCAAATTTAGTTTACTCTGAAACACAATAATGATCTTCTTGTAAACTGCCAGGTGAGCGACAGTCTCCCAAGTAGCCAGCTTTCCTTAAAGGGAGCCAATTCGTGTCATAGTCAATTTACCATAAATTAAATGTCAAAATTCTCAATATCCCCAAAAACGAATACGGAAAAAAAAAAACAAAAAGAACAGGCAAATAGAAACCCAACCATACAAGCAGTGAGGCATATACTAAATATGGTTACCAGGAAGAACAGCAAGTCTCAGCACATGTACAAAATATGTAAAATGAAACCTGTTGAGCTAACATTCCACCCAAAGAAATAATCATCTGAGCAAGGGATTATGATATAGCAAGGGAAAGTCATAAGGGGCAACTAAAAAAAGGGAAAAGTGGGAAAGGAGGGAGAAAAGGCGGGGGAATGGGAGGGAAGGGGAGAATCGCTGTGTAAACCTTAACTCGTGGTCCAAGGGGACCATACTTTATTATACTTCCAGGGAAAGCCTAAATTGATAAAGTGATTTTGAACAGGGGTAAAGTCGTGTCCACCATTGCTTCCCAGAAAGACACTAAGACCCCTTTAACACTGAGGTGTTTTTCAGGCGCTACATCGCTAAAAATAGCGCCTGAAAAAAGCCTCAGCTGCAAACCCAGTGTGAAAGCCCAAGTGCTTTTACACTGGGACGCTGCGCTGGCAGGGCATCACATCACAAAGTCCTGCCAGCAGCTTTTGCAGCGGTGAATACACCGCTCCTGCCCATTGAAAACAATGGGGCAGCGCCGTGATACCGCCCGCAAAGCGCCGGATTAAACACCTTTTAGGCCGCTACCTGGGGGTTAAAACCGCCCCGCTATCGGCTGAATAGTGCTGCTAAAACGGCGCTAAAAATAGCGCCGCTTTACCGCTGAGGCCCGGGGTGGCTCAGTGTGAAAGGGGAGTCAAGTTGGTCCACTTGAGGATTGCTTTTTTGCAACAATTTGGCATGGTAAGAATGCTGAGCATCCTCATGGACTCCCAGAAGGGCCAACTCCGGGGAAGCAGGAAGTGACATCTGTAACCGGAGATCAATTCAAACATATCAAATCAGAACCTTGTTGTACTCGCAGTCCCAGAACAAGTGCAAATAAGAATCTAGATGAACATGACATCGGGGACAGATTGGAGCACGTGCTGGATAAATCCTATGGAGCCTAGTAGGGGTGTAGTATAGTGAGAATAGAAAAAGAAGAGGGCACACTGGCCTAGTGCATTATCCAACAGATTAAAAGATATGAATAAAATCATAAAGATGTCTACTCACAAACAGATGTTGAAAACACGCTAGTCATGTGTGGCTCTCTCATCGGTTGCTCGAATCGCCAAACCTGGGAGTGGGTGCTCTGAAGACGACCAGACCTTTGAAACGTGTCAGCCTGAGGGGTTCATTCAGGACTCCCCACTCCTAGGTTCGGTGATTCGAGCAACCACATTAAACGCTTCACTCGTGCGGCCTCAATCTCCAATGCTGTTCAAGAAACGGTTTAAAATTCTGTCTCAGTGGTACAATGTTAGCCAGGAGAGTACATATTTGCACATGTTTGGACCTGCCCGTTTCTGCAACACAGGTTCGTATTCTGTTCAACAAATTAGCAAATGATACCACCCACTATGGGGTTTGGCTTTGCAATATTCATAAAATCTGTACCATGGAAGAAATACTGGCTTCCTCCAATCACAAGGTAGATTATAACAAAACTTGGTTCTACTGCTTCGACTATACTTGCTGACCTAGTTTGTCGAGTTTACTCGATAAGGAGTTCCCTTGGAACAGAGGTGATGGAGGATGACCTGTTGCCCTTGATCCATATATAAGTGGGGCATCAGGGAGTTACCCTGCGGAGCACTGCTTTGTGGACCTTAAGCCTCAAGAGTTCCCTCACCCCCCCCCCCCCCACTTTTTTTTTTTGAATGGACCAACTCCGATAATCTATAGCTGTAACAGGCTGACCCTGCTTTAACAGAATATCTGATGTACCATCTCTTCAACTATACCTTCCAGCCTACACGTCAAGTGATTTTAGCATTTACCAACTTCTGGTATTGTTTGTTATTACTGTTTTGGTGTTTATTCCTTTTGTTCTTTTTAGACCTAAAAAAAAGGGATGTATGCTGACCCCATAGGCTTACCGTAAATTTTTTGAGCTGCTATTTTTTTCTATGTATCCTGAAAACCTTGACTTAAAATCCATACTACCACAGTGTAACATCTTGCTACAGTACTGTTACCAGTACCTTTCATAATCTTCGATTTCTTGGCACCTCACAGGGAAACTTTTCAGATTTAGTGAGAAGTTGGCCCCCCAATTACTGAACAGTCCTATGTGAGCCTCATTGACCAGAGGCGTTAGATAGGCTTTTTTTGCCAAAAAGGAATGGACTTCGCTTTAAGGTGAAAGCAGGGCGGACTGCCAGAAAGCTGCATAGAAACCAGAGGGTTATAAAACGGTACTTTCATGTGAACCGAACACATCCAAAGTACATACTGTAGACTTTGTTGTAAAGGTGTATATTCTATGCCTGTCATCTTGACCCTTGCTTACAAGCAAGTCAGACTTCGGTCCTGCATTTTTGCTCTTGTGACTTGGCAAACAAGAAACCCAGGATAACAATGATAACCCTGGTGCCCAAGTCATAAAAGCAGATCAATAGCTGTGGTCATGCATTTCTTTTAAAGCTTTGGATCCCTCCATAAAGTAAACCAAAAAGAACCCAATACCCCTTCAGCCTTTGATTCCAGATCCATCAACTGCTGGTTCCAGTTACAATTTTTGATTTTTCAGTCACTGATATTTTAAGAAGAAATTAAATCTGGTTTAAAGGAGAAGTATAGTCAAAGCTTTTTTGGTTATACTTCTATGGATCACAGGGGAGCAGTTTGACACTTTATCCCAAAAGTAAACAACGGTTGGCTGTAACTGCTTGAAGTGTGAGCCGGAATGTGCCTTCAATTTGTTAGTGCAATTAAATCTGCTAGTACATCTAACACTACCTGACACTGAATGCTGCTGTTGCTCCACTGGAGGGGCAGACCAGAGCTGGACAGTCACCGACTCTCTGCAGGCTGAAGACCAATGTTTGATCGCTCAGTTCCCGACTTTAGAGGCAGCGGGGGGACAGTTGGAGCTGGGATCGGTGCTGCAGCCATCTAGGAAGTGTGGAGAGGTGATCCCAAGGTCACAGTGTGTATTAGCACCTTCAGCCTGGTTTTTGCAAAGACAGGTATGATGACTGCATACCTGTGGGCTGGGTTTATATTCCCCTCAGGAAGAGAGCTCAGGGCTCAGACTTGGGAACAGCTCCACCCTACAGGCAGGTGGCCTGATGTAGGAGTCGGGAGGGCTTTCAGTTGGAGACGGCTCCACGAAAGAGACAGGTGGTCTCTAGGAGTCTGAGCGTGTGTCTGCAGCAGGGAGATGTGGCCCGCGACCAAGCAGCACGCAGCTGAGCAAGTAAGCTCCAGGAGGGAGTTTGGCTAAGTGAGTGAGCCAGGAGGCTAAAGTTTTTTCTGTTATACAATGATGGTAGAACCTCCTGCGAGGGAAGACGTTCTGTGAAGTTTGTTTCGTTTAAATAAAATTTGGCTGCCACGCCCTTAAAAACCAATCTGGACTGACCGGTGTTCCTGAAAATGCACACCCCACTTGAGCATAATCACCCCAGATCATTACAGAAAGTATAATTGTTTTTATATTCCCATAGTTCTCATAGTCCTCCAAGCAACACATACTATCCAGCTTTAGTGATGATACTGCTCTAGGTGCTAAGAAGAAAATAAAAACTTCTGGTGAAACTAGTTTCTGGCCAGTTCGGCCAGAATGGAGGGCAGCCAGGCCTGAAACTAGTCAAGCCTGCCAGTACCAGTTCTGCCTTCATAATGGAATCCTGCATCAGATTTGTTGACCATTACTGTCCAGACACGATTAAAAAAAAAAAAAAAAAAAAAGCCAATTTTAGAACTAAATGAAAAGTGTATATATACAGTGGCTTGCGAAAGTATTCGGCCCCCTTGAACTTTTCAACCTTTTGCCACATTTCAGGCTTCAAACATAAAGATATAAAATTTTTATTTTTTGTGAAGAATCACCAACAAGTGGGACACAATTGTGAAGTGGAAGGAAATCTTTTGGATTTTTGAAACTTTTTTAACTAATAAAAAAATGAAAAGTGGGGCGTGCAAAATTATTCGGCCCCCTTGCGTTAATACTTTGTAGAGCCACCTTTTGCTGCGATTACAGCTGCAAGTCGCTTGGGGCATGTCTCTATCAGTTTTGCACATTGAGAGACTGAAATTCTTGCCCATTCTTCCTTGCAAAACCGCTCGAGCTCAGTGAGGTTGGATGGAGAGCGTTTGTGAACAGCAGTTTTCAGCTCTTTCCACAGATTCTCGATTGGATTCAGGTCTGAACTTTGACTTGGCCACTCTAACACCTGGATACTTTTGTTTGTGAACCATTCCTTTGTAGATTTTGCTGTATGTTTGGGATCATTGTCTTGTTGGAAGATAAATCTCCGTCCCAGTTTCAGGTCTTTTGCAGACTCCAACAGGTTTTCATCCAGAATGGTCCTGTATTTGGCTGCATCCATCTTCCCCTCAATTTTAACCATCTTCCCTGTCCCTGCTGAAGAAAAGCAGGCCCAAACCATGATGCTGCCACCACCATGTTTGACAGTGGGGATGGTGTGTTGAGTGTGATGAGCTGTGTTGCTTTTATGCCAAACATATCGTTTTGCATTGTGGCCAAAAAGTTCGATTTTGGTTTCATCGGACCAGAGCACCTTCTTCCACATGTTTGGTGTGTCTCCCAGGTGGCTTGTGGCAAACTTTAGATGAGACTTTTTATGGATATCTTTGAGAAATGGCTTTCTTCTTGCCACTCTTCCATAAAGGCCAGATTTGTGCAGTGTACGACTGATTGTTGTCCTATGGACAGACTCTCCCACCTCAGCTGTAGTTCTCTGCAGTTAATCCAGAGTGATCATGGGCCTCTTGGCTGCATCTTTGATCAGTCTTCCCCTTGTCTGAGCTGAAAGTTTAGAGGGACAGCCAGGTCTTGGTAGATTTGCAGTGGTCTGATACTCCTTCCATTTCAAAATGATCGACAACAGTATTACGGACTTGCCTGGTGTGTTCCTTGGTCTTCATGATGCTCTCTGCGCTTTCAACAGAACCCTGAGACTATCACAGAGCAGGTGCATTTATACAGAGACTTGATTACACACAGGTGGATTCTATTTATCACCATCAGTCATTTAGGACAACATTGGATCATTCAGAGATCCTCGCTGAACTTCTGGAGTGAGTTTGCTGCACTGAAAGTAAAGGGGCCGAATAATTTTGCACGCACCACTTTTCAGTTTTTTAATTGCTAAAAAAGTTTAAAATATCCAATAGATTTCGTTCCACTTCACAATTGTGTCCCACTTGTTGGTGATTCTTCGCAAAAAATTAAAATTTTATATCTTTATGTTTGAAGCCTGAAATGTGGCAAAAGGTTGAAAAGTTCAAGGGGGACGAATACTTTTGCAAGCCACTGTATATAATATATATATATATATATATATATATATATATATATATATATATATATATATATATATATTTATTAAACTTTCTTCATACTGTCCTTAGAAGGCCCAGTTAATTTCTAAAAAGAAAACAACTCATCTCTTCCATGTTAGTGTAGACCTCCACCCCGCAAAGGCTGCCTACCCCTGGTCTAGATGTATACTGTTTGGTATACAGATGTTGATAGATCGTTTATTATGCATGATGGAAGTAATTTTTCTCATTCCTTTGGTTACTATTCTTTTGGATAACCGTTTTACCTTTTATCGCCAAAAATCCCCTGTGTGTCTGGCAGGGAAATTTTATTCCCCCCACCCCTGCGATGGTGATCAAGGGCAGTGATATTTAACCTCTTACCCCACCCTCTGGTGGTAATGGTCGAAAACATTAACCCCACCACATTGGTGGTCTTGGAAAAGCATGTTCACACCCTTCCCCAAATTGGTTGCTATGGCAGATACTGCTATCATCCCCCAATCCCCTTACTTGATTGGTGGTCATGGCAGAAAAAATTAACTATCCCTCACCCCCCCCCCCCCCCCCACACTGGTGGCTATGGCAACAAACATCAACATCCACATCCTGGCCTGCATTGGTGGCCCTGGCAGTAAAAGTGTAAATGAGCCCTTGCTGCTGGTAATGTGACTGTTCATTCACAAATATCCTCAAAATTCAAAATAGACTTTAGTTGTTTAACAGCTCAGAAACCTGTGCAGTTTACATTAGAGGGCTGGCAGCCTGGCATCTGTTCTCTATAAAAAAAAATAAAAAATCTATTTTTAGTGCCTATTGTGAATTTTGAAAATTCACTTCTCCAGTGTGCCTATAACTACAGATATAAATGGGAATTGCTTTAAAGTGCTTTTATTTCTTGTTCAGAATATGTAAAATATTCTGTGCATACTCTGGGAACAGGTTTGCTTTAAGCATAATGTCTACATATGAATAACCCCTGTATGAGGCCAAATCCTAACTGACAATTTTATATCTGCCATTTATATATCTTGTAAAAGTATTAAAAAAGTTACTGTTTCTGTGGGTTGCTAGGAAGGAAATGCCAATTAAAATTAGATTTTCTACTAACACTTTTCGATCCAGTTCTATAAACAGAGTTTTATAAAATCAGACTTAAAAATGTTTACACTGCCAGGCTTCTGCCAAGACAACCATAAAACATTTTAGGAAATATCCCATATGAACACTGACGTGTAATAAGAAATATAGCAAACAAAGGAGACACCTAGTGGCAGCCTGTGGCATTGCAAAAGTATTACAAAATGCACCCAATTTCACAAGGAAATATTCTGTGTTGTCCAATTATACAGGTTTTATATCGCGCCAACAGTTGGTCGCAACGCTTTACAACATGAGGGCAGACAGTACAGTTATGATGCAATTAAAAAAAAAAAAAAACAGGAGAAATCAGAGAGCCCTGCACGTTAGAGCTTACAATCTGAAATCCTTATAAGTATTAGTAGCAATGTGTATTTGCTGTAAGAAAATGTATTGAGACATAAAGTGACAGTAAATATGAAAGTTGACTTATATGAAAAATCTTTTGATGTTCATACAGATTATAAAACATTAAATCTAAACAGGGCAGCATATCCAGGATAAAGTTGTGACTGTAGAGAGACTTTACTGAACACTGCCGACTTTCTGCCAATGGCTCCATAGACTAATGTCATCAACACCCCTTAACCTAAAACGACAGATTATTTCAAACAAGATGCACAGCAAAACTGAAAACTATGAGCCTGTAGAGGGGAGGAGTATAAAACAGCAAAAGAATCGTTTTGTAGGGGTAATTTAAGTACAGAAATACAAATGTGATAAAACCCCCCCCCCCCCCCCCCAAAAAAAAAAAAAAAAAAAACAAAAACAAATCTAGACCCCTTTCACACTGGGGCTGTCCGTGCGTTAGCGGTCAAGCGCCGCTCGTTTTAGCGGCGCTTAAATGGGTTAAAAACACCTGTGTTGCGGTGCTTCCAAATTGCTTTGGAAGTGCTGCCCATTCATTACAATGGACAGGGGTGTTTTGGGAGCCCTGAATACAATGCTCCCAGATCGCGCCAAAGATGCTGCTTGCAGGACTTTTTCGAACGTCCTGCAAGCGCTGCACTCGGGCTTTCACATTAAGACGGCATGGGAGGTAGTTTTCAGGCGCTTTACAGACGCTATTTCCAGTGCTAAAATGCCTGAAAACTGCCTTAATGGCCTTATGTGCTAGCTACCATTGGCAATGGCATCAGTACATTTACAAGATTATAAGAAGTGCTGAAAGAACTGACTAGGCTTATAGTTCGGCATGCTTATGGCCACCCTGATCATTCTTTGATTCCCATTCAGATATGGGTACATTTATATACATATTTGTGAATGGTATTGGTGGTTTTAGGTAAATTTGCACTTAGTTTAGGAGGACACTGCCTAAGGGCAATTTACAGAACTTACACTGGGTGATATCTCTCCATTAGACATCCGGGCTTCGCTCAGACGTCGCTCTTGCTCGAGCTCTTCATTAGCCTGTGTCATAGCACCAGATAGCCATGTGTCAACATCCACTCCGACCTGGCGCAGCAACTCCACCCGGGCATCTGCTTTTACCTTACTGACCTAATGTATAATAAAAAGAAAAATCAAGGACATATACAGTATATTGATAATGTTACAGTGTTAACAACGTACACAGTCTTTTTATTTAGGGGCTTTAGTTTCACAGAACGTTATAGGACAGAACAAAGGTAAAAAGATGCAATATTGATCATCAGTCCTTAACCAGTATCGGACCAGCCGCCGCAGTTTCACTGCGGCAGGTTGGCCCGGCTGCGCAAAATCACGTAACTATGTTCTGCGCATGGCCAGCGAGGGGGGCGTGCCCCCCCCCCGTGACTATTGGATTTGAATAGGAACCGATTAATCGCCAGGCCAATGATACCTGGCCCTGGTGATCGGTCCTGACGAATGAGATCCTTCCCCTGTCTGTAACTGTCTAACAGGGGAACTGATGTCATCTCTCCTCGTGTCAGTTTTTTCCGTTCAAGACCGAAAAGGAGAGAGCATCTAAAAGTGAGTGGCACAACACTACACTAACACCAGGTCACGTAGGCACACAATTCACCCCCCGATCACCCCCTTCACCACCTGTCACTGCGTCACCCAGTACAGCAATCAGATTTTTTTTTTTATCACTGTACTGTGTCATTAGTGACAAAAATCAGTGTTAGGGTAATTAGTCTTGGGCCCAGATAGGTCTAGGGACCCCCCCTCCACAAATAAAAGGTTTAGCCCCTTGATTACTCCATCATCTGTGATCATAGTATAAGCGTCACGGGTGACGCAGTTTAGCTAGTTTTTCTTTTATAGCGTCAGGGCACCTGCCGTATTTTACCCAATAAATGTTTAACCCCCTGATCACCTGGCGGGTGATCAAAGTTAGGTTCTGTCACCCCAGGCAGCATCAGATTAGTGCCAGTACAGCCAACACCCACACACGCACCATACACCTCCCTTAGTAGTATAGTGTCTGAACGGATCAATATCTGAACGCGGGATCAGCCCAGATACCTGCTGGCACCTGCGTTTAGCCCCTCCGCCCAGCCCACCCAAGTGCAGTATCAAGCGATCACTGTCAGTTGCAAAACACATAACTGCAGCGTTAGCAGGGATCAGGCCTGAGACTGCAAACAGTTTTTTTTTTGCCGCGTTTGAAGCAGTCGCTGACAGTCAGGTGCTTTTTTACCTGTGAGTCTCACTACTGTACCAGTAAATTTAGAGACCAAAATGTCAAATCGAAGGTACACTAGTGAAGAGGCCTACATGTTTCTGAGCATGAGATAGTGAAGAGGAAGTCACATCTGTCAGATTCAGGCTCAGAATATGAACCTGTAGACAGCAGCGGCACCCTGACAGATGGCTCTGACAACACAGTTGTGGTCCCTGCCAAGGTCAGGCGTACCAGACCCCGTTCTTTTGCTGTCATTGAGGTGAAAGAACCGCAGGTCCCTCGTATGGAGCAGAGAGCCAGTACTAGCACCGCTATTCCTTCTGTTGAACTGGCAAGCACCAGTCTAGTACATCCTGATCGTACATCCAGCACTGCAGTAACACTTGGTGATGTGGCAAGTCCCATAAGTGCAGTTCAAGCTGGTGAGGTGGCAAGCATGAGTAGTGTCCCGCTGCCACCAAGAAGAAGACAAACACAGGCCCATCTAGCCCAGAGTGCCCTTCCTGTTGCATTCGCCAATCTTAATTGGGAACCCACCACTTCTGCAGCACCCGTACTTCCCCCATTCACTGGCCAACCCGGAATTCAGGTGGAAACAGTTGATTTTACGTCACTTGATTTTTATTTGCCGTTTTTCACTGAAGATCTCTATAGATCTATAGCTGACCCTTGCCAGAGATTGGAAACCAATTACAGTTTTCGAATTTAAGACCTTTATGGACCTATCCCTCCTCATGGGCATAGCTAAAAAGAGTTAGTTGCGGTCATATTGGTCCACTGACCCAATTCACCATATGCCCTTGTTATCTGCCTCCATGGCCAGGACACAATACGAGCAGATTTTGCGGTTCATGCACTTCAATGACAATGAACTGTTGTCCTCGGGGTGACCCTGGATTTGATTGGCTTTACAAAATTCGTAAACTACTTCAACCAACGTTTTGCAGCCTTGTTTACTCCCGATCAAGTTGTCTGCGTTGATGAGTCCTTGATTAAGTTTTCTGGCTGCTTGTCTATCAAACAGTATCTTCCCAGCAAGCGTGCCAGATATGAGGTCAAGATGTATAAGCTCTGTGACAGGGCCACAGGCTATACATATAGTTTTATGGTTTACGAGGGAAGAGGTAGTCACGTAGAGCCGGAGAACTGCCCAGACTACATAGGGAGCGCGCTGGTAAGATAGTATGGGACTTGGTGTCACCCTTATTTGGAAAGGGGTACCACTTGTACGTGGACAATTACACAAGCGTGCCACTTTATTGGAATTGGAGCATGTGGTACCGTGTGATCTAATAACCGGGGCTTCCCCCAACGGCTTGTAGAATCCCGACTTAGACGGAGGGAGAGAGTCTGCTTGAAGCGTAATAATTTGTTAACAGCGAAGTGGAGGGATTCACAGAATGTTTTCGCTCTGTCCTCGCTTCACGCAGACACAGTAGTCCAAATTCCTACAGCGACTGGTGTTGTGGAGAAACCCCTCTGTGTCCACGAATACAACATTAACATGGGAGGGGTGGACCTCAACAATCAGTTGTTGGTGCCATTTCCAATTGTCCATAAGGCCAGACGCTGGTACTAAAAAGTTTGTGTTTATTTCAATTGGCTTTGCTGAACGCTTTTGTGCTATACAAAGCTTCAGGACGGACTGGATCCTTCCTTAATTTCCAGGAAGAGATCGTCAGAGCCCTTCCGTTTACAGACGGTGCTCTTTCCCAACTTCCCAATCCAAACGCAGTGAGCCGGCTGCATGAGAAGAATTTTACTTTTGTCCTCCCTGGTACCCCTACCCAAAGAAACCCCCAAAAAAAGAGGTCATGTCTGCAGCAAATGCGGATTTAGGTGTGACACCCGCTTTTATTATCCCTCCTGTTCTGATCAACCTGGTCTCTGCATTGGTGAATGTTTCAAACGCTATCACACACTAGTGGAGTTTTAGCGTAGGGTACAGCACCACACAGTCCTAGGCACACTAACACAGGGTCTCGAAAGATGTGATGGACATCACATTTTGAGAGACCCCAATCTGCAACGTTCAGTTTAGTTTTTTTACAGTTTTTATAAAAGTGAGGAAAAGAAAAGAAAAAACCACCACACAAAAAAATATAAAATAAAAAAATCCAAAAATAGTTGGTTGTATTTTTCTTCTCTCTATTCTCTCATGTTCGCTCACTATTGTTCTATATCTATTGTTCTCTTTTATTTTTACTATGTTTTATTGTATTTGCTTTGCAGGCATGGTACGTTATACTGTAATGTTTGTTTTATTGTTAACCATCATTTGCTTAGCAGGTATGCCATTCAACTGCAGCACAGGTTTATTTATCTTGACAGCAACAGCGTTTGCTCCCACAATACATAAAGTCGTGACTCCAGCGCTGTCAGAGGTGATTTCACCACCACAGTCGAAGCATGGGGGCAGCAGGGGTTGAGGAGCGATTTGCTCCTAACATTAGGGGCAGATTGCCGAAGGGTTGTATAGAATTAAGTTTACAGCAGTTGGAGCTTGCGGCTTTAACCTAGTGTAAGTCCTATACAGGAAACTCTGCAACTAACGTATTTTTGCTCTGAATTGCTCCCTGCCGTGTTACCAAGTTAAACATGGGGCCAAAAGCAGCTGTAATATATTTTACCATTGTAAAACATGCTTTTTAGTATTGAAATGAATGCCTGTGAATGCTATACTGCTGATGACCTTGCAGCATAGAACGTATATAAATACCTCAGCTTTCCGCACGCTCTCCTTTACTTCCTCCATTTTCAGATCCATGCTGGGCAGCTCATCTTCAGCAGCATTTTTCCTCCTAACTTCCAGTCTTTGCAGAACCTAAAAAAAAGGTATGGTGGAATGTAATTCACCATCTTTTCATCATACAGTAATCTAAGTAAAATGCCCATGTAAGCGAATCACCACCTTACACCAATGGATATCAATGCATGATTTACAGACATTCAGGCACGTGTTAGTAGACCAGTGCTAGTAGGATCTGAGAAGTAAGACTGTCCAATCCATTATTTATCTCACCAGATGATCAGCAGGCCCCATTTACAACCTTTGAAGGCTAGCAACAGACATCACCTGGGAATTGGATGTTTTAGCCCCTGTGGGATATGTCTGTAATCATTGTGGCTTAAACATTCAGGCTGGCAGGTCAAGTGTGTGCATTCGAATATATGTAAAGCCAACCATCCCCTCCTATTTTGCAAACAGTTAGAAATGGTTAGGACCCTGTTTAGTTTTTTTTCCCTGAATTTCCTTAAGGGAGATTTCCCCTTCACTTTCTGTTGCTGAGACAGAGGTGATTGCAAAGGGATATCCCCTCAGGCAGCTGTCAGAAAGGTTTCCCCATTGTAAGATCTCATCTCCTATTCTGAAAACAAATCAGAATGCTGGGCCTTCCATCACTTTCTATCCCTTGTGAAGATCAGTCATGTCCACATAGGCTGGAGAAACCAAAAGCCATACAAATGTCTTCTGAACAGACCTCCATTGGCCAGATCAGTGAATCAGGTTTATAGGTAGTCAAGAATTACTGGATATACATATTTCTTGCAGTCAAGAGGATCGTTTTAAATCAGTTAAATACTGATTGATCCAGCCAAAAATGAATGACTGGAACATTGGGGTCAAGTCTGACCTCACATTAGGTCATTGCCCACCAACTCTTCCCAAACTCCGCATTGCCATTAGAGATCTGCTCCATTTTATGCTCAGCAGCAAGGTTATATGGCCTGGTATTTAAAAACCAAATAATGGGAATCTTTTCATTTTAATTTCTCCAAAATCTTTAGAAGCTTTCAAACATGTATTTAAACTAACAATTTCAGCATCTGCTCTGACTACCCAAAGCTGCCTTCCTGCGCCCTTGGACATTTGAGCTCTAGTGCCTTTCTATACAAGGTCAAAAAACCTCAGAGGCATTAATGGGCGGTTTAGACAAACCACATGAAATCAATACCTGTACTAAAAGAAGCAAAAAAATAAAAATGAAAGGTGAGGTTAACTGGGGAAACCGATATTACACATGGTAAACAGATCTAGCAAATTAAAAAAAACCTGTCTTGCTGGAACAATTCTCCAGTACAAACAAAAAAAGGGGTCATATTAATACATAAAATATGTGAATGCATGAACAAATGGTGCCCAAGGAAGCAAGAGAATAAATTAAAAAATGAATGTATTTAGATTAAAACATGAAATTATACAGTATGTAAACCTAGTAATTATAGCTGAACTCTAGGCAGATTACAGAAAAAAAAGAAGCAGCTCTGCAAGCAGTGTAAACATCTTATTAAGGCTGGGTTCACACTGGTGCGATCACATACATTGCATGTGATTTGCACCGCATGCCTGTCTGTGCAATGCAAATTCAGCCAAACAGCATGGCTGAAAATCACATTCACACCAAAATGGTGCAGGATCCTTTCTGGTACGTACTGGAATCGGATCGCATGGAATTCCTGCACTATTGTACAGTTCGCACTGCGAAACGATTTGGGGGCATCATTAACTTTACATCGACACTCACAGCGGTTCGCAGATGTCAGTGTGAACTGCCTGCGATTTAGGCTTGGTTCACACTACTGCGATACGAGAACCAGTGCGCAACCAGTACGGGTTCCTGTATCGTATAAATTTCGCAGGCAGTTCACACTGCCCTATGCGAACCGCTGCAGGTGTCAATACAAAGGTAATGACACCCCTAGATTGGTTTGCATATTGCAGATATGCAAACTGTCAATTCAGGCAGGAATCGGATCGCATGGGTGTGAACACCCATTAGTTTCGATTCTGGTGCAGACCAAAAAAAAAAAAAAAAAAAAAAAAAAAAAAAAAAAAAGTGTCCAGCACAACTGGTACTAATGCGATGCAAATTCAGCCATACAATCTGTATGGCTGAATTTGCATCGCTCAGACATCGCATGCGATTTGCACAGCAGGTCGGTGCGAATCACATGCAATGTCTGATATCGCAGCAGTGTGAACCCAGCCTTAGGTGCGATGCAGGAACCCGCACAGGAACCACAGGGTTTCCCACATTGCACCAGTGTGAACCCAGCCTTAAATTCTTACAATCTCTGGAGAACAGAGTTGGACTGAGGGGAAGAAGGTGAAATCCATTCATGTGCTTACAAGGATACTGATAACAGAAGGAAGTGACAGATGTCTCACAATTTTGCTCCTTCATTGTCACCCTTTTATACGGGTTCAGATGGACACTACAAATGGCTATTTCAACAGATGTGACATGGTCCACTGTTGTCACCATCAGGAAGCCTGCCCTGAGAAATGCTATGCAGCCATTGGTGGAATGTGTTTATGTAGGCAGAAGTGGTTGCAAAAAGACTGTCAGTGGCACAGAAATGACAAGTGACTTTTTTTAAATAAAAACTAAACACATACCCACTGGCAATCAATGGATACACAGGGCTTTACCAAATTAAATGCAATACAGATTGAGCTAACATTACTTAAAGTGGGAGTCCGGTGACCAATCTTTTTTTTTTTTTTTAGTCATTGAGACACTTTGCTAATCCCAAAATAATACTCACAGTTTGGGAGTAATATTTCTGCCTCTGTCTGTTTCCGTACTGAAGAATAACTTTAAAAATGTGATGCTGGCTGTTTCCATCTTGCTTGTGGGCATGTGAAGCCCACAAGCATTGATTTCCTGGATGCGGTGAATGCTGTTCATTTACAGCTTGTTCACAAGCATGATCATTGTTCCCGCACTGAATCTTGGGTAGCCTGACACTAAGCTCCCAGGAGACAGTGCGGCGCCGTGGAAAGGCAATAAACACGCCTACTCCCATGGGAGGAGAGACAGGAAGTGCCACAATAAAGTATAATATAAAGGTAATTACAGCAAAAAAAAAAAAAATTTTGTGCGGCATTTGAACATCTATGCAATTAACTGAAGGGGGTAAGATGAAGTTAAAAATCTGAGTGGAACCCCGCTTTAAGTAGACTATAGACACCAAAAAAAAAGAAAAAACACACGGAATATAAAAAAAAAAAAAAAAAAAAAAAAAACATTTGTTGTCAAATATTGGTTGAACGTAGACACCAATAGGTGAGTATGCATAACTAGCATCTTGAAATGCTATTGCACAGCGCCTTATGCCACCAGTACATCATAAATGCAGGGCGAGAGCACAGGCTCTTAAAGCCCTGCCATTATTATGTTCAGTCTTCTGGGATAAGAGATGCTGGAAGTCACTCGTTTCAAAGACTGAGGAAATCTTGTGCCAAAATTAAACTACTGTGGGGGCAGCTTTGGATTGAAGGCGAGTATTGCAACCTGAATATCAAATGTTGTGGCTTGTGCAGAGCCAAAAGGTGATGCCACACTGGTCTAAGAAAGTAAGTGGAAATAAGAGTATTAACCCTGCAAACAAAAACTGATCCTTTCGCTACACATGTCTTTAGGCCAATTTCAGCCAAGCAGCGAAATCAACCACAGGTTCAAGCACTGCACAGATGAGTGGTACGTCTCAAATAGCATTACCAATATCAACCATAAATGGCATTTATTACCCATCTTCCTGGTTTATGCCTGTACCATATCTTGTAGGTTTAGGAGTACTCAATGGGAAGTTTACTTGTTGCCATTTGCAAATACCGGACACAATGGAATGCTGTCTGAGCAAGACATAAAAATTTGCATTCATAGTCTATTTGTGTACCTGGGTTATACCACCTCATTTACTGTGTATAACCAGTAGCTATTATACAAAATGTTAATACAATGTCATATTTGAGAGCCTTTTGCAAGACAAGCAAAATTTTTTACAAAATTGTGACTTGATATACAAGCAGTCAATGGCGGTCATCGCGACCGTCGGCCACGAGCATCGGCACCCCCGCAGTGCAGTGGGCGCGTGCCTGCTATCCCGCGAGCCAACGTATAGCTACGATGGTTCGTGGGATCCTGCCGACCTGACGCAGTAAAATGACGGTGGCTGGTCGGCAAGCAGTTAAGTATGTAAACCGTAAAAAAGCAAGGACAGACCATATTGGCCCCATAAAGGATGAGGAAGATCATCTGGTTACAAAGGATGGGGAGATGGCGAAGGTATTGAATTTATTCTTCTCCTCAGTTTTCACAAGGATATCGGGGGGGGGGGGGGGGGATTCAGTAAGCAAAACTGCAGTGTTTATCCTCATGATACATCACAGGAAGCACCTCCATGGTTAACAGAGGACAGAAATAAAATTAGACTTTGGAAACTTAACATTAATAAATCACCGGGACCAGATGGCTTGCACCTGAGGGTACTTAGGGAACTCAGTCAAGTAATTGCCAGACCATTGTTCCCAATTTGTACTGACTGGAATGGACCAGCTGATTGGAGAAAAGCCAATGTAGCACCAATATTTAAAAAGGGCCCAAAATACATCCCTGGGAATTACAGGCCAGTTAGCCGAACATCAATAGTATGCAAGCTCCTGGAGGGGATAAGGAACATGATTTTAGTAATGAGAACGGTATCATTAGCAGTAATCGACATTGATCCATGAAGAATCATTCTTGCCAAACCAATCTATTAACCTTCTATGAGGAGGTGAGTTGCCATCTAAAGGAAGGCCCGTAGGCATGGTGTATCTGAATTTTGCAAAAGCATTCGAGTTCCCCATAAACGTTTACTGTACAAAATAAGGTCCGCTGGCATGGACCATAGGGTGAGTGCTATGGTTGCCACCTCATCCCTTTAAACCCGAACACATATTAATTACACAGGTTCTGTGGGTGATTAAGGTGGTAATTAAACTCACTTGGTGCCTTATCTGCATTTATTTAGCCTCAGAACCTGTGTAATTCAAAGGTGTTCGGGTTTAAAGGGATGAGGTGGCAACTCTAGTGAGTGCATGGATTGAAAGAGGGTGGTGATAAATGGGGAGTACTCGGAATGGTCAGGGGTGGGTAGTGGGGTCCTCCAGGGTTCTGTGCTGGGACCAATCCTATTTAATTTGTTCATAAACGACCTGGCGGATGGGGTAAACAGTTCAATCTCTGTATTTGCAGACAATACTAAGCTAAGCAGGGCAATAAATTCTCTGCAGGAAGTGGAAACCTTGCAAAAAGATCTGAGCAAATTAATGGGGTGGGTAACTACATGACAAATGAGGTTTAATGCAGAAAAATGTAAAATAATGCATTTGGGTGGCAAAAATATGAATGCAATCTATACACTGGGGGAGGGGGCGCCTCTGGGAGAATCCAAGATGGAAAAATACCTGGGGGTCCTAGTAGATGATAGGCTCAGCAATGGCATGCAATGCCAAGCTGTTGCTAAAAAAGCAAACAGAATATTGGCATGCATTTAAAAGGGCATCAACTCTAGAGATAAAATGATAATTCTCCCACTCTACAAGACTCTGGTCCGGCCGCACCTAGAGTATGCTGTCCAGTTCTGGGCACCAGTCCTCAGGAAGGATGTACTGGAAATGGAGCGAGTACAAAGAAGGGCAACAAAGCTAATAAAGGGTCTGGAGGATGTTCGTTATGAGGAAAGGTTGCGAGCACTGAACTTATTCTCTGGAGAAGAGACGCTTGAGAGGGGATATGATTTCAATGTACAATTACTGTTCAACCCCACAATAGGGATAAAACTTTTTTGCGGAAGGGAATTTAACAAGACGCGTGGCCACTCTTTAATATTAGAAGAAAAGGTTTCTTTACTGTAAGTGGCAAATATGTGGGATTCCCTTCCACAGGCGCTGGTATCAGCGGGGAGCATCGATAGTTTCAAAAAACTATTAGATAAGCACCTGAACGACCACAACATACAGGGATATACAATGTAATACTGACATATCACACACATAGGTTGGACTTGATGGACGTTTGTCTTTTTTAACCTCACCGACTATGTAACTATGTAACTATGACGAAAAAATCCTATTTTCTTTTTCATACATCATGGGACTAGGGTTGGGGGAAAAAAATCGATTTAAATCTTGAATCGAGTTGAGAGGTCAGTTTTGGGCACCAGTTCTCAAAAAGGATATTTGGGAACTGGAGAAAGTGCAGAGAAGGGCAACCAAACTGATAAGAGGCATGGGGGAGCTCAGCTATGAGGAAAGATTGGAGGAACTGAATTTGTTCACTCTTGAGAAGAGGAGAATAAGGGGGGATATGATCAACATGTTCAAATATATAAGGGGTCCATATAGTGAACTTGGTGTTGAGTTATTCACTTTACGGTCAACACAGAACAAGGGGGCACTCTTTACGACTGGAGGAAAAGAGATTTCATCTCCAAATATGGAAAGGTTTCTTCACAGTAAGAGCTGTGAAAATGTGGAATAGACTCCCTCCAGAGGTGGTTCTGGCCAGCTCAGTAGATTGCTTTAAGAAAGGCCTGGATACTTTCCCAAATGTACATAATATAACTGGGTACTGACATTTATTAGGTAAAGTTGATCCTGGGAAAATCCGATTGCCTTTTGGGGGATCAGGAAGGAATTTTTTCCCCTGCTGTAGCAAATTGGAACGTGATCTGCTGGGGTTTTTTGCCTTCCTCTGGATCGACTGTGGGTATAGTATTGGGTATATTGGATTGTACGTTTTTTTTTGTTCTGTTTTTTTTTATGGTTGAACTGGATGGACTTGTTTCTTTTTTCAACCTGACTAACTATGTAACTATGATTCAAAATGTAAGCAAATCGATTTTTTTAGATTTTTTTTTTCACTGCGCCGGTCCTGAGGAGCTGCGGGTAGGAGTTTTTAGGTGAGGCCGCAGCTTCGGCCTAGTCCGCGAGGCAGGACGCCGCGGACTAGGCCAAAGCCACGGCCTCGTCTAAAAACTCCTGCCCGTAGCTCCTCAGGACCGGCGCGGTGTCCAAAAGAAAAAAACAAAAAACTCGATTCGAATCGTGAATAGAGTTAAGAAAATCCTCCCAGACCTACATGGAACACAGAGTTGGGCTAATATTCATTACCTACTGGGACATGCCAGAGCAATAGCCTTGAGGGTAGGGAGACACCCTGCCAAACAATAGCCATCAGACCTTATACAGCAGCTGCAGTACACTGCAGCCAAAAGCCGAATCCTTGGCTGCTCGAACATCCACTTGATACAATTTTGAGAACGTATGCACTGAAGACCAGGTAGCAGTCTTACAAAATCGGAGCCACAGATACCTGATGGCGAAAAGCCCAGGAGATTTCTACACCCCTGGTAGAATGAGCTCTAACCCTAAAGGGAGGAGCTTTACGTTTCAGACCATAGGCCTGAATTACCAATTTACAGACCCAATTGGCAATGGAAGCCTTGGAAGCTGCCTGCCCCTTCTTGGGGTTTTTTGGTAAAACAAAAAAAGAAGGAGTCTGATCCTCGGATCTCCGCAGATCTAGCCAAATAAACCTAGACTGCCCACACAACATCCAAGGAATACAGTCTTATGCCGTATGGGGCTGAGAGAAAAAAGGCAAAATAATGTCCTGATTTAAATTAAAGGCTGACACCACTTTTGGCAAAAAGGATGGAACAGGTGGTGGTGAAGGATCAAGTATGGTTCTCTGCACGAAAGGGCTGCCAACTCCAACACCCTTCTAGCTGAGGTGAAGTCTAGCTTGTGTGACAGCAAGTCTAATGGAATTTCCTTGATAGGTTCAAATGGTTGTTTCTGTAACACAGACAGCACCAAGTTCAAGTCCCAAGGACACATAGGTGACCTAATGGGGGGAAGCCAAGGAGTTGCCCCCTGCATAAAGGTTTGGACCAGTGAATGGGAAGCTAAAGGCCTTTGGAAGAATACTGACAGGGCCCAAATCGGACCTCTAATTGTACTCAAAGCCAATCTGATTTCAACAACTGACTGTAGAAAAGAGAGAATTCTCCCAATCACGTATTTCTGAGGATGCAATTTTCTGGTTTCACACCAATATAAAAGTCTTCCAGACCCAATGATGGATTTTCCTAGTGACAGGTTTTTTAGCATTCACTAGGGTAGACACTGCTGACCCCGAGATGCCACGGTCCTTTAACACCCTGGCTTCAATAGCCATGCTGTCAAATTTAGAGACTGTAAATTGGGGTGGAATATAGGACCTTGAGACAGTAGATCGGGGCGACATGGAAGTGTCCATGGCCCGTCTATTGTCAGTCTCACAATCTCCGGGAATCAGGGCTTTCTGGCCAGGATGGTGCCACCAGAATGACTGGAACCCCCTCTCTCCGAATCCTGCGCAACAAGTGTGGAAGGAGAGGGATCGGAGGGAAAGCATAAACCAGCGAGTACTGTCTTCATGGAACTACCAGAGCATCTGCTCCGATTGCCAGAGGATTTCTTGTTAGGGACACAAACTGCTGTAGCTTGTTGTTGAACCTGGATGCCAGTAGGTCGACCTCTGGCCATCCCTAACGCTGGCAAATTCCCTGGACCATTCCCTCGGCAGATCTGCTGGCGGCTGAGATAATCTGCCTTCCAGTTCTCTACTCCCGGGATATGGACTGCCAATAGAATCGGCACATGTCCCTCTGCCCGGGCTAGTATGTGATTCACCTCCTTTAGAGCTGAACGACTCCTGGTACTGCCTTGGTGGTATTTATAGGCCACTGTGGTGGCTTTGTCGGACTGCACCTCGAAAGGACAGTATTGACGCTCCACCGTCCAGGACCGTAGGGTCAGACGTACTGCCTGTAATTCCAGGACATTGATGGGCAGGATCTGTTCTGTCCTTGACCATTTCCCCTGAGCTGTGAGCACCTCTAAGGTCATTCCCCAGCCTGAGAGACTAGTATCTATAGTCAGTACTCACCAACTCTCCTGCAACCACCAGTTTAGGATTAAGCATGCCTGAGGAGATAACATTGGATAATCCAGGGCTTGTCCTCTTTTGTTCCAAGCCAACAAGATGTCTTGTTGTAAAGGCCTGGAATGGAAGTAGGCATAGGGCACTGCCTCAGGATACCATCCTCCCTAGAAGACTCATACAGAGCCATTGGAGGGTTGTCCGGTGCCCCTTATCTGACGCACCTGATCCTTCAGGGCACAGATCCATATGGGTGGCAAAAATACCTTTGCTTGGACCGTATCTAGGATCAGACCTAAATACTTTAGACTGAGCTGGTCTCAAGGTTGACCTTTCGGTATTTATAATCCAGCCTAAGCTTTCCAACTACCGCACTGTGCATGTTATGCTCTGTTCTAGAGCCTGTAGTGAGTGATCTCTGAGCAGGAGGTTGTCCAGATACCCGAGCACCAAGATGCCTTGGGCCCTTAAAAGACCCAGTACTGGTGCTAGGACCTTTGTGAACACCTGGTGAGCTGTAGCAAGCCCGAAGGGTAGAGCCACAAACTGAAAATGACATTCCTCTACTGCAAATCGCAAGAACCTCTGATGAGGCTGAAAGATGGGTACGTGTAAATACGAGTCTTACATCAATGGAGGCTAACAAGTCTCCCATCTGGAGTGAGGCTACTACTGAGCGGACAGACTCCATCCGAAAGGACTGGATCAGTAGATACTGAGTAAAACCCCACGCCCATTTCGGATACAGGAACGTCTACAATCACTCCTTGATGTACTAAATGATATAGCACCTGAAGCAATAAGTCTTTTTGGAAGATCCGAGGGAACGCTGGATCTTAGAAACCTCCAGCTTGTAACCGCGGTATATAGCTGGTGTCCCACTCATCCTGAACTAATGTTCTCATAATGTCTGCAAAGTGCAGCAGCCTTGCTTCCACCCGATAGAGTGGGGGCGTCCCCTCAAAAGGAGGGCTTGGTGCTAGGTTTAGAAGAGTTTTGGACCCAGGGCTTTTTCTGGCCCTGGCCTTGCCCCTGGCTCTTGTGCCCTGTTGGCAGTGGAACTGCCTTGGCACTGAGACACTTGAGGAAGCGGTCCCTGAGGTTATAAACGAGGGACGCCTGATGCTTTTCTACACAGGAGCTAGAGAACTCTTCCCTCCGGAAATATTTTGGATATACTTGTCCAAATGATCAAACGTTCCCTGTGAAAGGGGAAACCTGCCAATAACTTTTTACAAGGAAGCTTGGCTGACCAGTTCTTAAGCCACAAAAGTCTGCGCATATGTACAGACAAGAGAGCCAAACAAGAGACATGCTGTAGTGAATCCTTTAAAGGCGTCAACCACAAAACACAGCTCTCAAGGAATATGTCTCATTTTCAGGCAGATCGTCCCAGTTAGGCCTGTCCATCCATCTGACCTGAACCTTTATGGACTAGCAGATAACTGCTGCAACAGCTTGCTGACTAGCTGAACTGGCCAAAGAAAAGGAAGCTTTTAATAAGGACTCCAATTTCTTGTCAACAGGGTCTTTCAAGCCCTGTGCGTTATCTACCGGACAAGTTACGTTCTTGTTTAAGAGACTGCTGCATCTACGGCTGGCATGTTCCATTTTTAACAAACTTTTGATCCATGGGATATAAAAAGGGAAAACCTCTTAAGAGGAACAAAAATCCCGTCAGGGTGTTCCGAATCAGCATACACCACCTGTTCCAACAGAGGGTGTAAGGGGAAAGCCTGTGCGGCCTGTAGAGGCCTCAGGGACCCCAAAGAGGACCAGGGGGCCGCAGTAACCTCTGTAAGAGGCAACTTAAAGGCAGAACAAACCATCTCAGTAAAAAATGATTAAAAGCCTCTGCGACTGAGAGGCAGACATCAACTGGGTATCTTGTCCAGATTGCTCGGAAGCAGACTCACCTGCCAGGCCCGCCACAGAATCCTGAGCTTTTAGCTCTTCCTCAACCCCTTCCTGCTCCAAACTAGGAGGCTCCGGGGAGGGGGATCTGTCACGCTTCTTGCCAACCTGCGGGATGGAGGCAATCAAGCCAGCAATCCTGTGCTCTAACCCGGCTAGGGCCGAGGACAGTTCATCCTTGTTGATAAAGGGTGAAGCAGCAGCGTTGACTGAAGGCACTATACCAGATAGGCGCAGCAGTTCAGATTGCCCAGAAGCCTCTGGTCGTTCAGGGGATACAACACTAGGGATATGACTAGGTCCATCAGGAACTACTGACGACATAGGTGTGCCCTTCCCTGTACTGTTAGTCACACTCTTTTTTGAAGACATTTACTAGCCACAAAAAAAAAAAAAAAAAAAAAAAAAAAAAAAAGTACCTGGGTGTAGTATTAACACACCTCAGAAGGGGAGACCCTCACCAAGCCCCTATGCAACAATCCTGCCAAGCACCTTTAGCCTGACAAGCAACACCTGGTAACTCACGTGACCCGGGTAAGGATAAATGAACCGCTGCAAATGCCTGGTTCAGAGCCTGCTCTGTGTCCCACAGCCGCCTTCTGGAAGCACTGCATGCTTGGCATACACAACTTAAATAAGCTGGCTGTGCGCAGTCCTGGCAAACGGGCGTGGCTGTATTCGCGTACAACAAATCTTTGTGCGCCCAGATAAAGGCTACAGGGCATTTTCGGCGAAGCCACGTGCGCCATGGCTGCCAAACTTCTGAGCACAGCGGCGCTCTTGCGAATGCACATGCGAACCAAGACGAAATGGCGCACCATCGTGTGCCACCATACAGGTAAAAAACGAACAGCCAGACACAAGCGAAAAAGGTACACTTTGCAAACACCCACAGCTAGGCGAAACTCCCCCATATGGTCACCGCACACAGGTGTCCAGCCTTTAGCTAGCTTGACTGATTGTTATAATCACTGGGGCACCTCACAATAAGTAAAGGGGTTTCACTTAGCCGTCCAGGCGCATGGCAGTTTAGTAAACTAAGAGCCCAATCTTCTCCCATCACGGCGGGTTCCTGTCACTTGAGGACCTTCAAGGACTGGGTACCCTTTTCATGTTTAGGGTCCACTCCCTTGGACCTGTACAGCACCCTGCAGGAATGCCTTAGCGCTGTGGTGTCTAGAATTCCACTTCGCAAGGTCCAGCGTCCGAAGGCCAATTTACAGACAAAATCTTGCAGGATCTTGAGTCTTCTTAGACCAAAGAAGCTCGGGTACCATTTATCTAAGCATATAAAGCCTGTGTCAAACGGATCCGATCAGTCAATCTCTTGATTCATTTAAGAACAATTTGTGGGACTAGAGACCTGGAGCTCAGAGTGCAAACAACTGAAGTACTTCCTGTATGGGAAGGGTTATATAGGGGGTCACTTCCTGTCTAAAGACCTTTGGTCTACCAGTGTCCATTTACCTGGAGATGAAGTATAACCCAGTAGGTAATTATTAACCTGTGTCCCATGATGTAAGAAAAAGAAAACAAAAAACTTCAAAAAAGAAATATACAAGTACACGGTGGTCCAAATTATGGTATTTAAGGTTGGTTCATTTTATTATTCAACATTATACCGAGGCACCCTGCATTTCTATGGCCACAAACCTGTATTGTCACTCTTGATTTAGTCCAATTAATTTTGGTGTGGGTGATCTATTTGGTACAATAGAATACGGATGTTTACAACCTGCACTGATGTGTAAGCGGAGTAGTATAGAGAATGCAGGATATGTGTTTTTAAATTACTTTACGATTTAGAGTTTGCATTTTGTACTTTGTCAGCCAAATGGCTTCTATACCTAATAAAGCGTTCTTACTACATACTACATTTGTAATTTTTTTTTTTTTAAGGAGGTTTGTGTCTGTGGAAAAAATTATGATGAGCAAGCACCCAGCATGCAAAATATTAGTTTTTTTATGCCGGATTGTTCATGCACCTTATATGTTTTAATAAACCTCTGATCAAGGAGTATCTAGGACTCATGTGATGCACTTTTTGGAGCAACAGAACCAGGCAAGGTACAGCACCACTGTTTTACTTCTGCTGAGTGAATGGAAAAAAGTTTCCCTTGCAGCAGGAATGCAATAAGAATGTAAAAATCTTCAATACAAGGTAGACTGATACCCAAAGCAAACTAATACCTAAACTCAGATGGCACAACATGTACCCCAAACATCCATGCAAGTATAACCAAACAAAACCCTTAACATTGAACAAGCTGACTTTAATTGAGAAAAGCCAGAGAAAAAGCACGTCTTAAAAATGAACTTTAATGAAAATCATGCCCACAGACTAACCCTTTCGCCATGGGTTTTCAGTTTATAATCTCTTGCTGCTCGACTTGTCCATCTTCGTGCCTCTTTATCCAATACATTCTCTGCCTCTGGACCTTTAATAAGGGTTTCTAGCTTTGATACCTGTCAAATATACATAGAGGAAAGCAATTAAATGGTTACAGCAAACCCTTCAAAAGAATATCGCTGAGATGAGGCAAAGGTTCCATCTGAAAAACCTCATGACAAAAAGATATGTAATAAATGTCATCCCAATATTAAAATATTATATACAAGCACCAGGTTTATGGTGAGAGATGGCAGTGCTGCAACAAGCCTTTTACATAGGTATCAGTGTATACCCATAAATTTCAGACAGGCCTTAGGTTCCCAAACCAATTTTCTTGTTCAGATAATGTAATGTCTATGGATCACGTGGAGATTATGCTGGCTGAGGCCTGTCATAGGTGAAGGAATCGGTCATTGGGTAAACCAGCTTGGATGTGTGTTTTATCATTACCACCATAATTAAAGCACTGGCTGAGGTAATGTCAGGTTGGTTTGTGCTTGCACATCTGACCTTCCTTAAAGTGTTACTAAACCCACAAAAGTAAAATATGTCCATATGGGCAGAATTGCATGCTTGTTATACGTACTGTGGAACTTAAGTGGTTAATTCTCTGTATTGTGTAAAAAGGCTCTGATCCTGTATGGACAGATCCTCCCCCTCCTACAGGGTCTCTTGGCAAGGCCAGATAAGGCACAGTGAGAGTAGTCTGGCTGCACATGCTCATTTTGCTCTTTATTGCTTGAGAGAACATTTCCTTGTTGATCAGAGCTAGCCAGGTCACATATTGACATCACACATGTGGGCATGTATACAGATCCTAAATGACAGCCCATTCCCTCCCTCCTTCATGCCCAGTAACTAAAACAGAACACAGTGGTTGGGATGTCACATCTTGATTGATGGATAAACCGCCTCCCATAACAGCATGAGGACACAGGCTATCTAGTGGAAAGCTCCTCCTACCTGAACACATAGCACCTGGGCAGACCCTGCAGTTTATCATGCGACTGGTATACAAATCATCCAAAAAGGTAAATAGTGGCAGTATTTTAATGCAAAAAAGATTTAAAAGCTGTGGGTACTGTGGGGGGCAGAGGAACAATTTTCATATTACTTGGTTTAGTAACACTTAAACGGCAAGTCAGTATCACCATAGACATTAAACTCCTTTTGACTTGCATTCCCATAGACTTGTAGTGGAATGGAAAACCTGCTTGAAGCAAAAATAAAGCCCGTTGACACAGGCCCTTATTGTGGTGAAGGCCCACAGTAACAGAAAAGGCCCCTATTAGGGGTTACTCATAGTAAGAGACAGGGTTCTCATCTTGCCCTGCATTTCATAGACAAAAGTGGATTATGGAGCTTCATACATAACAGAAGCATCAATTAAAACACTCTACAAGACAGCTGTTAAATTATTTCTACTCTGGTCACCCCTTCCATCATTCTTTACGCCAACAACCACACATCTCATGCAGGTCAGTGCTTTCTTCCCCCACACTAGGGAGATTTCCCCTTTTCTTGTCCTTGGGATGCACTACCACTCAGAGCAAAGGATAATTGGGATTTAAAACTGAAGAAAATTACTCTCTAGGGGTGTATTTATAAAAG
Organism: Aquarana catesbeiana; assembly: GCF_042186555.1. Lineage (NCBI taxonomy): Eukaryota > Metazoa > Chordata > Amphibia > Anura > Ranidae > Aquarana > Aquarana catesbeiana. The sequence continues at coordinate 474,769,225 of NC_133326.1, forward strand.
TAGTAAATTTGATATTCACCAAGTATTTACAGCAGGTAAAACTTCCTGTTGCATCGGCTATAATTTATAGAGAATTACTGACCACCTGTAAATATTTGGTGAAGATCACATTCTCAGTTTTCTAAATATACCCCAAAGCATTAGGGATCAATAAATCCTTGTTTGTCCCAATATAAAGGGAACCTGTATCTTGCAGAAAACAATGCTGCTCTCGAGGTAGGAAGGAGAGGATATTGATTTTGTGATTATAAATTTGAGTCAGTGGTAACAGGCCAATACTAAATTTTCCTAATTTCTGAAAAGTTTTTCAATGTTTTATGTGGACACTCCCAGAGGATACGATACAGTGATTCCACCATGTCACATTTACACCAACACCCTTAAAAATGGCTATAACTTGTGGAGCGAGTTATTGTGTCATTTTTTGGTTCAATTCCCATAATTAAGTACAGCGCGTGGCTTTATATATGGAAGCGAGGGCATTTTCCCATTGGTGGGTAGAGTAGTAGTAGCTTAGATCTTCCTCCTCTGAAAGAAAAGTTGAGCACTGGGATTAAAGCGGAGGTCCGCCCACCCCTGCAAAAATTAAATACCAGCAGCTACACATACTGCAGCTGCTGACTTTTAATAGGACACTTACCTATCCTGTAGTCCAGCGATGTCGGCACCGAAGCTGATGTTTTCATCAGCTGTTGGGTGCTGCCACTGCCGGTAAGGGAACCCGGTAGCGAAGCATTACGGCTTCACACCGGGTCCCTACCACGCATGTGCGAGGCACCGCTGTGGTCTCCTACTGGCCCGGTGGCAGGGGAAGGAGGGGGGAGTCGAGCTGCTGACGTAATGTGCCACGGCCCGGTCTCCCAGAAGTGGCACGGGAGGAGGGAGGGGGGGGGGGGGGAGAGAGACAAATGAGCAGAAGTTCCACTTTTGGATGGAACCCCTCTTTAACCATGGGAGTCCGTGTGTACACCTTTACCGTGATGCCTTCCACAGCAAAATTCCACATACCTTGTCTGTCCCAGCAGGGTGAAACTGCTGAATAGGTACCAGGGAGAACAAATTGGTGTCTTTCAGAAAAAGCTGTAAATTCTGTTGACGAGAAACCTGAGTAAGAAAGAGGGAGAGCGTTACATGCATAGATTAAACAGGAATCCGCTTTGCTAGTAAAAAAATAAAAAATGTGCCTTTACCCAGAAGGTGGCATTTATTCTGAGGGGTTATAGGCAACCTGCCACAAAGCCAATTACCAATCTCTGAAGACTGTGAATGCAGCCTTTTGTAGCTTCCAGGCAGCATGCCAATGCCTTACTACATTCAATCAGAAAATTGGATTTTTATAACAGCTTACCTGTAAAATCTTTTTGGAGTACATCATGGGACACAGAGCCATAGTATTAACTTAACGGGTATATAGGCACCTTTAGGTGATGGACACTGGTATACCCAATACAGGAAGTTCACTCCCTATATAACCCCTCGTACCTCAGTTTTTGTAGCAAAGCAATATACCTAAACCCCAAAAAAGAGGGGAGGGACCTCTGAGTCCCATGATGTACTCCAAGAAAAGGATTTTACAGGTAAGCCGTTATAAAAAAAAAACTATTTTCTTTATCGTATATCATTGGACACAGAGCCATAGTATTAACTTAATGGGACGTCCCATAGCAATGGTATTTGAGGGGAGGGAGAGACAACCTGTAGGGCACCCCCAGACTTGATGACTTATACTGCTGCCTGCACCACACTGCGCCCGAAGGCGATATCCTCATGCCAAAGATATTAAGAGTGCTATCGCGCTACTATGGATAAGTGAGCAAAATAAGTGTGTGATATAAATATATATGATTATTATGTGAAGCAAAATCTATAGTGTAACACAAAACACTCAGCAGTTAAAATTAAAGTGATTTTGCGCAAATCGTGATAAATTCAAAATATGAACTTCAGGAGAGTGTTGCTAATGATTCAAGGTGAAATTAAAGTGGGTGATGTATTAAATAACTAACTGAGATAGTAAAAAGAAGCAAAATAAAATTATTATATATAAACAATGACTTCCATTTGTACCGTGTGTTGGCTCACAGTGTTCTTAGTAAATATATGTATGTATTCAATATAAATGGCCTGGTAGGAGTATAATTACGTTTATAACCTGGTGGAGCGGCAACAAAAATTTACTTCAAATTACATACACAACAGTGATAAAAAAAGTCCAAATTATTGCAGTGGATGAATAATGAGGTTCTATAGTTGTTAAAACAAAGGCAGGTGATCATTCCTCGTAGTCCTACTGTGGCTCCTTTAACAGTCGGGTCTCCCAGAACTCTTACCTCAATGTTGACTATAACATGCAGTCACCGCTAGGAGGATCCCTTGATTTCCCTGGATAAAGGATGTGGTACCTCTGGATGGTGTATTATAGCAGTATTCCTTCTCAGGTTGCAGCAGTCTATTATCCAATCACATAGTACAGGGCGGTACCTCAGTAAAGAGAACAAGGGGGGAGAGAAGGACCTCCAATAGTGCAGTATGTCAGGTTTAAAAGGTGTGTTTATTAAAATATAGTGGCATAGACTCTTACACAAAGCAGGTTAAAATAACACAGGGAACAAATTAGGGGGACTGGATCCCCAGATGAAGTTGTGAGAAGCAACGTAACGCGTAGGGATTGGCTGTGTAGAGCCGCAACCGGAAGTGACGCGAGACTGCGATGAACACCACCTAATTTGTTCCCTGTGTTATGTTAACCTGCTTTGTGTAAGAGTCTATGCCACTATATTTTAATAAACACCTTTTAAACCTGACATACTGCACTATTGGATGTCCTCTCCCCCCTTGTTCTCTCTTTTACTATAATACACCATCCAGAGGTACCACATCCTTTATCCAGGGAAATCAAGGGATCCCCCTAGCGGTGACTGAATGTTATAGTCAACATTGAGGTAAGAGTTCTGGGAGACCAGACTGTTAAAGGAGCCACAGTAGGACTACGAGGAATAATCACCTGCACTTGTTTTAACAACTATAGAACCTCATTCTTCATCCACTGCAATAATTTGGACTTTATCACTGTTGTGTATGTAATTTGAAGTGAATTTTTGTTTATTGCAGCTCCACCAGGTTATATAAACTTAATTATACTCATACCAGGCCATTTATATTGAATACATACATATATTTACGAAGAACACTGAGCCAACACACGGTAAAAATGGAAGTCATTGTTTATATACAATTTATTTTGCTTCTTTTTACCATCTCAGTTAGTTATTTAATACATCACCCACTTTAATTTCACCTTGAATCATTAGCAACTCTCCTGAAGTTCATATTTTGAATTATTTATCACGATTTGTGCAAAATCACTTTATTAAGTTTGATATCCTCATGCCCTCTTTACATCCACCTGATAAAATTTGGTGAATGTACTGAAGACCAAGTTGCGGCCTTACAGATCTGAGCCATGGAGGCCTGGTGACACACTGCCCAAGAAGCACTAACCCACCTGGTAGAGTGCACTTTGACTTGAAAAAGGAGGAATTTTATCCCTTAAAACAGAAGTCTGAATTATAACTTAGCGACAGTGGATTTCGATGCTGCCTATCCTTTCTTAGGACCCTCTGGCAGTACAAATAAGACATCAGTGTTCCGAATCTGAGCAGCTGTCTTTAGACTTTCACTGCTCTCACCACATCAAGACAATGTAGTGACTTTTCTTCCCTGGAACATGGTTTTGGAAAAAATGATGGCAGGACAATATCTTGGTTCAGGTGAAAACCTGAGACCACTTTTGGCAAAAAAATCTGGATGAGGGCGTAACACCACTCTGTCCTCATGAATAATCAAGTATGGCTCTTTACAAGAAAGAGCAGCCAATTCTGAAACCCTCCTTGCTGAGGATATAGCAACCAAGAACACCAGCTTCCTTGTCAGAAGGACTAAGGGAATATGCTGTATCGGTTGAAATGGCTGTTTTTGTGACACTGACAAAACTAAGTTCAAGTCCCAAGGGTTCAAAGGTGATTTAACTGGCGGATTTAATCCGCATCACCCCTTGCATGAAACCCCAGACTAAAGAATGTGACGCAAGCGGTCTTTGAAATAAGACAGATACAGCTGAGACTTGGCCCTTAATAGTACTCAAGGCCAACTTCATCTCTACCCCCAATTGTAGAAAGCAAGAATTCTGCCTATGATATAGCTCCGAGGGAGCCAACCCTTGGATTCACACCAGGAAACCTAAGCCGTCCAGACTCTATAATATATAGTTCTGGCTTCCTTGCATTAATCAAAGTAGAGATAACTGACCCAGAAAGCCCACGTTTCTTCAGAACGTGGGTTTCAATAGCCAAGCCGTTAAATTTAGCGTTTGTAAGGTAGGATGGAATATTGGCCCCCGTGAAAACGGGTCTGGCCATAGTGGAAGGAACATGGATCCTCCACTGCCATCTTTACGATTTCTGCATACCATGACCTTCTGGGCCATGCTGGTGCTACCAGAATTACTGGTTTTATTTCCGGCTTGAGCCTGCAAAGAGGTCGAGGCAGCAACTGAATAGGGGGAAATGCATAGATCAGTGAGAACTGATCCAATGGGGTCACCAACGCATTTGTTCCACATGGGAATAGATCCCTTGTCCTGGACACAAAGTTGACTAACTTCATGTTGAATCCTAATGCTAGAAGATCTACGTCTGGAGTCCATCTTTGACAAACAGCCCGAAAAATGTTGGGGTGAAGAGACCATTCCCCTGGAAATAACTGCTGGCGACTTTAGTCCGCCTGCCAATTCTCTATTCCCGGAATGAAGACTGCCAATAGGCACGGAACATTCCTTTCCGCCCAAGTTAGAATATGGTACACCTCTGTCTGCGCTTCAAGACTCTTGGTGCCCCCTTGGTAATTGATATAGGCCACAGCTGTGGCATTGTCGGATTGGATCCTGACAGGACAATTCTGTAACCTGAAAGTCCAGGCCTTCAGAGCCAGACGCACTGCCTGAATCTCTAAGATGTTGATGGGCAAGGCTCTTTTGGTTCTTGACCACTGTCCCTGGACAGTTTTCTTCTCTAGTACTGCTCCCCAGCCTGAAAGGCTGGCATTTGTCATTCCCACTTTCCAGATAACTGGTCTGAAGGATTTTCCTTTCAGCAGATTCTGGGTTAGTAACCACCAACTGAGGCTTTGGGACACCCTTGGGGACAGCCCCATTGGCAAGTCTAAAACTTGAATCGTTTTGTTTCAAGCAGACAGGATACGGTTTTGCAACAGTCTTCAAAAGGAACTGGGCATAGGGAACCGCTTCAAACGAAGCCACCATCTATCCTAACAACCTCATGCAAGGGCGAATGGAGGGATCTCCTTTAGACCTGACCATCCAAACTAGCTCTCTTATGTTGATTTTTGCCTGAGGCAAGAACACCTTTTTCTGGGCTATGTCTATGATCAGGCCCAAATACTCTAGCTTTAACGGTTTTAAGGAAGACTTCTCTAGGTTGAGAATCCAAGAGACTCTCCAGGTAACTGGATGCAATGCGTACGCTTTGCTCCAAATGAGCCACTGACTGGTCTACTAGCAATGGATCGTCTAGTACGCCAAGACTTATGTCCTGTGCCCTTAACCTGGCTAGAAGTGGGGCTAGCACTTTTGTGAACACTCGGGGTGCTGTAGCTGGCCCGAAGGGCAAGGCTACAGACTAAAAATGCTGTTCTACTTTGAACCGCAAAAACCTTTGGAGAGCAGGAAATATAGGGACATGCAGATATGCATCCCAGATTTCAATAGACGCCAGAAGTTCTCCCTCCTTGTAGGATAGAAATTACTGACCTGATCGACTCCATGCGAAAGGAGCGGCTCTTCAGGAACTGATTTATATTCTTTAGATCTAGAATGGGCCTGACATCCCCATTTGGTTTTGGTACCGTAAAAAGGTTTGAATAAAATTCCAAACCTTGCTCTTTTAAGGGGGATCTGTATGATCACCCATTTAGCCAGTAATCGGTCTAATGCCTGAAACAGACATTGCCTTTTCCCTGGACCTGGGAACGTTTGATCTCAGAAAACGAGACGGTGATAAACTCCCGAAATTCTAGTTTGTATCCTAGAGACACCGTGGAGATAACCCATCTGTCCTGAATTTCCTCTTGCCAGACTTCTGAATATTGCAGAAGTCTTCCCCCCCCACTCTGGCGAGGGGGGGGCACCTCTTCATGAGGCTTTAGAATTCTGCTTTGCAGATTTCCGGCCCCAGGACTTCTTCTGTGCCTGGGCCTGACCCTGAGGCTTTCCTCTAGAGTCTGACGGTGGAGGCCGTCACCACTTCCTAGAGGCAGATGCCCCTGTCGCAGGGGAAGGAGTTTGGTTAAATGAAGGACGTTTATACTTTCTTTTGGGCAAAAGAGTACTTTTCCCACAAGAAATCATTTGGATGCATTTGTCCAAATCCTCCACAAATAGTCGATCCCCATGAAAAGGGAAACTAGTCAGAAGCCTTTTGCAAGGTGCTTCGGCTGACCAATTTTTTAGAACACAGGGTCCTAAGTATGTGTATTAACACAAGTGCAAGGCGGGACGCCTGGTGAATAGAGTCTTATGGCGTCTATGGCAAAATATAGCGCCCTTGGTAGTTCTGCCAAATTGCGGGCCTGTTGTGCAGGGACCTCTTTAAGGGCCTGTCTAAACTGGTGCCTTAGGGACTGACAGATGCCTATTGCCGCAACTGCAGGCTGAGTAACCGCATCTGTCAAAGAAAAAGAGTATTTTAACGGAAATTCCAATCTTTTATCAGTTGGATCTTTAAACATTTGTGCATTGTCTACTGGACAAGTTAGACAATTCCATCTTGTGGTGAATTTCTCTTCCATGGGATAGGGTGCTGTGAATCTTTGGAGGGAAAAAAATGTTTATCTGGGTGATCCATTCAGTATAAATAAGCTTTTCTAATAATGCATGTACAGGAAACACATGTAAAGGCTGTGAAGGTTTTAAGGAACCTAAAGAACAAACAGAACTATCAGCCGACTCTGCTAGTGGTAGCTTGAAAGAGACACGAACCATCTCTGTAAGAGATTGTATCAGTAATTTCTCAGATTGTGAGGCTGAAAAAAGGTTTATCTACCGTTGTTTTCTCCGCAGAGGAGCAATCGTTTTGCCTTTCTTCCTGATCACCTGAGGGCAACACCTCATCCTCTACCCACTGTTCCCTTGGTAAGGGGTCTGAGGTGGGGGAGGGGGATCTAACACGCTTCCTATCCTTTTGGATAGCGGATGCGATTAAAGTCGCTAATTTTCCTTCTAGGCCCTGCAGGGTGGAGGAAAACGCATCTTCAGTCACATATACAGGAGCTGAAATGTGAGTAGCAGTTGCACCAATTGGTCCCAATGACTCACCCTGGCTTGCCATATCTGGTATCTCAGGCGAGGATGACAGTGTGGAGACACGACTGGAGTTCCTAGCGCCTGGGGGTGGAATTTTTGGTACCTTTGGGGTGTCTTTTTGGGAGCCATAGTGCTGAGCACAAAAACAACAGAGGCACTAAGTAAATGCACAACCCACTGAGCAAAATAGTCTAGCAAAAGACAACGCTAAGCTTTTTAGTGGTATGTTATTTCCTGTACTGGAAATGCCTGCATCCCTTCTGTGCCCCCAGTGCTCTTGTCCTGTGTGTCTGACTCCAGCTGCAGCTGTGAGCATCTGTCTGTCCCCAGTGCCATGTGCTCCTCGTGTACTTACATCCTGCACGCGACGCCCTTAAACCACGCCCCTCTATCAATGTCCCTCCCTCTACATAACTAGCCTAATCCGCGCACTGCATTGATCTGTTCCTTGAGCGAGAGGTGAGGCAAGGCAGGGCTGGGTGACGGGAAGTTTAAAAACTTCTGTGGGGATAAAAGAATAAACGTAATATATATGAAAGCCGCTGCCGAGGGGGGGGGGGGTAGGAGAATACAAGCTACAGTTGTACCGCCCTTCCCCAGGGGGTAAATGTTCTGGATTAGGATCCCCCCTGGCTTGCCAAGACCACACACGTGCTGTTTAGCTGGGACTTCTGAGCTGACTGATAAGCAACGTACTAAGGTATGTATTTACTCCCTCTAGTGGAGAATTTTAGGCATGACATTTATGCAAGAAAAAAAAAAAAAAGCATAGGTGGACTTTACAGTTCCTAGGCTTCTTCCCTTACCTTTTCCTCGCTGCAGGATACTGCTGTAACAGACAGATCCAATATTCACCCTTCACGGCGGGCTGCGTTAGCAAACCTTCAAGGACCGGGTCCCTATTATAGGGCTTTTACTCCCTTGGACCTGTATAGCACCCCTCAGGAAAACTTTAGGTAATGTAGCATGACCAAAAAAGTCCTGGGTCCTGGGGTCCAGCCCTACAAAGAGGCGTTACAGGCAAAACATTATTATGCAAGGCCTGGGTACCATCCAGTTTAGCCTCAGTGGCTTGGATGGATCCGGTCTGTGGAGGCCATTTAAATCCAGCATGGATCCCTGCAGTGGAGCTCTTCAGAGCACATCTTCACTCGTGACCAATACCTTAGACACTGGCGAAAAAACTGAGGTACTCCTGGAAGGATGAGGGGTTATATAGGGAGTGAACTTCCTGTATTGGGTATACCATTGGCCATCACCTGAAGGTGCCTATATACCCATTAAATTAATACTATGGCTCTGTGTCCCATGATGTATGATAAAAAAAATACGGCTTTCGAAGACCATGCATGCTCAGAAACAAAACAATTATGATACAACACATTACATCACTTCCAAAGTTGTATTCTGTCGTACGAGAATTTTCCCAACTCTAGTAACCTTGATTTTCCATAAGACTAGCATGCAAAAAAAATGGACGATCATTTGTCCAATTTTCTCAGGTGTACGAGGCTCAACTCTGGGGCAGTTACACCAGTTGCAGCGAGGCATACCCAGTTAAGAGTCAGAGCCCTTTAAGAACCATGCCATCTGAAACCCGAGAATATAGCTGGGTCATAGGAGGGTCAAGAGACCAATAACTTTAAAATAATTTTAAAAAGTACCTCCAAGCCACGAAAATCTACTAGGTGGGGGACTGAAAGTAGCAGATTCAAGTGTACAATGCATGAAATGTTTGTCCAGGTAAAATCCAGATCTTAGACTTGCACCCTATGCCTGAAAGAGGAACTGCAGTCTGCTCACATAATTTGTAATAAAAACATCTTTGAGATTCTGAACCACTATGCATATTTTATATATACGGCAATTCTGTACTTGCCAAATATGCTGCAGCTTCCTCTGAGTCTGGCTGCATCCATTTTAAATGTGGGCAGCTGATGCTGCTGCCTGTTCACTTCCTGGATTTACACAGACAGAGGCACACCTCCAGCTCTCATTGGCCCTCTTATGACTCATCCCCACCTCCCTCCCTGGCAAACTCACAAGAGTGAGAGCTGTGCATGATGTCAAAAGCCTAGGCTTTTTACCAAACAGGAAGTGGGCTGTATAAGGTATTTACTGGAAGAAAAAAAAACATTTTACTATCCAAAGTTAAAACAAGGGCAGAAGATTTAATGGATGGAAAGATGAAAAAATGACTGAAGTTCTGCTTTAACCTTCAGCTGCTGGTCAGACAGGAACTTAAAAGACCCCATTCCCTGCGATGGAAAGTCGAGTAGATCATATAATACGACCGCCTGATGTGGATGCCTAATGTCAATGCTTCTACCATATAACAATGTTGGGTGTGTTTCGTATTTTTGGGGGTTTTATATTTTTTACCTTCTATTACAATTTCATACAGTTATTTATTGATCCATGTGATACAACAGGGGAGGATGGATGTGTTCGGGAAGAGGACGGTGAGGCGGCCTGGGGGGGGTGAGCTGTGCCTAGTGCTGACCTGTGACCCCACATCTCCCAACACTGACCTGTGACCCCAGCCCTCATCTCCTAATGCTGACCTATGACCCCCCTGTTCTGACCCCACGCCTCTGGACCCTCATGCCCCTCCTCTGACCCTTGTCTCCCGACCCTGACCCTAATTTCTCAGCACTAACCCTCATCCCCAAATCTCCCAGCACCGACTCTTCTCTTGACCCATGTCTCCCAGCACCAACCTTAGTCTTCCAGCTCTGACCTGTGTCCCCCTCCTCTAAGCCTTGTCTCTCGACCCTGGCCCTCATTTCCCAGCACTGACCTACAATCCCACATCTCTCTGCACTGACCTGTGTGTACCTGCTCTAACCCACTTTGCCATACCTTGTGGCACTAACTCGTGTCTCCTGGCACTGAACCACAACTCCATGTCCCCCTGGGCTCACATACTTACCTGTACCGTGTCCCCAGTCCCTGACCATCTCCTGTACCGTGTCCCCAGAGTCCCTGACCATCTCCTGTACCGTGTCCCCAGAGTCCCTGACCATCTCCTGTACCGTGTCCCCAGTCCCTGACCATCTCCTGTACCGTGTAACCAGTCTCTGACAATCTCCTGTAATGTGTCCCCAGTCTCTGACAATCTCCTGTAATGTGTCCCCAGTCTCTGACAATCTCCTGTACCGTGTCTGCAGTGTCTGACAATCTCCTGTACCATTTCCCCAGTCTCTGACCATCTCCTGTATAAAAATATTTTTTAAAAACAGTCACTTTTAGTATCGGTGCGGTTTCGGTTTTCGACCTAGTGTATTTTTCATTTTCGGTATCGGTTCCAGCACCAAAAAACCCCATTCGGTGCATCCCTACTTTGCTCCCTTTAACAGACACGTTGTTGGGCCTGTCCTCTGTCCGCACTGACATTCATAAATGAATAACACAATATTTGCATAGAGCCCAACTAGTGGACGTTTGGAGATCACATCACTCAGAGGAAAGAGATTACACCTTCTACTCCTCCCCACACAAGGTGTACTCAAGAATTGATTACTTTCTGATCCCTCACCAGCAGTTACAAGCAGTAACTAAATCTGACATAGGGAACATCACGTGGTCAGATCATGCTCCTGTCTCCATACAGTATTCACTCGATGGTTCCGACCACAAACTCGTTTTTGGAGATTAAATGACTTCTACAGATGCCAGAAGTCCTGGCAGATGTCACCAAGTTGAAACACTACTTTTCCGCCAATGAGCAGACTGACCCGGGTATCCTATGGGAAGCCCACAAAACAGTAATCAGGGGAGTACTGATCAGACACGGCGCACGCATAAAAAGGGAACAATTATGCTCCTTAACAAAATACATGTGATGGAATCATAGCACAAACACCTACTCCCTCACTGGAGAATGAACTACAGTCCCACCGGCGGCAAATAGACCTATTGCACTTCAGAGCTAAAGTGGCACTTCAATTTTGCTGCAAGCTCAGCTACGAGTCCGGCAATAAGTGTGGGAAACTGTTAGCCAAATCAGAGACCACAAATCTACCACATATATACCTCAAATCATATCCTCCTCGGGACACAAGGCAGTTCTCCCAAATGATAGCAAAAGAATGCAGAGATCATCATTTGACCCTATACAACCTCCCGAAGGGAGCGACTTCTAGCGGCAATGCTAATTTACAGTGCTTTGTCTCAGATGCCCCAACTCTCCGTGGATGTTAGAGAAGAACTAGAAGCCCCCATTACTGTAGAGAAGTTACAGAGAGCGATAGGTGGGATGAAGCCCCCGGGTCCTGACTGCTTTACATTACAATATTACCAATCCCTACTGCCAAATTTGGATCCCTATATGATAAGGATGTTTAATGCTCTTAGCTCAGACACAAATTTCCCTAGAGACATTCTGAAGGCCCACGTTTCCATCACACTAAAGAGAGGGAAGGATCCATCTTCCTGTGGTAGCTACAGGCCTATAACCTGGTCCATATCGCCTCTATGGCCCATACACCTAGTGTATTTCTCAGTACGGATGCTGAAAAAGCATTTGATAGAGTTAACTGGGCTTAGATGTCCTCTGTACTTCAACATATCAGCCTGGGAAATAATATGCTCCCATGGATTACTAAGATTTATTCCTCACCAACCGCCCAGGTCAAGGCCAATGGTATTCTATCGGAACCCTTTTCCATCACCAATGGAACACGTCAAGGGTGTCAACTTTCCCCTCTTCTCTTCACCATATCTCTTGTAAAATTCGCCTGAAAGTGAATATATTAGGAATAACTATAGGCAACTCCCAAAACAAGATCTAACCACATGCTGATCTTTCTTCATTAACCAACCCTACGGTATCACTTCCCAATCTCAAGGAATTGGAAACCTATGGTGCATTGTCAAATCTAAAAATCAACTTTGAAAAAACAGCGATGGGCGTCAGAATAACCCCTGCCCTTTTGGTACCATTGAAATCGACTTTTGTAAAGTGCTGCGTAAATCGACGGCACTATACAAGTACCTAAAATAAATAAAAGTAAATTCAAATGGACAGAATGTGTTCCCAAATATTTAGGCACCTATATTTCCAGTGATCAGTCTCACACCTATGACCTTAATTTCCCACCTCTACTGACCGCGACTCGTGTCCTCCTGGATAGTTGGCACAAAGGGTTGCATTCCTGGTTCGGTAGATGCAACCTTCTTAAAATGAGTATACTCCCAAAATTTCTGTACCAATTCCAAACCCTACCGATACAGATTCCATCACATGTTTTCAATCAAGTACACTCACGTTTTGCCAAATTCATCTGAGCACAGCTCTCCACCGGACAATACCCACTGTTCCCCATCTTGGGCAACCCAGCATTCCCTCCGGGACTTGGATGTTCTGAATTCCAGTCACTTTCCCAGATGGGTCAAGATTGCGCTCCCCATTTTCTGGAAGGCGATCATTGGCCTTCCATTCAATCCCTAATGTGCAAGAATGGGCGTTTCCAACTTCCTTTTTGGATTGCGATACGGTTACATCACTTTCTACACTCTAGCAAATCCCACCCAATATAATCAGACCTCGACGACTTTTGAAGAATACTGTATTGAAGACAGCACTCTGCCACAAATGCCATCTAAAACTTTTGTAAATAAAAGAGGAAATACTGCGCTGAAAAAAGTTTTTGAATTAAAAAAAAAAAAAAAAAAAAAGAGAAATGTAAATAAAAATAAATATAAAAAGCTGCAGCTCAATTTTGTATGATATATACAAACACAATACACTAAAAAGGAAGAAGGAGACTGCGCAAAAAAAAAAAAAAAGAAAAAAAAAAAAAAAAAAAAAAAAAAAAAAAAAACCTAGATAAGCATAATGTGACGGTCCATAGAACGTGAAATACAATGGTAAATCCCCACATAACACATTGGGTGGGAGGCGTGCTGACATCATTGTGGTGTATCGTGTATTGGTGGACGGGTGTGTGCGAGGCGGCTGGCATCTTTCTATGAGCGATTTTATTCCTGTTTTATGTAAGTGCATTACTTCTTTCTAAATTATTTTAATGGATTTACACTATGGAGAGTTTTTCATGTCCCCCTAATATGGATTGCTGGTCCATTCTTTGAGCCTCAATCCTCTGGAATGTCCTCATTGCCATCAAGTGATCCACCGCTGGTTCTGGTCTGATGTCAGGATATTGATCCTAACTTACAGGCTTGCCATCGCTTGCCTTCTGGCAAGCGTGTACTTTTTACAGTGGAGGTTCACTGTCACTGGTGTTTTTTGCACACAAGGATCATTATATCAAGACTCACTTCACTGAATGTCATTTCCGTATAGGATATGCTTTTTGATGGTATCCCTTTTTATGTGGGAATTTACCACTGTATTTCATGTTCTATGGACTGTCACATTATGCTTATCTAGTTTTGTTTCTTTTTTTAGCACAGTCTCCTTCCTTTTAGTTTATCTAAAACTTATGCTTCACTCAATTCCCCATCCGAACAACCACAACTGTCTTTCATACAGAAGTGGGAAGCGGACTTGAACTGCACCTTCTCAGTGGTGAAACAAACTATTCTTAGATTATGCTTAAAATCGTCAATATGTACGAAACTACAGGAAACTATAACATTTTCACCAGGTGGCATTATACAACACAATTTTTACACACATACTACCCGACCAACACAGATAGCTGTTGGAGATGCCAGGCGGACAGAGGATTGCTTCTTCATATCTTTTGGTCATGCCCTAAGCTGAGAGACATTTTTTGGACAACTGTCCGGAGTGTAATCCAAAAATTTCTGGACTGCAATATTCCCAATGATCCGGCCTTTTTACTTCAGGTTACCAAAATTCCAGCAAAATGATACCAAAAATCAATAGTGCGACACTTATTGAATGCTGCCAAAGCCTGTATTCCCCTATACTGGAAGCAACAGATACCTCCCTCTATTGGTACCTGGCTGCGTAACGTAGAAGATATAAAAAAGTATGAAGACTTGGTCCTCTCACAGTACAAAATAAACAGGAAAAGCACTCTAAAATGTGGAGACTATGAAACATGTTCGTTTTATCTGATGAAGGAGTTTCATTACTCAGCTCTTAGATAAGTAGGGGATAAAAGTTCACTTACACATATGACTGCTGGAAGCCCATCGCCAGCCACACTCACCCAAACTCCCCTGTACCACCCCCCTCTTCCCATTATCTTCAACCTCTCCCTTATTCTCTTTTGGGGACTTTTCCTCACTACCTTTATCCATGTTTCTCCCTTTTCTTTTTACTAGAACTGTTTTCACCGCCCTGTCTGTTCTTGGGAATGCATAGCTACAGGGGCCAGGCAGCTCAGAATTTATTACTGAAACAACCCGGCACAGTTTGTCACCCAATGAAACTATTGAATGTGTCTGTAATATCCCACTCTATGGACGCATTGATTGCACAAGCATGAAAAGAAGAAGTGTAAATGTAACTAACTGCTCTATGCTATTGTTGTACTTGAGTGTTGCCTTCCCTGTGCACTAAAAAAAATGTTTTTTCTTCTTTTTTCAAATATAAAAGACCCCATTCACAGACTTAATACATACTTGCAGCACTGGACTTTTCAATAAAAAAAAAAATTGAAGTTCACTTACAAATTAAATTTCTTCAGTCAATTTCTTAGGACAGCCCCCTAATTTCTTGCACATCATTGCCCTCTCATCTTCTGGGAATGTCTAATTACTGCTGGTGCTGGCTCAGCGACTACTTCCCTCCCTACATAACCTTTAAATGTAGCTGCCATGGGCAAAGGGGATTACCATAGAGTTAGAGTTATAGCTCAGTCTGCTAGAGCTGTTGACATCACATCCAAGATTAGCAGTGCTCAGCAGCAGCAGCAGCCTCAGCGCTTTTAGATAGCTACACAAAAGGCTTTTACAGATAAAACTGTATAAAACACGCATACTTTTATGGGAAGATTGTTACTGAAATGAATTGTCTGGCGACAAGGTCTCTTTAAAGGCAAATCTGGTTCCAGGCTTTCCAGAAAAAGACTGGGACTGCAGTAGAACGAACATGGAGGTGTGACCATTCACATGCAGACTAGCCAAACTCCTTCAGGTGAGAGGATTTCCAGCAAGTATGGACACAAGATCCAGACTTCGCCTATCTGACATAAGTTTCAGGTAGTGCGGAGGTGGTGCAGGAGTGAACAGAGCGTTCGTCCTCTGCGTCTCTATGTGGCAGCAAAGAAGAGCGCATTTAGTAGGCCAGCGTTTCAACTTTTCCAGTTGTGGCACCCATTACAGATATGCAAAAATCACAATGCACTCCAGAACTATTTATTGGGCTGAAGGAAACTTACATCTGCATTGGATAATGAAGTCACCATCTCCTGGGTGTCACATAAGAGTACATCCTTGACCATTAGAATCACTTTGTAACCCCCTAAACACCAGAATACCCTCATTACAGAGCCTCTTCATATTACATCACAATAAATTCCTCTGTACCCCCATCACACATAGTTCTACCTTCACATCTCCACCTTGGCTATGGCATGTCAGAAGAAAGGAGGCAGAGAAGGTCAGGTCACCAGTCCTCAGCTAAAATGTTCACCCTAAATCAATGTCATCCCATTTCCATGGTGTGGGCAGGTTGGTCACCAGCACCATAGCAAATCACTTATTGCGTGGGTTCTGGTCAGCTGTGTGGCAGATCGGGGCAGGGCACTGCAGCCACATTGACTCTGCACCTCAGATTATGCAGTGCCCCCAGCCCCTCAGATGTCACTGGCACAAATAAAATAAAGATCCGGCCCAGATGACCATCCACAGTGTTGGCCACACGTGACCAATTTAAAATGAATCACCTGCATCAAAATCCACTGAGAGGGGAAACAGGCACTTGAACAAAGGTTTATACCAAGAAAAGTGTTTGCATCATGAGTTGTAGATAATTCATAACTTAACCATGTGAATATTTGTGTGGCCTCATCCTTTATCTTGACCATTGAATATCTAGCAGAGTAACACATATCTAAGCCAATCAGAGGTGGTTTAAATAATTAAAGTGGAAGTAAAGGCTAACTATATGGGTTGTTAAAAACATTTCCTCCCTCCTCCTACCCATACTACATATTTTTTTTAGAGATCAGGAGAAATAACTTTCCCTAAATTAGTTCCCATTGGTTATGTTACTGAGAAACTTTGGCTCCCCTATGTCAGGGAGCTCTCAACCACGGCTCTGAATTCCCAAAGTCATGTCACCCACTGACTCCCATTGGCCCGTGTTGTGGCACATGCTCCCTTGCCCTGCACTGACACAGGAGCCGGAGCTTCTGTACCATGTGACCACACCAGAATGGACAAAAGGCATTTCCTCAACTCTTATAAATCTGCATAGGTAGGAGGAGGAGTGAGGGAATGAGCCACAGTATAGGTAGGAGGAGGAGCAAGTTATTTTTTACCATCACTTATAGTAAGCCTTTACTTATATACCTACACTCACCTTCCTGGCTAAGGGTGATAAATATATACTTTAAATCTAACTTGTGAAAATATCAGTGATGGGTTTTCAATTTTCCTCTCCACTCTTAATACAGATGGTTCCTCATGCAGAATGCAGCTTATGCTACATGCTTTCCTGCATCATGTATACTACTGCAAGGTGTGTGTGTGTGTGTGTGTGTGTGTGTGTGTGTGTGTGTGGGGGGGGGGGGTCATAGGTCACATGCAGTTACAAGGATGCAAGGATATTGGCATATCAACATTTCTATACTCTTGCAAAAAGAAGAAATGCAACCACTACATTCAAGGACTGGTAAGCTGCAATAAAATTTTTGTCCTTGGTGTTGGATATACTTTGACATACATTATACAAAACTAGACTAGACACATGGTTTTAAACCAACCCCCTTAAAAAGGGACCTGCAAGGAAGAGTGTGGTGGCACAGCTAAAACCCCCAATGCAGCAATGAAGGCTGACAAGGTCTGATATCTGAAAGCAGTTAGCTCCGGTGAAGGCCTATTTCCAAGCATGCTGCTGTAGAGGTGAATGAAGTTTCACATCATGGAGTAGGCTCAACTGACAGATTAAAGCCATTATGACAGGTGTCTTAATAAAAAGATGTAGGTGGCAAATCTTACCTGAAGAGAAGCCTCCAGGTTGTCTGCAAAACATTCCTGTGTTGACTTACAGATGTTAAGCTCAGTCTTGTTGATAAGTGAAAGGTAATCCCGAAGTCTCTTATAAAGATCCCCATCTAAACACTAAAAAATTGTAAAAGAAAAAAAAAAAAAAAAAAAAAAGTGTGCATTAATACAATTGTAAAGAAATTACTGGATAAGAATAACTAACAGATTCTTTAAAAACCATGGCATGTTCCCAATTAACTAACCAAAATATAAAAATTAAGGATACAAAATGACCTTCTTTGGTTTACCGTTCCACAAATGTTTTTGATAGAGTAGGAAACTGCTAAAACCTGTGAACTTTAATTTTTGCTGCCTGGGTCCTGTTGGGCAGATCTCTCTCCATTTCCTGTCCAGAAGACGTAAAAGTAGTAAGAATCTACCTAAAGTGGGGGGAATTTTTTTTTTTTTTTTTTATACCAGTGTCCCAAGTGGAAGACTTCTCACCACAGTGAAGATTTTAGAGGTGCTTTCCTCCTGTTGACATCCTTCACATGGAAATTTGGGGGGGGGGGGGGATCTTTCATCCAAGCAGCAGCAATAAAATCCCATGAGGGGTTTAAACCTTTACTTACTATATTAGAAATTTTTACTGCTGCCTGCATCTCCACTGCGGTAGTATCGATATTCCCATCTCACACTTTAAACCTGGATAAAGCTTTAGGAGTAGCAGGTGCTCCAGCACCAACCAGCTGGAACATCACCGATCAAATGCACATGCACGCCAGCACACCAGGGATCGTCAATTTACATCCAAATCTTTAGGAATGATCGTTTAATAACAGTAACACCACAGAAGACAATGCAACGCTTCGAAGCCGCGCAGGACCCCTTCGTCAGGCATGTGCGAAGCGGGGTGGCCAAACTCACTTGAGTTGAATGATAATACTCAAGACTTTCCTGTCTTAGGTAAGAACTCACTCAACTACACTACATTATGCAACATATTATACTTGATACAGGTTAAGGATGTGGCAGGAACAAAGACACAAATGTGTCAAATGAACTGACTTCTAAAGCATGGAAAAAAAAAAAAAAAAAAAAGTTTGAACACTGTGTGGCGCTAGTTTCTTTACTTTTATTACACATTTGTTGAGACCCGTCAAGCACTAATTTGCAGCAGTGATTACTTACAAAAACCACTTGAACAAAGGTTTGTGCCAAGAAAAGTGTTTGCATCATGAGTTAGATAATTCATAACTTAGCCAGATAAGGCATGGTTCAAGCAGAGATGATAGGATCTGCAAACTTTAACAGAGATAGAAACAGGAAAAGCATCAGTTTAAACATTCCTTCATATGTAAACTGATAACAATTTATCAGCATTAGAAAGTGACAGCACGAGTACTCGGCTTTTTTTGTACAATTCCTATAGTGAAGGTGGTCATATCTGATGGCCACTAGGAAGAGCTTCTGGAGGGGTTCTGAACCTGAGTGGAGGTCTCAGTTGAATGTCTGGGTTTAGCTTATGAAATAAAGGTAGGGGGACTGTTCTGCAAATACCTCCAGTGCCTATTTTTAAGGAGGGGGAAAAAAATAGCAACTGGACAAGGGTTTCTAAGCTGCAGTGTTATTGCCCAAGTAGTTGCCAGTGTCTAGCTCTTTTACATATCACCTAATCAGGCTGAAATACGCATATTCTTGGACACATGAGATCATTTGGATGTGCAGGCACAAGCAGGGTCCCCATAATATGAACTTATTGACACTAGCAATATGTTCAGAACCGCAAATTATTTTTTGGACCAGCTTCACACCTCTGTAGTGCGTTTAAGGCATGTTACATGGCACAATGTGTTTTAAGTCAGACCACTAATTGTGAACACTGCCAATACACCGAAAACATCGGATCTTTTTTGGGAATGCGACACTGCAACAAATATGATAGCACACTGTAGTGCACTGCAACACATCTGCGCTGCTGCAGTGCATTGTGCGATTTAAAATGAATGGAACCGCAACACGCACCAACAAAAAAATTGCGTGTATTGCACACATGTTTAGGGGTGTCTAGCATTTTGGAGTTAATGGATTCCACTGGCCAGATTATATTCCGGTGTCCTGTCGAGAACGGTCCCCCATCGGATAGTGTCTGCCCTGTACTGCGCAGGCGCAGCACTTGCGCAGTACAGAGGACAAAGGAGACGCTGAAAGTCTCCGATCATCAACAGCTGTTCATGAGCTGCACACGGCGCATGCGCAATTAACACTACATTGTGCCACACGCTCCCGATGCTCCTACAACTCTGAAGGGGCGGGTGTAGAGGCAGATGCATACAGAAGATGGCCAGAGCTCATACAATGGGGGTGGATTTCTCAAAGAGGAGGATCTTTTCGGGGCGTGTTTAAACAACTGAAGGGTGGGTTTTGCAATTTTGATGAAATCCACCCCCATTGTATGAGCTCTGGCCATCTTCTGTATGCATCCGCCCCTACACCCGCCCCTTGCAGAGTTGCACAAGCATCAGGAGCATGTGACAGAATGTACTATTAATTGCGCAGGCGCCGCGTAGAGCTCATGAACAGCTGTTCACGTTCGGAGACTTTCAGCGTCTTTGTCCTCCGTACTGCGCAATCGCTGCGCAGTACAGGGTGGACACTATCTGATGGGGGGACCTTTTTCCTCAGAATATCGGCTTTTGGAATGCATTAACGCTCAAACGCTAGACGTGTCTAGCGTTTCAGATGAGCATGTTTTTACCGCTCAAAAGCTGCTCTCTAGAATGCACTAGTGATGGGTTTTTTAGCCTGTAAACATTTATGTGTGCATGGAGATTTGCTTTTATAGGCTACAGAAGAAAACACATATGCCAGTATAAGCAGTCTTTAAAGTGGTGTAAACCCTTCTATACACCGGGTGGAGTGACTCTGTTTAAACAGAGTCCCTGGGCTCAGGTGACAGAAGAAAAATTCTCCTGCATAAGTTGTACTTGTTTATCTATAGCATCTTCCCCCTACATTCAAAGTACAGAATTTACAGAGGATCTCAGCTCTGAAAAGCAGGGGGAAGAAGTTACATCAGTGAGGAGAGCTCTGAGAGCTGATTGGAGGGGAGGGAGGGGAGGGGAGGGAAGGGACACCCCCCCCCCCTTCACACAGCACACAGGAACCTAGCTGAGACTGTCAATCAGCTGGAGGTCCCTCCCTTGTCACCTTTTTTCTCTTGGTGCCAGGAAAAGTTGTCAGAAGTGATTCATACTGAGGGGAATGAAGCAGCAGACAGAAATGACACCTAGTCCTTTTAATTGAGACAAGTACACACTATAGAGGGATATGCTTTGTTCATATTTAATGTCTGAAGTCAGTCATTCTCTAAACAGCTCCACCTGCTCACATAACCAATTCAATAGCTTAACTCCATCTGTTCCCTCCTCCCAGCAGTGACTCTGCAGCTTTCCAACCTTCTAAGGAAAACTAGGAGCACTAAGTGCAGATATTTAGGTCAATGGGGGGATGTAGGTGGTTTTTGAAACCAGCTGAAGTTGTGATTGAAAGTTTTGTTTTACCAAGGGTTAATGGCCAGCAATGTCTCTAGATGCCCACAGGCAAGAGACCATTGTCCAATCCAGCTAGGGTTGCCACCTGTCCAGGATTCACCCAGACAGTTCAGGTTTTGAATCATGTGTCCGGTTATAGACTGCCTAAAAAAACAGACATATTATTCAGACCAGACTATGGCTTCCTAGCAGGGTTGCTGGCCGCAGTTTTCCAAGCTGAGTGTCTGTTACACTCTTTCACGCTGCCCAAAGCCAGCACTAACAATCCCCCCCCCCCCCCCCCCACAGACGGGAGAGTAGAGAGGGCTCGATCTGCACCTCCTCCTCCCGCCCCTACCCTTCTGTCTGCCCACACTCCATTCCCCGGCACTGTGCCTCAGAAAAGGAAAGTGGGGGTGGGAAATTTGAAGCCCAACAGCCTCAGATACATCTGGATGAAAGGTGCTGACTGCCAAGGGGTGGGTGAGCTCACCATCCATGTCTGACTGAAGTCTCCCCCTTCTCTCTCCTGCCTCTGAGTACACTAAAGGTAAATCAGGGTTCTCAGAGAACCCCCTTTACACCAAAGGCCATAGTGTTCCCCCTTGCATCAGAGTCTGCAGAGTCCTCCCTTAGACCCCATACACACTATTAGATTTTCTGCAGATTTTTGTCTTCAGATTTACCAAACCATGTAGTGCAATTGAAACTCTTAAGCGTTGACTTCATATTATATGGTTTTGGTAAATCCGAAGACAAAAATATGCAGAAAATCTAATAGTGTGTAAGGGGGCTTAATGAGTTAAGGGGGGGGGGGGGGGGGGGGGACTCTGGATTCAGAGGGGAACCTGTGATGTAAAGGGGGACTCTTGTGATTAACTTTATATGAATAGAAATGTTAATCGCAAAATATATAGTTTATACTATTAAAAATCACTGTGTGCCGCTAAAGTGTTCGGGTTTGACTTAAAGAAAAGGTGGCAACCGTAAATCCAGCTGTCATACTGAGTCCTTTAAACTTTTAAGAGCAATTCCACCCAGATCTAATTTTTCAAGTTCCGGTAGCTAGTGACACGTTTAGCGGGGAGATCGCCACCGCTCAGTGCACAGCTCCAAGCATCCACCATTGTCAAATCAAGGGAGTATCAGGCATTTCATAATCTTGCAGAAGGAAAATTCTAGGTATTATGTCCCACTAGCAATCCTGTGGCTTTTGGCAAATTCCTAGCAAAAGGTTCAATAAAGACTACTTAACTGCTACTAGAAGCATTGCTCTAGTGGCAAAGATGCCATAGAACCTCGTTAACCAGTGAGCAATGCCAAATAGGCAATTACTGCCAGTGACCAACTCCTAGTGCGAGATGAAATTTAAGCAGAAGGAAGAAACAGAATGAATAAATAGGAAGGCAACACTATTCTGTTGCATACCTATTTGGGTTTGGTGTGCGTCTCTCTCTCCCCCCCCCCCCCCCCTACATCCCACACACCGTAAATTCCCTTTAAACACAAAAATAGCATCTACTTACTAGATTTCTGTAAACCCAAACAAGAAAATGTCCAGTAAACAGTACATATCGTTCTTTTGAAAACAACAAAAGTCTGAGAATGGCGTATTTCCATTTTTGGTATATGGATTGGCATTATTGATTCGCTTTAATCAATTCTTAGAAGTTTATTCGTGACTACATCCATTACAGATTGTATGGATTTTACTACACAGGTCAAAAACATGGGCATTAAAATGGTTTTGTGTAAACAGAGTATTCTTCTGGGGAATAAGTGAATTAAAATCTACTTCCCATTGATTACAATAACCTCGTCACCAACATGTCTCCAGTCATTCCCAAAATCAAAGACTAACATTACCAGTTAATGAGTACTGCGTGGACCACATTCATAACTATTTTAAATCAGTTCCACAAATATTTCTCCGAACCAGAAACTGGAGCATACTAAAGTCCTTTATTGAATAAAGAGGAAAAAAGGGGCAGTGTTGCCCATACCAACAAATTGTTGATCTGTCAGTTCTATTACAAGTTTAAAAAATAAAAAATGAAAAATGAAAACAAATCCCATGTGCATAAGTATTCACAGCCTTTGCTCAATACTATGTTGAAGCACCTTTGGCACCAATTACAGCCTCAAGTCTTTGAGTATGATGCTAAAAGCTTGGCACACCTATTTTTTGGGCAGTTTCTCCCATTCTTCTTTGCAGGACCCCTCAAATTCCATCAGGTTGGATGGGGAGCGTCGGTGCACAGCCATTTTCAGATCTCTCCCAGGATGTTCCAATCGGGTTCACGTCTGGGTCAATCAAGTACGTTTACAGAGTTATCCCATAGCCACTCCTTTGTTATGTTGGCTATGTACTTAGAGTCGTCCTGTTGGAAGGCAAACCCTCGCCCCAGTCTGAGGTCCAGAGCACTCGAGCAGGTTTTCATCAATGTTTCTGTACATTGCTGCATTCATCTTTCCCTCGATCCTGACTAGTCTCCCAGTTCCTGCCTCTGAAAAACATCCCCACAGCATGATGCTGCCACCACCATGCTTCACTGTAGGGATGGTATTGGCCAGGTGATGAGCTGTGCCTGGTTTCCTCAAGACATGACACTTGCTATTCAGACCAAAGTGCTAAATCTTTGTTTCATCAGACCAGAGAATTTTGTTTTTCATTGAGTGTCCTTCAGGTGCCTTTTGGCAAACTCCAGGCAGGTTGTCACGTGCCTTTTACTGAGTGGTTTCCATCTGGCCACTCTACCATACAGGCCTGATTGTTGGAGTGCTGTAGAGATGGTTCTACTGGAGGGTTCTCCTCTCTCTACAGAGAAACACTGGAGCACTATCAGAGTGACCATCGGGTTCTTGGTCACCTCCCTGACCAAGGCCTTCTCCCTGCTCAGTTTGGCCGGGCGGTCCACTCTAGGATAAGTCCTTGTGGTTCCAACTTCTTGCCACGGTGCCCATTGGGACCTTCAATGCTGCAGAAATTTCTCTGTACCCTTCCCCAGATCGGTACCTCAATACAATCCTGTCTCTGAGGTCTACAATTTCTTGGACTTCATGGCTTGGTTTGTGCTCCGATATGCACTGTTAACTGTGGGACCTTATATAGGACAGGCGTGTGTCTTTCCAAAGCATAACCCAGTGTTTCTCACCTCCAGTCCTCAAGGCACCCCACCAGGTCATGTTTTTAGACTTTCCATTATTTTGCACAGGTGATTTGATCAGTTTCACTGCCTTAGTAATTACCACAGCCATTTCATCTGAGGGAAATCCTGAAAACATGACCTGTTGGGGTGCCTTGAGGACTGGAGTTGAGAAACACTGGCATAACCAATTAACTGAATTTACCACAGGTGGACTGCAATCAAGTTGTAGAAATATCTCAAGGATGATGAGTGGAAACAGGATGCACCTGAGCTCAATTTTGAGTGTCATGGCAAAGGCTATGAATACTTGGGTATATGATTTTTTATTTTTAATAAACTTGCAAAGATTTCAAACAAACTTCTTACACATTGTCCTTATGGGGTATTTGTAAAATTTTGAGGAAAATACTACATTTACTCTATTTTGAAATAAGGCTTTACCATAAAATGTGGAAAAAAGGGAAGTGGTGTGAATACTTTCCGGATGCACTGTATATTGGTGGTAAATTTTCCAAAGCAGAGTCAAAAAAGGATATACAGTATATGCAACCTGTATGTGTACAACCTAATAATCTGGTTGTAATATTAAAACCACTACATACAAGACTACGTTCAGAAGGAACTTTAGCACAAGCTCACTGGCAGCGGCACTCAAAGTCGGAGACAGCTGGCAATCAAGTATCTTGGTAGAACCTGATATTTTTCGGGATCCTGCCAGGGCCTAGAGCAGCTCTAGGATGTCAGTGGTCAGCATTCTTTAGCCTGATGTTCGACGATTCTAGGTCACAGGAGAGTCCCAGGGCATTACTGTGACCCAGGAGTGTATGGCCAAAAAAGCTTTGCCCGTACCTTTAGGCACAATATTAGATTATGGACATCACTGACCCGCATAGTACATTGCACATATACAGTATGACTATTACCAAACTCCTTAGTCTGTAAAACATGTCACTAATGTTTCCCTGCAGGATAAAATGGTTGAACCATTAGATGCCAAACCTCCATTCTCAAAATCGTCTTTGGAAAGGAGGAGGCTGTATTTGCGCCTCTCAAAATCCCCAACAGATTTATAGAACTAAATATGCTAAAGGACAATATTTGTATGCAACAGCAATACTACATTTCAGACAGAACTTGACTAATGTGGTGATAGGAAGAAAACAATGACTCAAGACAGTTTCCTGTGTTATTCATAGTCGTGGTTGAAACAAAATTGAAGTGCATATAAAGAAACTATGGGAAGAGAATACAGTAAGCGCTATTGTAACTGGCAAAAGAAAGAACCGATTTCCCGCAGAGTCATGGTGTTGTGATATACCAACGTTACTCTCCTCATCTGTAATGGAACAAGCCACTGGAAATTTAAAGTGTTGTCATACAATTTTCCACCTATAGGAAATCATTTCTTGCAATATGAAGCAGTAAATCTCCTGTAACAGTTTCTATTGACCATAGAGAGGTCTGTCTCTCGAGTGTACATCACTTCAGTGTCAGATGACTGCAGCACATAGTACCAACTACAGCCTCTACATGTGATCTAATATTGACAAATTATGGTGCCTTAAACTTGTGTGAAAATACAGACATGAATGCAAATTTTTAATCAATAAACTTTAATGCAAGCAATGAGAGTACACAATTTTAACCTGGTATCAGCCTCCTGCAGTCCCTGTACAGCAGGGTTGAGACTGGAAGAGAGGAGCCCCAAAATTAGCCAGTAAGGTCATTTGCCCACATGAAACATTCTGACAGGAGGAGAAAGCAGACTGACAAGGAAAAGTGACAAGTACATCACCGTACTGTTTTCAACCTTTCATTATTCAACCTAGAAGTCTAATGACATATAGTAATGGCAAATATTGTGTAGAACAACTCTGGACTGAAGGCATCACAGAAGCTTTTTTTTAATGAATCATTTTCTCTTTTTTACTGGAGTTCGGTTTAGGGAAATCTGCACTAGTTGTTTCCTGGCTGGCATGCTCATTCATTTAATTTAGCATTACAATTATGCCAAGAGCTCCAGCTTCATTTTGATTTATGATGATCTGAGAACACATGGAATGCCTATATGTACACAACAAAATAGCTGCCAAAATCACACTGCATAAATTGCAACTCAGCCATGTAGTGACACTTAGCCCTGATTCATATTAACTGCAGGAATGAAATTGTGCCAGTTCAGCTGAACTGGTATGATTTCATTCCTGTATGTCAGTCCCAACATCAGGGGGGCAATTTCATAGACATCCGTGCGTGTTGCTGCACAGATGTCAATGGCTATTGCAGCCCCAAATCGCCAAAAGTAGTAGAGAAACTACTTTTGGGAATCTGTGCGGCACCGCACAGATTAGTACAGTGCCACTGCCGGCAATTGCCGCCGATTTGGCATGCGATTTGACATGTCAAATCGCATCAATGTGAACCAGGGCTAATGCTCAGAAATCTTCCGAGAATTGCAACATATTCAGGTCAATAAAAGTGTACATAGTATTAAGCTAAAAAATTATTGAAGAAAAGTGTACATCATATTAACCCTGCCAGTGAAGGCACCTTGTGTTGCCTGCAAATATTTTTGCAAATCATTTTATGCAACCCCAAGGAGCACCTTGAGCCTAACTGTATGCTACACAGAGGTCTCAAATTCAACACTGACCATCATTCAACAATTCAATAAGCAGTTAACCTCCGTAGCAATAGAAGCTTTCAAGCTAGACTGAGTTAAAGTGGGAGTCCGACGACCAATCTTTTTTTTTTTTAGGTCATTGAGACACTTTGCTAATCCCAAAATAATACTCACAGTTTGGGTGTAATATTTCCACCTCTGTCTGTTTTCGTACTGAAGAATAACTTTAAAAATGTGATGCTGGCTGTTTCCATCTTGCTTGTGGGCATGTGAAGCCCACAATCATTGATTTCCTGGATGCGGTGAATGCTGTTCATTCACAGATTGTTCACACGCATGATCATTGTTTCCGCACTGAATCTTGGGAAGCCTGACACTAAGCTCCCAGGAGACAGTGCGGCGCCGTGGAAAGGCAATAAACACGCCTACTCCCATGGGAGGAGAGACAGGAAAAGCCACAATAAAGTACAATATAAAAGGTAATTACAGCGATAAAAAAAATTTTCATGTGGCATTTGAACATCTATGCAATTAACTGAAGGAGGTAAGATTAAGTTAAAAATTTGAGTGGAACTCCGCTTTAAGTGAAAGGTGGAGGGCAGAGCTTAGCTCCTGCTGAACCAGCCAGATGTCAATCCATCTATGGCCACCTTAAGATTCAAGTCAAAGCTGAAATTCAAGGCCTCTATATAGCATTCGACTTAGACCAAGGATCTTGCTAGGGATTATCTATGCATACTGTATGTCCTGATGGGTAAAAGTGATATTTGTTAAGCATGTTATACTTAGTGGTTTTGCACAGAGCAGCCCTGATCTACCTCTTCTCAGATTCCCAAACAGCGCTGATAGCCCCTCCCTCCTGCCAAGTGCCTCCACAGCAAGCAGCTTGCTATGTGGGCTCCCAAGCCGAGCCGCTGCTCTGTGTCAATTCAGACACAGAGCCGCGGCTTGGCCCCACCCCCTCTATCCTCATTGGCTGACTTTAACAGTGGGTGACAATGGCGCCCACTGCTGTGTCTCAGCCAATCAGGAGGGAGTCCTAGACAGCCAAGGCTCTTGTGCAACATCGCTGGATCGAGATTGGGCTCAGGTAAGTATTAGGGGGGCTGCAGCACACAGGTCTTTATCTTGATGCATAGAAAAGCCTTCTGCCTTTAGAACCACTTTAAGCTAGCCCACATGACAAAAATTTAATGTACCAAAACATGAAAGCCACTTTAAAAAAAGTATATAAAGATACATTTTTGGAGACAGGAACTCCTTGGCTGGAGCTTCCCTGTAAAAGGGAATATATAATATAATATACACACTGAACATGTGGCAGATTAAAAAAAGAAAAAATACAAATAAGGTGGGGCATAAAGGATAGGCTTCCTTTAATCTACCATATGTTTAGTATAAAGGGAACTCCAAACAAAATATATAGATGACCCACACAACTGAAAATGTCACCTCTGGACTAATGGCACATTTTTACACCGCTGGCAACAAAAGTGAGTACACCCCTAAGTGAAAATGTCCAAATTGGGCCCAAAGTGTCAATATTGTGTGGCCACCATTATTTTCTAGCACTGCCTTAACCCTCTTGGGCATGGAGTTCACCAGAGCTCCACAGGTTGCCACAGTTCTCTTCCACTGCTCCATTATGACATCACAGAGCTGGTTGATGTTGGAGACCTTGCGCTCCTCCACATTCCATTTGAGGATGCCCCACAGAGGTTTAATAGGGTTTAGGTCTGGAGACATGCTTGGAAAGTCCATCACCTTTAGCCTCAGCTTTTTTTTTAGCAAGGCAGTGGTCGTCTTGGAGGTGTGTTTGGGGTCGTTATGTTAGAATACTGCCTTGCAGCCCAGTCTCTGAAGGGAGGGGGAACATGCTCTG